>NC_080571.1:151518276-152118276 GCF_030247185.1 Malaya genurostris
GCCAATGAACTGTCCGAAAGGATTACTCTTGTGAGATGTGCCGTGCATACCTTACAGCTTGCAATACTGGATGTTGTTGATAAATCCGATGAGTCTATCCGAGCCATCACTGCTGTTGCTAGAAAAAGTAAGCTGGTGAAGTACCGGTCAGAGTTTGAAAGCTACGATGCTTCATACCCACCCGTCTGGAGTAGGACACGATGGGGTGGTATATTCAAAATGATGGAATCGTTCGTACACCAAAAAAGGTTTTTTAACCAGTTGGCCGATAATTTTCCCGAACTAGACCTTTCCAATCAATGGTCGTTCATTGAGCATTACTATGATACGTTTAAGCCGTTGTACATCTGCACAAAGCAAATGCAAGAGAAGCACGTGTCGTTATCTGACTTCTATATGGCATGGCTGATGGCAACGAGTGAGGTACAGAAAGTTCGCGAAAACTCTTTCAGTCCCCATTTACTTCGGTCGTTGAACAATAGATTGAACGTTTTGCGCCAATTGAAGGCGGTTCAGATGGCATTATACCTGGATCCAAGGTTCAACTATCGAGGTTCTAAAATATTCACGGCTGAGGAAAAAGATAAAATTTAGCAATACATAGTCGATACATGGGAACGTATCTGCCAACTGGGTAAAACACCGGCTAGTACAAGTAGAGAATCGTCAGAGTCTACCGATGATTTTGATCAGTATCTTACGCAAATGTTTGGTGAATCCGTGAATCTTGGTTGCGAGACCGGGTTTCTTCAACAAGTTAAGTCTTTGGACCTAGAGCCACGCCAAAAACATAACTACAACGTGTGGGACCATTGGTTGCGCCGTAAGACTACGCACCCAGAGATATATGCAGTAGCAATGGTTGTACTATCCACACCATCGAACCAAGTCTCTGTTGAACGGTCTTTCAGTGCCCTTGCCTTGGTTCTCTCTAATCAACGCACTGGCCTTGGGAAAGATACGTTGGAAAACATTTTACTTATTAAATTAAACAAAGACTTATTCTCCAGGGCGCTGGGAACTGCGTATGATTGGAAGGGCCCAATCGACCCGGTTGACGATGATTTTCAGGAATGAATATGATACCGTTGATGCTCAACTGAATGTCGAATGAGACAAATATTGTCGTCTATCACTGGCTCATCGCCGGGTGATAGGGGGATAACTTTTGTTTACATTTTCATGAAATCAATTTCCCATGATACTGAAAGGGTTCGGCAGTCATGATACTTGTTATGATTTAATTAGCGACAATCGTCGTTGGGTGGACGATGATATATGTGTTGTCTCAATGTAAGCTCGAGTCATCATTGTGATAACGAATTTTTTCAGCACTGAACCGGTTTCTTCCGAGTACACATGACTGGTTTTATGATTGTATACACATGATTGAAAATAAATCAATAAGAAACACCAATTCTGAAAACGGACGCATGCTACAGTGAAATAAAAACAATCTATGCTTGCAGTTTCAAAGCATTTTGTACAGAGTTTGCTTAGTTCCTTCCGAAAGTGAAAGTGGTACTCTCAGTTCGACAGGAAAATGTTTATGTAGTGATTTTTGGTTTATATTTACAACTAATCTCCACATATGGGAAATACCGGAGCAAGTAATTTTGAAATTATCCTAAATGGATCAGCTCGGTAGAATTAATGAAATTGGCGAATATATTGTGAAAGAGTACGAAAATCTCTATAAAAATAAAACTAGACCCCGATCATTAGCTGGGATAATTGCAAAAAGAGAGACCCTTCTCGACGCATTCAGGGAATTAGAGAGACTAATTGGTGGTTACGAAGCGCGCGTCAGTGTAGACTGTTGGAATACATTAACAGATCAGTTTGAAAACGTAAAAACAAAATACGACGCGGCAATTAGAATATTAGACGAATCCACTATTATCGAGGCCGAGCAACTAAAATCGCCCGCATTACAATTAAGTGTGGATTTAGATACAAACAAGCGCGCCGGTAACAGCTCAAACACCGCAAACATGAGCCAAAATAGGAACGAAAACGCCGAAAGATATCGGTTTCCGATGCAAACGGCGATACAATGTATTCCAGAGTTTCATGGTTCAGTGGATGAACTCGAACCATTTTTCATACAAATAAGTTATTTCGCAGACGAAATACCATTGGGGGATGATCAAAAACCACTATTAAATGTGGTGTTGATGAAATTGAAAGGGAAGGCAGCGTCATTCATAAACAGAATACGAGCTAACACATGGGAAGAAATGTTTCAAAATCTGAAAAGACAATTCAGCATAAGAATAACCGTTGAAGGCATTTTACAAAAAATAAAGACATTAGAGCAAAGACCGTCGGAGACATTTACAAATTATGCTGATAGAGCACTGCAAATTTACGAATGTATCGAAGAGATGCAACGAGATCAACACGAAGAAAGTTCCTTCGCAGAAAGGAGTTGAAAAGACATTTCATTGGGGGATTACGAAACGCAAGCTTGAAACAGGCAGCGAGAAGTCAAAAGGGTATTGCATTTAGAGATTTGATACAATTTTTGCAGGATGAACATGCGGAATGTGATCATCTGGAAAACATAGTACAACGATTACAAGCCTGTCGGATGTCAGAGAACAAAAATAGAACTGCAGATCAGTTGGGCCATGTTAGAAATAGATTCTCAGGGCAGCATCAACAGGCTCACGGAAGAGCTCCACGACAACCAAATTGGGGGAATTCTTGGAACCAGGAAAGACCTGGCGGAAGTCGATCAAACGATAATAGGAAGTATTATCGAGAACCTGAAAACCGCGGTAACCAGTATAGAGAATCCGGACGCATGATGCCAAATTATCAGAATAACTACGGAAACCGAGATGATAACAGACGTCAATATAATCGTCAAGACGAAAGATATCAAGTACGAAACCAGGACGTGAATAACCAAGCTGAGGGCAGAACATGGCGAGAAGACAGAAATCGAGAAATTATGTATAGAGAGCAGTCTCCCGCAAGAAGGTATTATGGCAGATACTATGATCAACAGGTTAGACACCAAGAGAGCACGCAGAATAACGTCAGAAGATATAACAATCAACAATCCAACTATCGAAAAAACTAAATTATGGGGCGTATGAGTTGACAGAGAACCGAACACCCCATGAAAAGTATAACACATGGAATGTAATTAAGAAAATACAAAGCAAGGTGGAACAAATTGACCACCAATTGGAAAGAATGACGGATCTTTCAAACAGAGAAAGAAGTTCGAGTAAAACTCGAGAAGCAAATACTATAAGCCATTCATTGACAAGAAATTGGTTCAACGCATACGAAATTGAAATGAGAACCATAACGAGACCTAACATTAAGAAAAAATTCCTAATTGATACCGGCGCTAGTTCCAACCTAATAAGCAGAAGATGCGCGGAAGAGATAGGTGCATCCAGAATAAATATTAAAGAGCAAATTCATTACACAGGAGTAATGAATATTCCGCGAATTAGTCTCGGTACTACAGAAGCAGACTTTTTAATAGATAACCTAAAATTTAGAATAAAATTTGACGTCGTCGAGGAATTAGGATTTGCAGGCATCCTTGGAATGAACTTTATAAATAAGCACGTTACTAATATAGATATCCAAAATGGCAAGATAATCTTACAAGAAAAGCAAATTGTATTTAGCATGGAAGCAAAGCCGATACCAAAATGGCAACAATATGCTATGGGAGATACGGAGCGACAAGCAGAAGGCCAGAATCAGAAAATTACAGGAGCACAGAATTCGCTTCATGATAATATAGAATACAAGTCAAATACAAACAACCTAATATATAAGGAAAATCAATACCCAATGGTAACCGAAAAAGGGTGTCAAACTGAAGAAAATATACGTAGTAAAACGAAAACCAATAACATAAGCTGCCAAACCGAGTTCATTATAGCAAACGTAGACATAATAGGTAAGACGGAAATCAAAACAAATAACTATGACATATATAATAGTGTACATGACAATGTTCATGACAAGAATAATAATGATAATGACACAGCCGGTTTTGATTACAAACAAATGATAAATGAACCAGTTTTTAAAAGGGAAAAGTTTACCACAATATGCAAGGATGTAGACGAATTCGACGAAAACAAATCGGGGCAACAAAAACCTATTCTCACAGAAGACAACTATGACCTTAGCTTAGTGGAAAACAACAAATTTAAGACACTACAAGGATCGGGTAGAATAGAAAAAATTCTCGAAGTGCTAAAGCTGAAGCATTTGGAAGAGGGGGCTTTTTGGCGCCATGGAAAATATCATGGCAGCATATAGCGATGTTTTCTACTTGAAAGGGGATAAATTACCTATCACCGATGCAGCGGTACATGAAATTGAAACCACTTCAAACATGCCTATCAACAAACGGCAATACAGATTTCCAGAAGCCACTAAAAATCATATTAATGAAGAGATTGAAGAAATGCGTAGGCAAGGTATCATAAGGCCTAGTAAGAGTCCGTGGAATGCACCAGTCTTATGTGTCCCTAAGAAGGACGATGAATTTGGCAACAAGAAATACAGAATTGTGGTTGACTTTAGGGCTCTAAATTTAGTAACAAAGCAATTTGTATACCCAATTCCACTAATCGACGAGATTTTAGACAATCTCGGAAACAGTAAATATTTTTCCACTTTGGATTTAAAATCAGGATTTTATCAAGTACCCATTAACCCGAAAGATGCTGCCAAGACAGCGTTTTCAACTCCTAAAGGCCACTTTGAGTTCACAAGAATGCCTATGGGTTTACGAAATAGTCCATCCACTTTTCAGCGATTAATGAACACTGTGCTGTATGAAATGAAAGACGTGAAAGCTATAGTCTACCTGGACGACATAATTGTTTTTGGTTCAACTATTGAAGAACATAACGATAACTTGTGCAAAGTTTTAAGGGCATTGCGCCGACATAATTTGAAAGTCGAGCCAGAAAAATGTCAAATTTTAAGAACAGAAATGAAATACTTAGGTCATTCAATCGACAAGGAAGGCATTCGGCCTACGGAAGAAAACGTTAAGTCTATTAAAGAAATGATGGCGCCCAGGACGGTGAAAGGAGTCCGCTCATTTTTAGGGACAGTAAATTTTTATGGAAAATTTATACCACATATAGCAGAGAAACGTAAACCACTGAACGATCTCTTGCGAAAGAATGTGAAGTTTGCTTGGAGAAACGAGTGTCAAAAAGCCTTTGAGGAACTAAGAAACTTTTTAACTTCAGATGCACTGTTGGTAAGACCAAATTACAAAGACGTGTTCGTAATTACAACAGACGCTAGTGAGTACGCCCTTGGAGCAGTACTTTCTAATGAAAAATCAATTGAAAGACCAATAGCATACGCAAGCAGGGGCCTAGTAGGTGCCGAAAGAAGGTACCACACAATCGAAAAGGAACTATTGGCAATGGTATGGGCAGTAAACCGCTTCAAACATTATATTTACAATCAAAAATTCATTGTTTATACTGATCATAGACCTCTCATTTCAATATGGCATTTAAAAGAAACTTCGCCTACGCTAACGCGTTTACGTCTGAAACTTCAAGGGTTGGAAATGGACATTCGCTATAAACAAGGCAAAGACAATGTTGTGGCAGACTTTTTATCCAGACTGCCCGAACAGGCCGAGTCGTTACACCCTATTTCAATAGTCACTAGACAGCAAAAGCGTCAACAACAGCAGCAAGCAGAAAAAAATGAACTTGCGAAGCGGAAAGACGCGGAAAATAAAACAACTTCCTCAAAACAACTTAAAGACGAATCAGGCAGGTTTACTCTATTTAAAAATAAACAAAAGACAGAATGGAATCCGCACATGGACGGATTAGAAAACATCGATTTTGGATGGGACGAAAAAGAAGACTTGGGAACATCTTCTTATTTCGACGAATATGAAATATGCATAAATAGCAATGATATCAAATTTGATTTGCTGAAATTTTCAAAACATAAACAAAAGAAAGCGATTTTGATGGTACTTTTGTAATAATAAACAGTAGATCAGCATACAAAGAACTAGCCGAACTGGTAGATTTACCACACGGCTTGAAAGACTATTTGAATGGAAGAATATTCGCAATTCCTGAACATAAAATATGGGGATTAGTTTTAAATGGATCAAGTAAATCACTAACCGACACAAAAATTCTATTAGATGGGTTAGTAGATGGTTTCAGTAATTGTCCCGAAGACATGAGAGGTGCGAAAAACATTCAGATAATTTCCTACCGAAATATGCAGAAAATTCCCGAATCAAATGTATTGAGGTTCATCGCGGAAAAATTTGATAAAATTTTCACCCTATACGCACCAGAAAAAGACAGAATGTGGGTACCATTAAAAGATCGCAAAACTTTATTGAAAGAGTTCCACGATGCTCCTCTAGGTGGACATGTTGGAAGTAAACGAATGGCAGAGCGTATGGGTCCACTATTCCAATGGACTAATATGCGCAAAGATATCGAAAATTATGTAAGACAATGTGATTCTTGTCAGAAGAATAAAATTGGCCGTTCGAATAAAATTCCAATGAAAATTACTACGACATCATTGGAACCATTCGAAAAGCTGTATATGGATATAGTAGTACTCCCAGAGTCTGACTGGGGTAACAGATATGGCCTTGTTATGCAAGACGATCTGACTAGGTATTTAGTTATAGCACCGATGGAAAATCAAGAGAGTTCCACGGTTGCTCAAACTTTTGTACATAAATATATATGTAGATTTGGGACACCAGCTGAATTAGTAACAGACAATGGGTCCAATTTCGTTAGTTCATTAATGAAAAATATCTGTTAAATTTTAAAAATTAAGAATATTACTACTAGTACCTATCATCCGCAGGCAAACCTCGTCGAAAGATCAAATAGAGAGTTAAAAACAAATCTTAGACAATATGTGGGTAACGATCCTAGAACATGGGACCAACTTTTACCATTTTTTACATTTGACTATAATACTACGATTAATGCATCAACGGGTTACACTCCGTTTGAGTTATTACATGGGAAACGAGCAAATATTCCTAATTCAATGTACAAATATAACAATGATGGGATGTACTATGAAGATTATGTGAATGAAATGCGATCATCATTCAAGCGATTGCATCACCAAGCACGAGAAAATTTAATTAAATCAAACGAAAAACGTAAGGAGCTGTATGATAAAAACTCCAACGAATGGCAACCAATGTGGGGGGACTTAGTGATAGTCAAAGCCAATCCCACAGGCGCAGGCCAAAAATTACAATCAATCTGGAGAGGACCATATGAAGTAGTCGCTCTGCCTAGTGAACAGACAACAACGATTAAAAATGGAAACAGGCTTGAGAAGATCCATAATAATCGCTTGAAAAGATATACCGAATGATTTATACAAAAAAAATTCCACTCTATAGATTCTTTTAACTGAAAAGATAACCGTTAATACAATATAATAATAAACGAAATAATGGGATAAAGATCGTTTGTTTGTTAATCATGAAACAGTGTAACAAAAGAAGCCTTTAAGAGACTTTTGGAACACAAAATCAAGATGAAATTCAAGTTAACAAACTATGAAAACTTATAGCGAGGAAAAAAAAATATATTCAACAAAACGATTTGGCTGGATATGCACCATGAAAATGTAGATAAAACTACGGATTAGACACCACTAGATTTTTTGAAAGAAAATAGAGAAAACTACTACTAAAACTAAAAGTACTTACATGCTTTAGAAACGAGAGTAACCATTGACGAACTTTCGCTGTTCAGGTTTGGTATAAAAACTAAAAGGAAAAAATATATATACACTTAATCCGTGAAAATAATTAAACTACAAACCCGCCACTTTCGCTGTAAGGAAGCTAAACAAAGTGAAAACAAAGACCGGCCAGCGAACACACAGAGAAAAAAAAACAACGACGACAATTTAAGACACACGGTCCTCCAGGCCGCGGTTCAGGGATTGATTTTCACCATGATCGCGTAACGTTTCTAAAAGAAAAAAAAAATAATAACACCACGATTCACAAGAGATTTTTCTTCTCATTTATTGGCCTAGACTTGATTAATAACACCACACGCTTAGAATTTTTTTTTTCCTTTTTTTTTCTTCACGCACTGCTTCATAAGCCTTGCCTCGCGAGCAGTGGGGTTCAATCCCACTGCTCGAGGCGCAGACGGCGCCGGACAACAGCCGGCTCCTCACCCGGGACGTATAAATCGCCAGTCCACCGGCTGCCGCGGTGGATGAAGCGACGTATTCTCTCTAGGGGGCCGATCCCGAGGCGTACATAGTACACCCGCTCGGGTCCCAAAATTAGCCGCATCGCGGCATGATCTTCTTCGGTCGTAGGGCCTGGTGACGTCGCAAGGCGCCAGCGGCGGTGCACCCACGCTATCACCTCGGCCACCAGCTCTGCACGGCTGCAGCCAGTACCTACGAGGAGGTAGTGGCCAAAGAGCATGTGTAAAAACGGTACACTGGCGACAAATGATGACGCCGGGGTCCCTGGGTAGAAGTCCAACCAACGGCGCAGGTGCGCCAGCTGGTAAAACACACAAAGAGAGAAAAAAAATATAACAATAATTGGCGAAAATCGAAAAAAAATCAAATTTTAATTTTGAAGTTCTGCTTACCTGGATCACACTGATGCTCTCGCACCAGCTATCGGCTGCACTTAAATCACCCGTTACAAATGTTCGGCAAAACATGTTTTCTATTCGAAGGCTCAAACTAAATGAAATCAAATTAATCAAAAGAACGGAAGCGAAAGACCAGGAGTGGATATCGCAAAAGTAAGCAAAAATCGACTTTATTATTCGTAATGACGTACATTGAGTGTAGATCTTAACGCCGACGAAGCATGAGCGGGCCATAAACGGCCGACGTGAAACTGTGATTTAAGAATCTTCCTGGAAATCATAGCAGACAAACTCGGCGATCGTTTTGCGGACATATACAATAAAATAATCTATAGCGGGCAATTGTCTCGAAAAGGCAGGAAAAATGACACCCCGATAATAACGAGCATCTATAGAATAGGTAAACGAACAAACCACGCGCCGACCAAACTGGGTCAATGGCAGCGGTGCGGGCCAACACGAATTGTAGAATTTATAATTGATTTTTTTCCCCTACTAGGACTTAGTTTGCATGAATGGTTTTTTTAAGCCGATAAGTATGATGTTCTTTACCGTAGCCGCTATTGACATCAAATAAGCTTAGAAAAAAAAGTAAAAAAAATAAACAAAAACAAGGAATATGATGGGCTTTCATGATGTATTCCCAGAATGTATGCACAAGATTTATACAAAGAAAAAAATGCCAATGGAGTCGCAACTATGCATTTAATCAACTTTCAAATTAACTCAGTTTCAAATCATTACACATGATACATACTTTTTACCGCGCCTAACACACGAACCATACGAACAATGAACTTACGATAGCATTTTTTTCCATTCTCGAACATAACTAAATAAAGCTATAACTTCTAATCTGATAGTTCTGTAATATTTGGACTATTGACACTGGCTCTAGGATATTCCATATCGGAATCCAAGCAAAAACAAAATGACGAGGCACAATTACCACCTAATGGCGCGCTACCAAAACTTGTATTAGAGGAACTGGATGATACAAAAATTACCATGGGAAAATTCAATATTAGGGTGAGTCTAGACTTAAAGCAGATTGATACAGAAAGATACAGTATAGGGAATCTACTCGAAGAATACACGAGTGTATGCGAAACATCAACAAAAACACTGAACGAAAGCGCATGTGAAGCTATAAAAATAATGTTAGGTGTAGAGAACGACAAACTACAAAAAAGGTGACTTAATAAGAACGTTATATTCTCTGAGGAAGCGACGAAGCATATGGAGTGCAATAGGGCTCATGGACTCGGATGACAGGTCGAGACTCGACATAGACATGGATAAACTACGAGGTAATGAGGAACCGTCTATGAACAGACTGGAAGTATTAGTGCAATATACGACCTGGTAAATAGGTCATTAATCAATATAGATAAAAAAACAATAGAAATGTACGACCAAAGCGAATTCTTAAAAAAGGATATTAGGAATCATATTAATTTCACGGATGTTGTGAAAGAATCATTACTTACCGAAACGAAATTAAATAGTATGGGGACAATTATCCAAGATTGAATTAGAATAACACAACAGAAGCAAGAAATGCTTCTAAAAATCTTGATAGAAGAGTCTAGTACGCTGGACATTGTTGCCGAGGTAATCGAGCTGGACAACCTACTATCGAAGATGAAACAATACGAAAAGTCACTACCAGAAGCAGTGGAATTTTTGCGTACACGAGATGGATATTTATCTCCGCAAGTGCTCAAGTTGTTCGACGTATCACATGAAATAGACAGTCGACACATGTTACATTTAAATATAAAAATACCACTAATTAAAAAAACGCCTTACAAAGCATACAAAGGTAGCGTAACGCCAGAGTTAAAAGGTAATCTAGTTACGTTTATACATTTAGAGAAAGACATAATAATTAAGCAGAAAGATAAAGAATGGGGGTTCATAACAGACATTGGAACGTATAATAAATGTTTCGCGATACAAGGAATGAAAATTTGTTCATTAGAAGAAATCGAGATAAACCTAGCGGAAAGTGACGAATGTAAAACTAAAATATTGTATAAAAACCTAAGAGACTCATGCGAAGCAAGAACTATGAAACTAAATCGCACAATGTGGTTCGAATCAGCGCATACAAATGAATGGATAAATAGTGCTCCAACGAAAGAGAAGATAAGCATAAATAACAACGATGTTACCACAACTAGGGAAATAATTGGAATTGGCGCTATCAAACTAAACCAAGGAATGACCTTGGTAACCGACGAAGTAAAAATAGGTAATTCTCAAGGACGGAATAGAAACAAGACAATCTATCTCGAAAATATAACAGATGTCACACCGGAAAGCCTGATTAATTGGAAGCACAAGAATATTCCTGTAATAAATAAGGATAATAAGATTTTCACATTTATTGATAATAAACGCCCTTTTGACCTGGGTATTGACATTAAAAGAATAATAGAACTCCGAACAATATTAGAGAATGTAATATATGCGCCCCTGGAACAGCCGTGGATTACGATGAGTACAGTAATTATCATATGTGGTATAGTAACGACGATATGTGCGTTCTGTCACAAAGGAAAGTTTTCATGTTGTACTAAAACCAAAATAGTGCATAACGGCAAAAGTGGAGCATCGAAGGACATGACCCACACAAACAAGAGAAAATTAAAAGAAGAACAAACTCAAGAAACTATAAATATTCCTTGTATCACTAACACTAGAAGAAACACTGTCGAAACAATGGTAGCAGGAACGGTCACAGCAGAAACACATGCACGCGAAATTGATGGTCAATCGAATAAAGACGCGAATATACTAGAAAAACCAGACACGCAACCCTCAAAACCGAAAACTAAAAACAAAAGCACTCGAAATATCTTAGTGATCTGAATATTCTTTATTTATTCTTATGGGCTGTCAGCGTATGTGCGAGAATGATTGAAGCAAAAGGTATAAAGGAATGACTGGACAAGGGAAGCGCGCCCCAGAATGATTGAAGAAGAATGTCTAAATAAGCTCCACGAAAAAAAAATCTATATATATGAGACAAATAACTAAAAGACAAATCCAAGTATATTTCTAGGTCTATTTAACAGCCTAAAACCCGGACTCCGTTCGAAAGGAAGAAGGAGTCGCGGTCACAAGCAGACCATCAGTCTAGCTGCATAAATGAAGGACGAAAGACGAATATGAACGAGGTGAAAAATGAGGTAATATTCGGCGTGTAAAGAAAGTTGTTTTAAAAAGAAAAAAAAAAGAAAAAAAAATTAAATATATATATATATATATATATATATATATATATATATATATATATATATATATATATATATATATATATATATATATATATATATATATATATATATATATATATATATATATATATATATATATATATATATACATATATATATATATATATATATATATATATATAAAGAAATAAATAATTTAGGAACAACAGTGCAACAATCTTCGCATGCCACCACTTTAAAGAAAAGATCTACTCTTACAGGATGGGGGGAAGCTAACACTATATCGATTGCCGAAGAAAAACGTGTTTAATCCACCTAACAGTGAGATGATACCTATTTTTTATCAATCCGCATGTGTTTTTTGCATGAATATTCTTCGGTGTTTAAGTTTTCATGACATTATTTTAATGACCGTTGTTTTAAGCGAGATTTTAATCAGCGAATTTGAGATTTTAATCACTCATTACTCTGTAATGTCGAAACTGCAAATCGGATCGAATATGAATCTACAAGTGTGATAATCGATTAAACATGCCATGATATGTAAGTTCCACTCTAGAGTTTACGGTAATTTAAGGTACTTCCAGAGCCGGTATTCAGGAATCAGCATAACCCGAACCGATTCGTATGGCCATATGACGAATAAATTACAATAGTTTTGAGTCCAACCTTGAAGCTTTTCGGGATTGTCATCTTCTATATCGGTTTGAATTTTAAAAATTCATCATCATGTAATTCGAGAACCGGAAGTCATAATTGGATAAAATTAATTAATTTTTGTATATAAGTTTGTTTTAATTTGAATTTTTGTTTCTGAAATTTGATTAGTTTTTTTTTGAGAAAACGATTGAGCTTTTAGAAACGATTTTATACTGGAACCGGAATTCTAAAAGCGGTATGGCCGAAGTCAGATAAATTCACCTGAGTAGCTTACAGTTTACATTTGTTTCAAAATATTTGAGTTCAGTTAAGACATCTTTGAGAGATCATAGCACGAATTAAATTTTTAGGTGCCTTCTGATTGAAAACTGAATACCATTAAAACTGAAATAAATTTATTTGGATATCGAATATCCAAATCTGCAAACCCGATAAACCTGATTAATTTATATAAAATAGACATTTTTATACTAATCACCCTGTATTTCCGAAACCGGAAGTTGGATCTGACTGAAAAGCAAGATGTTTTATAGAACCTTGAAACTTTTCATTTGAATCTTAGATGATTCTTAGATTTCATTTGAATCTTGGATCGGTTCAGCCATCTACGAGAAAAATGAGTTACACAATTTTGATTTCGTTTCACATATCATCCTCTAGTTCCAGAACCAGAGGTCGGAACCAAACATAATGCAGGAACTTTGTTTGGGAGCATACGAATTTTCGCATGAATCTGAATTTGTAGAAAAGAAATTTTCCGAGAAAATTAAGTGAAATTATTTGTCACACACGCATTTGCTGATCTCGACGAACTGATTCGAATGGTATATGGATGTTATGTTGTTCCAGCATTTATTGCTGTAAGTAGTTTAAAACAAAATAATTAAAAAAAATTCTGCCATCATCTGGTTTATATATGTCATATTCGAACGATTATGTTGCCAAAAACGAGCCGTGCCAAAATCGGTCCGAGGCTAAATGTCATGAAAAAGGATGCTGTGCACAATCCTTTTGGTACTTAGAAACAATTGTATGTAACAGTATAAAAAATCGTGTTTTCCGTTGCTCCCAAGCATATCTTTGTCATACAGCGCTCAAAACTCCTACTGCTGAAATAGGGGGAAAAGTCGCTTACAGAAAAATTTCGATATCTCCGTTAAAAATGGACGGATTTTAACAAACTATGGCTTGTTGGATAGGTATTACCGTGCGGAATCTAAGTCTGAAAACATGTTCTGTTTTCAAGGTCAATTGTGACAGATACTGTCAAAAAACTGAAAATTTTGACATAAAACTTTGTAGAACTCAAAAAGTAAACATCCGATCTCAAAACCATTCAATAGCGTTTTGGGTGACGGGGAGACCTTTCATTTGCGACTAGTTTGATCAAAATCGGTCCAGCCATCTCTGAGATCTCGACCTCTTAGTTGACAACACACATACGGACACACACATATACACACACACACAGACATTTGCTCAGTTCGTTGAGCTGAATCGATTGGTATATGTCACTCGGCCCTCCGGGCCTCGGAAAATTTTTCGAAAGTTTGAGCGAATTCTATACCTATTTTTGCCTTTCTCATATAGAAAGGTTATGCAATCGCTGTGCAAACCGAATTTTGAACCGAGGCCCGGAGGGCCGAGTGTCATATACCATTCGACTCAGTTCGTCGAGTACGCAAAATGTCTGTGTGTGTATGTGTGTGTGTGTATGTGTGTGTGTGTATGTGTGTGTGTATGTGCGTATGTGTGTATGTAACGTTTTTTTGCACTAACTTTTCTCGGAGATGGCTGAACCGATTTTCACAAACTTAGATTTAAATGAAAGGTCTTGTGGTCCCATACAAAATTCCTGAATATTATTTGGATCCGACTTCCGGTTCCGGAATTATGGGGTAAAATGTGCAAAAAATTGTGTAAATAAGTGCACTAACTTTTCTCAGAGATGGCTGAACCGATTTTCACAAACTTAGATTCAAATGAAAGGTCTTGAGGTCCCATACAAAATTCCTGAATATTATTTGGATCCGACTTCCGGTTCGAGAGTTATGGGGTAAAATGTGCAAAAAAAATAAAATATATGTTTTAACTTTTTTCATAGATGGCGCGACCGATTTTCACAAACTTAGATTCAAATGAAAGGTCCTGTGGTCCCATACGTAATTCCTGAATTTCATGCGGATCCGACTTCCGGATCCGGAAATATAGGGTAAAGTGTGTTGAAAATTGTACACCATCACTGAAAATGGGGAAAAACCTTAAAAATTTTTTTTTAATCGACCTCAAATCTTTTCCAATTTGATGGTTTTTATCAGTAGACGGTCAAACAAACCGATTTCGGTTATTCTTTTAAGAATCGAAGTAAAAAATTTTGTTCGCCTTTTTGCCTTTCTCATATAGAAAGGTTATGCAATCGCTGTGCAAACCGAATTTTGAACCGAGGCCCGGAGGGCCGAGTGTCATATACCATTCGACTCAGTTCGTCGAGTACGCAAAATGTCTGTGTGTGTATGTGTGTGTGTGTGTATGTGTGTGTGTGTGTATGTGCGTATGTGTGTATGTAACGTTTTTTTGCACTAACTTTTCTCGGAGATGGCTGAACCGATTTTAACAAACTTAGATTCAAATGAAAGGTCTTGTGGTCCCATACAAAATTCCTGAATATTATTTGGATCCGACTTAGATTCAAATGAAAGGTCTTGTGGGAATTATGGGGTAAAATGTGCAAAAAATTGTGAAAATAAGTGCACTAACTTTTCTCAGAGATGGATGAACCGATTTTCACAAACTTGGGTTCAAATGAAAGGTCTGGTAGTCCCATACAAAATTCCTGAATATTATTTGGATGCGACTTCCGGTTCCGGAGTTATGGGGTAAAATGTGCAAAAAAATGAAAATATGTTTTCTAGCTTTTCTCATAGATGGCGCGACCGATTTTCATAAACTTAGGTTCAAATGAAAGGTCCTGTGGTCCCATACGTAATTCCTGAATTTCATGCGGATCAGACTTCCGGATCCGGAAATATAGGGTAAAGTGTGTTAAAAATTGTATACCATCACTGAAAAGGACGAAAAACCGTAAAAAGTTTTCTAAATCGACCTCAAATCTTCTCCAATTAATAGTTTTTAATCAGCAGACGGTCAAACAAACCGATTTCGGTTATTGTTTTCAGGAATCGAAGGAAATTATTTTGAAGATTATAACAGTATTATATATGATGGTATGATTTATATGAGAAAGGCATCATTACACCACTAGGTGGATTAAAACAGGTTTTTATATATATAAAAATAGGTAAAAAAAAACATCCGATACGACATACGAGCAATATAATCAGTCATGAGTCTTTTATTATTTACGAAATTTGATTTGTGTTAAAACTCAGTGGAAATATATATATATATATATATATATATATATATATATATATATATATATATATATATATATATATATATATATATATATATATATATATATATATATATATATAATCAGTCATGAGTCTACAATTATTTACGAAATTTGATTTGTGTTAAAACTCAGTGTAAATAATGCATTATTGAAATAATAACAATTGAGTGTTAGTTACAATTTATAGTTATGCGCATGCAAATTTATTAAGAGATTAGTTCTAGAAGAAATAAAAGCCCTGGCCAACGTGTGCGTCCAACGTATTCATCGCGGTCTTGCAAGAAGGAAGGATGTCGGTAGCATAGCAAAGCTACCTAAGAGAACGAGAGGGTGTGGTCGAATGCGGTGGCAAGTCGAAGACAAAGGGGACCGTGGAGCCATCAAGATGTCGGAAATATGAACACAAGAGCCAGTAAATCGGAAAAAGGTGCAGATTCGGTATTGGGGACCATAGCAACGAATTGAAGTGAACGCAGTCAACACAGTTAAAGACGATGCGCGGGTGCAGCACAACAGTCCAAAGTGCTATCCCCTATCTCTCACGAAAGAAGACAAGAAGGAAGTGAACGCAGTCAACACAGTAAAAGACGATGCGCGGGTGCAGCACAACAGTCCAAAGTGCTATCCCATATCTCTCACGAAATAAGACAAGAACGAAGTAAACGTAGTCGACACCGTCGGAAATGATCTGCGCGGGGGTGCCACAACAATACAAGGTACTACCCCGTCTTTCACTCAGTGGGCATCGTCAAAGCTCAACTTAGTGCCATAAACAAGCATAGGAAAAGAATTCAATGATCATTGGGAAAGCGACCACGAAACCAGACGAAACATTTTTGGAGATACGCTAAGAAGCCTCAACTCATCGGGGAGAATAATGCAGTAGTTTCGATGACACTTAAAACTCAAACGAAACAGCGATTAATTCTTAAACTATGGTCAACAAACCGAAAGATACTAACTGAGATGTTTGACTATGAGAACCAGACGAGAAAAAGAAGCTACCATGGAGGAAATGACACGGCACCCAGAGTCCAAGACTAGCAACCGTTCGATCATCCCACCCCACAGAGAAAGTACAGACAAAAGCGACTTCAAGGCGACACTGGGACTGGAATGGAAGCACACGCTACGGCATTATAAGGTTAGGGAAGCTAACTTCATCAAATATTTAAATGAAACAAAGTGAATATGTAAACAAAAACTAATGAATATGTAAACAAAAAAGAAAAAAAAGGGGAACCAAAAATTATTAATCTTTTGTAACGGCAATCTTAGGGCTAAAAGTTTTACATTTCGTTAACATAACGTGTTAAGTTACTACCCACGCAAGCAACTTGATGGTATCATCAAGCTCAGTAAGTAAGGGGGCATGCAGCAGCCCTAATTTTTCCATAGAAATCTATATCTTAGCTAGTACAGACAGTAGACCAGTAGAGTTATTGCAATGCCCACGACTGGCTATTTCAACATATTGCATCAGCTAGAAAAAAAACTGTATCACCGATCGAATTAATTGATTATGTACATAAGCGACGCGATCGCAGTGAATTCACGTAGGTAGTTATAGGTGGTAGTTAGTCCACCAGACATATATATAAATATAGCTTTTTGTTAGTTACATAGATTGGAGTATAAGAGGGACGGTTTTTGATTTTATCGGGGCTTCTTGGTTTTTGATTTTATCGGGGCTTCTTGGTTGGACCCAGAACATCGGATCTCGTCGTTGGTTTTTTGCACTTTGCATCCGTTGGTCGATCTACTTCCTTGTTTGTAACGCAGGCGGGGAATCAGATTAACCAGACGCCCAGAATTGGTATCGGCTTGTAACGCAGGACGGTACTAACTGGACGAAGGACTCCACCCCAAAGACTATAAGCGTGTAGCATTTGTTGCGCAGGTGCTGCAAACTATAGACTCCATCTAGACTTAGAGGTGGCTTGTGCCGCAGGACATCTCTAACTAGAACCTTGCTCGACCGTTGGTTAACCGGTAGAAGTAGGATAGTTAGGGCATTAAAGTGTAAAAGTTATTAGAAGAATAAAAAGGAAAGAAAGAATTTAAAGTGCGGTCTATAAGTGCATTGAAAGAAATACCCCTCTCGCCGCTCGGGACAACGCATAGCTCAGTGATCTATGAAAGGATTTATATAATCTAACCACCAATCGAATCGAAATTTTTCAACTTAAACGTGTATAGCAACAGCATTGAAGTATTTCAATAGTACACTATTGAAAACCCTGTCTCATTTGGCCCATGTCAACACCAGCCAATCAGAACGTGTTCTGACTAAGAAAACAAAATATCTGCTGCTGTACAACAACACAATTTGGTGCTTCTAAAAGGCATGAATGAATCCCGTACATCCTGATAGTTTTTTTCAATGAAATGCAAATCCGAAATGAAATAATCGGCTTTAAAATTCTATATGCTGCTGTGAGCTTTAAAATAAATAAATAAAAATTTACGAATAATTGCCATGTCGAGATACGGTAATCTGTTGTTTTGTTCTATTTCAATTGTTATTTGTGCTTCTTGTTCATTGAACTGTTCGGGAACAAATTGAGCTTTGTCTCTTGGTACGCAAGAAAAATTTTAGCTGACATCGTACTGGACAACCTCATACACACAACTGTAAAAACATTCAATTTCGAAATCCCCGTGTTAGGAAAATATGTTGACGAACTTTTCTTGCCGTACTTAGAGACAAAGCTCAATTTGTTCTCAAACAGAAGCACATGTACAATTCACAATTGAAATAAAACAAAACAACAGATTACCATATCTCGACATGGCAATTATTCGTAAAGCAGACCAAACACTCAAAACCGAATGGTACTCTGAACCAATCTCATCAGGTCGACTGCTAAATTTCTATTCGTTTTACCAGTTCAACAACAAAATTAAAGTAGCCAAAAATTTAATCCACCGAGTATACGCTGTCTCAACCAACCTTGATCCGGAAACATTAAAAAGGATAATTTTCTATAACTTGCAAGAAAACAACTACCCATTAACAGTCTACTGCAACACCACTACGCTAAACATAAAAATAGCTCACATACAGCATGCAATGGTTCACTTCATACACCACCAGCATCATCGTCGTCAACAGCCTCATCATCAATAGCATCGTCATCAGCAGCACCACCGTTATCTGGAACTACCTACCGATCTATAGCAAATATCAATGGACTAACGAATCATCCGTGTTTTGAAGAAAGACTACAGTGACGTAAGATGCGCCTGCAGGCAGATACATACCGTAGGTTCACTCCATAGCAAAGTTAAAGAAATGCGAAAGTTGCTATATCGGCACGACCAAAAATTCTCTAAAAGTCAGGCTAGCAGGGCATAAATCAAATATAAACAAATTAGAACATATCATACAAGATCATACTCACACAGATAACCAGATCACATCTCTTAAAGCACAAACTGCGCACCTTAAATCCAAAACAAAAATCAGCTGTTATTGCCGTAACACTCGTTAATTCATGATTAAAGAAATTTTGACCGCAATAATTCATACAACTAGTACTTACTACACACCGCGAGGAAGAATCAAATTACATCAACTGCACTCGGCGTTGAGTCTTGTCGGTCACATAATAAAACAGACAAATTATGCTAAGTCAACATTCTCGATGCCGATGCCATTGTCGCACCCCGATGTATTGATATATATATATATATATATATATATATATATATATATATATATATATATATATATATATATATATATATATATATATATATATATATATATATATATATATATATATATATACATATATATATATATATATATATATATATATATATATATATATATACTAGCTGACCCGTCGAACTTCGTCTCGCCTGAAATTATTTTTTTAAATTTGTGTTTTCGAACAGCAGAGTTGCCAAACGTTAATGTTTCTTTCCATTATTTTACTGATTACTTGGCTTACAATAAACGAATTACGACAAATTCATATCCAACACAATAACTTCGTCCCGAAGAAGAAATATCATCAAGAATTATTGTGGATATGTTCAATGCTTTTGTTACGCAAAAACTAAACAAATACACCGTTTGCCATCTCATCCTTCGAGTCAGTGTATTGAACAGAGATTGTAGATCTCTCTCAAACTAAAGATTTGACATGTGGGATGATGGATTGGATTGAATCATATCTGATTGGCGTAGTACGACCGTGAAATTTAGCGACTGCGTTACTCCATCATTCATCGTGAGCTCTGGCGTTCCTCAGGGAAGCCATCTAGGACCATTCATATTTTTGCTATATCTAAATGATCTGAATTTCGCATTGCAATGTATGAAGCTATCATTCGTCGACGATTTCAAGCTGTTTCATCTTATCAAAGATCCGAAAGACTCAAATTTCTTGCAGTTACAGTTGAATGTATTTTCTAACTGGTGCAACGTCAACAGAATGGTTATCAACGCCTCCAAATGCTTCGTTATCTCCTTCTCTCGTAAACGAACCACGATCATGTATGATTACACTATTTCGCAAGCTGTACTAAAACGGGAGACATCAATTAAGGATCTAGGAGTGTTATTGGATTCAAAACTTAGTTCCAAAGATCACATAGAATATACCCTCTCTAGAGCATTAAAGATGCTAGGATTCATCTTTCGCATCTCAAAAAATTTCAATAACATATACTGTCTGAAATCGTTATGTTGCGCTCTAGTTCGCGAGTATGCTGTTGTTGTTTGGGCACCACATTCTCAAACAGATAAGCTACGCATTGAAACTGGTCAGTGCAAGTTCATTCGTTTTGCTTTGCGTCGCCTGCCCTGGAGAGATCCATTTAATCTTCCAAGCTACGAAAATCGTTGTAGACATACACTTCGATTTGCTATCTGTCCGCCGTGATACACAAAAAGCTGTTTTCGTCGCGGACCTCATCCAATCTCGAATTGATAGTGCAGATCTCCTACAACAGCTAAGTTTTGACATTCTTCGGCGTAATTTGCGGTTTAATCCCTTTCTCAGAATTCCTCGTGCTAGAACTAACTATGGGTTCATTGAACCGTTTTCGAGTACAGGGTCCGGCACTCGAAGTGTAACCTATTAAAAAGGCCATAAATTCAGTATGGAAAATTACTTTTACTTTATTCAAAGTACAAAATGTGTAAAAATAATACAAAATTCAGAATCAATTCACTTTTGCTCGATATGACCACCTTTTAACTTGACTATGGCCTTGAGACGGTCAAAAAACGAATCGCAAGTTGCCGAATGTAACCTGCAGGTATTTAGGCCCACTCGCGGGCAATAACTTTTTTCAGCGCCTCGAGACTGGTGTAAAGGCCCAAAGAGAATAATCCATTGGATTCGCATCTGGTGAATTCGAGAGCCATTGTGTGGACGTGATGAAGTTCGGAACGTTGTTTTTCAGCCATTCTTGGTTCACTCGAGCTTTGTGAGACGGTGCCGAGTCCTGCTGAAACGTCCATGGTCTGCCACCGAAATGTTTGTCTGCCCACGGCTTCAAAGCAACCTCCAGAATACTTTCCCGATAATATGTCGCATTTACCTTGACGCCAGGCTCGATGAAAACGATTGGAGAGCGCCCATCTGCGGTTACAGCGGCCCAAACCATTATCTGTTGCGGGTGCTGCCTGCTGGTGGCCAATCGATGACTCAAATTCTCGTATGAATGGTCGGTCAAGTAAACCCTATCGTTTTGAGAGTTTACGAATTGCTCAATTGGAAAAATTTTCTCGTCAGAAAATACAATGTTCGGAAATTGACCGCTTTCGGCCAAACGAAGCAACTCCTTCGCTCTCTCAAGTCAAGATTTTTTTTTCGCGTTCACTTTTGGCAAAATGCTTTCTTGCGCTTGTAAACAATACAACTCCGAACTGTCATTTAGCAAATTTCTAGAGAGCTGATGCCCGTGCGTCAGCTGCGCGAGCGGTCTGAAGTTGGTTACACTTCGAGTGCCGGAACCTGTATATGTCGCGTATTCAATACTTGTTCTGATGGATTTAATTTCAATTTATCTCGTAACGCCATTAAAATCCGTTTTCTCCAAATATTTTCCCGCTAGTTTGATTATGATAATTAGTCAATATGAATAGTTGTTAGTTAGCTTTGTAGTTTAAATAAGAGTAATTTAAGATTCGTTCTGTATCATTTGGTCAAATGTTATTTGTTGATACAAAAGATGAGAAGGTTTTATGCCTGCTGGAGAAGGAGAACCAAAATCTCAGCTCCAGCAGGCTTTTCCCTTGCTTCTAAATAAACAAATAAATAAATTAACAGATGGATGAAAAAGAGATGACCAAGATAAGCATGTACTGAAGACGTTTAAAATTTAATAGCAAATCCTTAGGGATTATCGAAAGTAATAAACTAATTTTGAACGGTTGTCCATAACCAACTTCACCGCTAGTGATATTACTTAGTCGTGTTTGATGAATGTTCGTAGCAGGATAATGACAGGATCAATTCTCGATTAACGAATTAGCGATAAAATGAAAAATACTTGGACATTCGAAAGTTCAAATTACCCTTTTATTAAATATTGTGTCCATTAACTTTGACATGAACGCTATATTCGTTCAAGAATTGTATCAAAAGGCCTCTCATTTGTCGAGCCACCACATCGGTTTGCTTAGTATTCAGTCCTGAGAACCAATATTCTGTTCTAGCGGAGTGAACATGAGGAGTGATTATACCAGTATTCTTCTTATCGTTAAAGCCAATGTATAAAACAGCAGATCTCACAACTAATGGTTCTTACATGCCACGATTTCTCCTTCAGATATGATATTCACGATTCGCATATGGTAATTCGTCAAATAATCCAAAGTTGGGAAAATGAAATGATTTGGTTTAAGCAGCTTACAAATGTCATGAATACCATCCGTTTTGAAGTAAACCACTCTTGAAAACTCACTCGAATCGGCTGAACAAACGTCAGCATGCTAAATGCAAGGAAAATATTTTCATCTGAACTCATTATTTCAACAGCAGAATCCTATCATTGATACGTAAAAAAATCGTTACATTATTTGATTTGTTCAACTCACGCCCACGATGGCCAGCATAATTCATCTAAATACATCTACTGGTAAATGACATTAGAACTTGTGTTTCTGTTTACGGTATAGCCGACGACACGACCTGCCACTCGTCTATCAAAACTGTATCGTAAATTTAACTACCCCTCAGTAACTGGAAATGTCAAATCGAAAACGCTAGTGAATTTATTTAAACTGGCAGCACAAGTTGATATATTTATTGATTTTGAATAACAGTCACCATAACCTTGGTTACTGCATATCGAAGGCAAGATGAATGTAAGCAAAATACGGTCTTGACTTGAAACCGTTGTGTGAGAAGGAAATCATGGAAATGACCGACAACGAGCTGAGCGAGGCTAGTGCTATGCGGTACCTGCATAACGTACGGTAAAATGATTTCTTTGTGGAATTCCACTAGTAATCCTCGAATAGTGGCCAACAAGGTGAAATACTGTTTCCACTGCTGCGCAATCAACCGACACAAAACAATTTTGACACCGGCATATTACACCGAATCCTACTGCCCAGAAAAGCTAGCAGTTGAAGTATACGGATGAATCGCTGGAAGCAGATCATTGTCCTCGTTCGTTGGTTTCATCCATAGTTTCGATTAAATTCCGAAAATCGAGTTCATTTAAATGCATTTCTGCTTAATTTGGACAAAGTTTAACACTAATAGAACTATTCCACCGCTTTCAAAACATGTTTATTTGTTTTGGGGTTCCTTGGTAACTAGTCCATAGCAACTTAAACAGTGTTGCTCGAGAAGATTATTTTTATCATTTACAAGGGGTCGCTAGATTTGTGGTAACTGGCGGTGAATCGTTAGCGAACAGTTTTAATGCTGATTTTTCTTCGGAGTGCCTGGTCGTGTCGTCGGTATAGCTAAAACAGTCATTTGGCAAGTAATGATTTTGATACCCTATTAAGCACGTGTTTCCAGATGACGAATCAATCATGCATGTAAAATCTCCACCCAAATCTACTCGTTGCGCGCCAAACGATTTTACAAAGATCTAGTATTCTTTTCTTCAACGGCGAAATACTGAGCATCTCCTTGCGCGCCAAACATCAATCGTAGATCTAGCAATCATTGGCGACTTTTTCAGTGGAAAATTCCATTGTCCATACAAAATTACTTTATTGGTTTTTCCCACTTTTCCGGTAAGTTTTCCTAATTTTTTTGATGTACGAACCCGGTGGGGGTAAAAACTGATCAAACAAAAAAAAAGCATATCAATCCGTCCATCCGTTCTTACGTGATGCGATTACAAAGAATGATCTCGGCATTTTTATATATATAGATATATATATATATATATATATATATATATATATATATATATATATATATATATATATATATATATATATATATATATATATATATATATATATATATATATAAATATATATATATATATATATATATATATATATATATATATATATATATATATATATATATATATATATATATATATATATATATATATATATATATATATATATATTCAATAACATAAGCGGCACAAGAACATAAAGAATCATTAAAATATTCAATGTACTTATATATATATATATATATATATATATATATATATATATATATATATATATATATATATATATATATATATATATATATATATATATATTTGTAAATAATTGGCATTAAGAAATTTATATAAAAACCCAAAAATTTTCAATAAAGGCACAGTCAAAATCCTAACCTCATTCAGCAAACATTCGTTTCCGAAACACCGAAGCTCTTCGTTGCTTTTCCACTTTACATCCCTTGGACGATCTACTTCCTTGTTTGTAACGCAGGCGGGGAATCAGATTAACCACACGACCAGACTTAGTATTGGTTTGTTACGCAGGACGGTACTAACTGGACGAAGGACTCCATTCCAAAGTCTATAGCGTGTACAATATGTTACGCAGGCGCTACAAACTATAGAATCAATCTAGACTTAGAGGTGGCTTGTACCGCAGGACATTTCTAACTAAAACATTGCTCGAACGTCGTAAGGTCGCTCAACCGGCGGGCGATATATGGTGGCTCCAGAGAGGAATTATCCTCAAAGTTTCGCGACGTTAAAAGGAACGAAATAAAAGTTCAAGCGTGTTTGCAGCTCATAGCGGACAAATAAACGTGTTGTAACGAAAAAGAGTGTATCCATAGCTAATAACGGATTATACACAGTTGAGTGAGTGTTTGACGTCTGTCAGTACAATATCACAACCAGGTGATATATCACGCAAGTCATACCAGAAGGAAGCATCGTAAATATGGCCTCCACATCGTAGCCACTAGCGATATTCAACGAACTGTGGATGGATCTGACAAAATTACGGAACCCACGTATCGAAAACCCTCAAACAATGGTAGACTTTATACAGGGTGATTTTTTAAGAGCTTGAGAACTTTTTTAAACAATAAAACGCATAAAATTTGCAAAATCTCATCGGTTCTTTATTTTAAACGTTAGATTGGTACATGAAATTTACTTTTTGAAGATAATTTCATTTAAATGTTGACCGCGGCTGCGTCTTAGGTGGTCCATTCGGAAAGTCCAATTTTGGGCAACTTTTTCGAGCATTTCGGCCGGAATAGCCCGAATTTCTTCGGAAATGTTGTCTTCCAAAGCTGGAATAGTTACTGGCTTATTTCTGTAGACTTTAGACTTGACGTAGCCCCACAAAAAATAGTCTAAAGGCGTCAAATCGCATGATGTTGGTGGCCAACTTACCGGTCCATTTCTTGAGATGAATTGTTCTCCGAAGTTTTCCCTCAAAATGGCCATAGAATCGCGAGCTGTGTGGCATGTAGCGCCATCTTGTTGAAACCACATGTCAACCAAGTTCAGTTCTTCCATTTTTGGCAACAAAAAGTTTGTTAGCATCGAACGATAGCGATCGCCATTCACTGTAACGTTGCGTCCAACAGCATCTTTGAAAAAATACGGTCCAATGATTCCACCAGCGTACAAAACACACCAAACAGTGCATTTTTCGGGATGCATGGGCAGTTCTTGAACGGCTTCTGGTTGCTCTTCACTCCAAATGCGGCAATTTTGCTTATTTACGTAGCCATTCAACCAGAAATGAGCCTCATCGCTGAACAAAATTTGTCGATAAAAAAGCGGATTTTCCGAATGGACCACCTAAGACGCAGCCGCGGTCAACATTTAAATGAAATTATCTTCAAAAAGTAAATGTCATGTACCAATCTAACGTTTAAAATAAAGAACCGATGAGATTTTGCAAATTTTATGCGTTTTATTGTTTAAAAAAGTTCTCAAGCTCTTAAAAAATCACCCTGTAGTAACACTCGCAATTTAGTTTCAAATATGTCGATAACACAGTGTGAAGATTGTCTTGCTAATCCATTACAAATAGCAGAAATCATATGTCGTCTGCCGCTCAACCTAAGATAGCAATGGGCGGACAAGGAAGTCGAAGCCATGACTCCTGGGAACGGGCAGCCAAGACAACTAACGCTGAAGGATGTACACGAATTCCTTAAACCACAACAAAAGAGAGCGACACTCCTTGTCGCACAAAGGGTTTGTCTATCAGAAAAGGAATATCCAAAAAACGATAAATCAAGGATAAATCTACATACTGAAAATAAATGCAAACCTCCAGTAAAATGCCTCTGTTGTAATCAACAACATTGGCTAACATCATGTCAGGAATTCAGAAGCATGAATACAGAAATGAGACGCGCATTAGCTCTTGAGAAACGCATATGTTTCAATTGTCTTCGTCTATGACATTCATTCAAAAATTGTGAGACTAAGCCAAACTGTAGAACACAAGGATGCATGCACGCCACCATACATTCTTCTATTTACGTACAAGAAATAGCGACGAGAGTACAACTTCCCAGAAAAATGACCCCGAAATAAAAACTAAAAATGAATCGTTTAATAACTCCAAAGATCCCAAGAAAACTATTGAAAAGAAGGACGTTGAGGAAACAAGTGCAGCATCCACCTCACCAGATACTTCCAATAACCAAGATAAAGAAACCATATGCACGAATATACATACCGTCAGGAGAAACAAGGTCTATTACCATATCCTTCCTATAACTATTCACGCACAAGGCAAACAGTTAGATACATTCGCTTTTCTGGATCTTCGAACAGTCTCATTCTGGATAAGGTTGCTAATGAATTAGGTCTAGAAGGAACAACATCCCCCTTGAGTATTAAATGGATTAATGACTCAATACATGAGGACAACCAAAGTCGAAGTGTTTGTTTAAAAATATCCGGTATTTATAAAAATCGGTATCAAATGGAGGGTGTACGTACAGTAAATAAATTATCACTGCCACGTCAAACACTCGAGTACAATGAAATTAAAGAAAAATACACACACCTCAAAAATATTTTAATACAAGGGTATGTCAATGCCGAACGAACGTTATTAATTAGACTTGATCATCCACGACTGCTAACGGCAACGAAACAACGTATAAATGAAATCGGACCAGTCGCGGCCAAGACACCCATCGGCTGGGTAATATACGGCAGGACAAACTTTAGACATCAACAGGACACATAGTCATGCGTTATTGAGGAACAAGATGCTCTCCGTGAGGAAATACAGAAATATTTTTCAACCGCAGGATTCGGTGTCAAAGTCACTCATCACAATCACATAAGTAGTAGTAGTAGTACCGAAGACAAGTTGGCCAACCAAATTATCCAGCAATCAATGAAATATAATGAATAATAATATGAGATCGGACTGCTTTGGAAGCAAACAAGGACTATTTTTCCAAAAACATAAAGCTTTAAAGCAGAATTAAAAAGGCTGGAATACACCGAAGCAAAAATGCGAAAAGACCCTGAGTTTTCTGAATGGTATAAGGGAAAGATTCAGGAGTACGTTAAGAAAGACTACGCTCGAATGCTTACGCCAGAGGAAATTACTCGAAGTAGCGAGAAGACGTATTATTTACCCCACTTCGCGGTCGTGAATCCAAATAAAACTCCACTCAAACCTCGTCTCGTTTTTGATGCCGCTGCAAAAGTACAGGGAGTATCACTAAACACGGAATTGCTGTCTGGTCCAGACAACTTGACATCACTGTTCGGAATCCTGCTAAGATTCCGAGAAGGGAAATATGCAGTAGCTGGAGATATACAAGAAATGTTTTCACAAGTTAAGATACGGAAAGAAGACAAAGACGCTCAACGATTTCTATGGCGAGATGGAGATAACCGAAAGCCTATGGCATATTACGTAATGCGAGTAATGACAAATTGCTCGTCGGCATGAGCACAGGCAGTAAAAAATAAAAATGCAGAAAATTTCAAGGAATGTGAACCAAAGGCAGCAAACGCTATAATAAAACAACATTACGTTGATGATTACTTGGATAGCTTTTCGACGATAGAAAATGCTACTGTAGTCACATTCGGAGTGATTAAAATTCACGTCGCACATTTCATGATGAGAAACATCATATCAAACAACAAAACAGTACTTAATTTTCTACCAGTTAAAACCATGGCAAACAAAGCAACAACAAAGGAATTCAACAAAAAAAACGTAGCATCTGAAAAGGTCCTAGGGTACCGATTGGAACAATTCGATCCAGAAGTTATTCCAACGAAAAGAGAAGTCCTCTCAAAAATAGCTAAAATCTTCGACCCTCTAGGCTTTATCGCACATATTACGATCGGAGGAAAGATAATTATGCAACAAATTTGGAAAGAAGGCTCTGATTGGGATGATACAATATCAACCAAACTGATGGAGACTTGGAGAGTTTGGATAGAAAAACTGTCTACCATAACCACGTTAAATATCCCAAGATGTTACTTTACACACAAACTGAACGCAAAGCTATACGAGCTACATGCTTTTGTTGATGCTTCAGAAAAGGCTTTTTCGGCAACAGTTTATTTGTACGCAGAAACTACGCATGGACACCAAGTTAGCTTGATAGCAGCAAAAGCAAGGGTCGCGTCAAATAAGGTAATGACAATTCCCAAACTCGAGCTTCAAGCTGCAGTACTGGGAACACGATTAGTTACCACGGTAAAACGAGAATTACGAATAAAAATCTCAAACGTTACGATATGGTCAGATAGCAAGACTGTACTTTCCTGGATACATAGCGACCATAGGAAATATAAAATCATCGTAGCTAATCGTGTAAGCGAGATACTTGATGAAACGACTATTTCTCAGTAGAGATGGGTACCATCGAAACAAAATCCAGCAGATGAAGCAACACGAGATAATTATATCGCAAGAGAGTCTATATGGTACACGGGGTCGGCCTTTCTGAAGAAAGAGAGGGATGTCTGGCCAAAAGACGAAAATCAAACTGCAGAAACCGATGAAGAAAGAAGGATTTGTAACATACAAGAGGTACAACCCACAATAACTATACAAACAGAGTGGTGCTCGGACTGGAGACGACTAAAAAAAGCAGTTAGTTACTGGATAAAGTACGTCGAGAAACTGAAAGCAAAAGTTACGCAAACCGATTTCAACAGGCAAACAACGCCCGCTAACTTTAAACTAGCAGAAATCCTATTATTGAGACAAATTCAAGAGCAGTCCTTCCCTTCAGAACTTATTTCATTACTTAACAACGACAATATTCAACGAGAGAGTTCTGTCAAAGTCCATGATTTAGAATTGAATGAAAACGGTCTCATTAGGATCTCCGGACGAGTAGAAAACATGAAGCTTATACTACTACCAAACAAAGTTCGTGTAACGAACCTCATTATACGAGGTCTGTTCAAAAAGTTCCCGGAATTTTTTAATTGTGCGCGTCTGGAGAGTCCGGTGGTCAAAATTTTTTTTATTGTGTTGGTACATATGTCCCTAATGTATGGTGAAATTTTCAGCTGTATTCATTGTTTACATTCTGTCTTGTAGCGGCTGGTGTAGACGTGTTTTTTGAGCTCGGCGGGAAAATTCCAAAAGGCAAGAAGGGAAAATTCCAAAAAGAGATTATAACGGAAGTACGAAGATCAAAAGACGGACAGACAAGGTCCGTTATAGTACAAACAGAGAACTCAAAACTTATACGACCTACAGTGAAATTGACAAAATTAGACGTTCGTTGGGTGCATGAAGGAACTCTCGACAAAGCGTAAAGAATGCGACAAGACCTCAGCTTCAAGAGCAAACATGACAGGCTGGGGCAAGCGTCGAAAGATCGACATAGATCTTGTAAAGCAGCTAGCAGAAAAACATAAAACTGCTCATGCTTCAAGACCGAGAAAGCAAGTAATAAAAGCTAAACCAAATATGTGGGCCAAAATGCTCGTGACGACAGCAACACTAATATCGCTAGATCAATCTTCCGGATTGAAACTAAAGCGTGTATCAGATGCATGATTCATTTCCGATCACGAAGGAACTTGTCTTCTGAAGTCAGGTGTCTGGACATCTGAAATTGCCACTAATGTATCACCGACCGAAGACGCAAATTTTATTAATAGTATTTGTGTGAACATTAAAACCGCTGTTGAAGGAGTAAGGAAGAATATGAACCGCCCGACACTCATCTATTTGACCGCCTCCATAGAACAACAATGTATTGCAGCTAAACAGGAGATTTTAGAGTCAGCCAGAACAGAAAGAGGAAAAGGAATCTTTGGATTTCGCAAGGATTTGTTATTTGGAGGTAATGAGCTAGAAGACCAAATTACGGCAATGCACATGAACGAAGAACAAAAGATTCATGACGTCACATATAGCTTAAATCAACTAAGTGAAAAAACAAATCAACAAACGAACCTCTTTGAGAAATGATAAATTCGTCATACTTTCAACGGTATAGAAACATTAAACCAAAGATTTACGATAGCCTATGCCTAAATCATATCCGACCATTTATTGGACACCATGAGGTTAGCTAAACAACTGATAGAAAGCATCATCTTCCGACATAGAAAACTAAAAAATCATCCTATCACTTTAGATGAAATATATGAATTTATCCAACAAATAAATAAACATCTTCCTAATGATAGTTTTGTTCCATTGGATATATTTGCAACCCAATACGAAGTCAACCTGAAAACAGTACATATCAAATAACAATGAAATCCATGATTATTTCGAAGGAATCATATGAAATATTCAGGGTAATAAGTATACCAGACCTCAAAAATAGGACAAAAATTTTCATCGACCCACCAAAAATAGCAATTCATCAAAACTATAAGAACTTCTATCCATCAGCGAATATAAAGCAATTAAACAAATCACATTTTTTGCACGAACGCACAACTATTCAAACGGTAATGACGTGTATTCCTGCCGCTATATTTCACCAACATCCTATTGGAAAATGCCCTACAACTAATCTACCGACCTATTACACAGAGGTAGTTTCATTATCTAGATTAGAGATGGTCGGGTCTCGGGTATTATAACCGAAACCCGACCCGTACCCGTACCCGACGGGTTTTTGGTCGGGTACGGGTAAATTTTTTAATTTTCAATCGGGTACGGGTCGAGTACGGGTAAAAAAATTTGCCGCTCAGTCGGGTACGGGTAAAAAAATTTACTGCTCACTCGAGTACGGGTCCCGTGCGATATGCCCTTTTGAAAGTTACGAAAAATAATGCACATTACTCATGTTTTAAACATGAAATTCAAGCATATTGCGCACAATACCGTGGATTAGGCTTCTATCTACGAGATTACATCGATTATTGTGTAAATGAATATTGTAGAGCCGAGCAATGAGCATTATATTTTGTAACATTCGCGAGGGCCTATCGTGCGATATGCCCTAATCACATGTTACTACCGAATTTCGGTAAAATTTTGTCGTGAATACGACTTACTTTACTATGAGACGCCTTTTCAAAATTTATCCTCTGAGAGAGCGATAAGTTTTTGATCGCGAATATCTCTTGTTGTATCTAACGTACCAACATAATTTTTGCTACATTCCATCGGAAATATGACCACAATTTTATGATAAAATTTTCAGTTGTGTGACATAATCTCAAATAATTCAAAATTAAACTTTTCTGAAATATTTGGTATAAACGAGTATCAATAAGTATAATTCAAAAGGCGCGTTTGCCTTTCTCGTATTTTTAAAGCTCATAGCTCAGTGATCTGTAGAAGGATTTATATAATCTAACTACCAATAAAATCGAAATTTTTCAACTTAAACGTGTATAGCAACAGCATTGAAGTATTTCAATAGTACACTATTGAAAAACCTGTTTCAATTAACCCATGTCAACACCAGCCAATCAGAACGCGTTCTGAGGAAGAGGTCAAAATATCTGCTGCTGTACAACAAATCGTTCGAGAAAAATGTTCCGAACTGTGCTTAATATTGTAGTGACTTCCATAATTTGGTCCTTCTGAAAGGCCAGAATGAATCCTGTACAGCATCCTGATAATTTCTTTCAATGAAATGCAAATCCAAATTGAAATAATTGATATAAAAATTCTATATGCTACTATTTTTATAGCCGTTAGGACCGCCTACAAAAAAGCTGCAAACGAAAAAGCTACAAACGAAATCACGTAAAAAGAAACCTCTTAACAAAAATTTAATCAGTTTGGATTCTATCGCCACTGCGAGCAGATGTATTGTGTGTCGTTTGCAAAGCTAGTTCCGCTTCCGACCAGAGCGATTACGTCACAGCTGCTAGTCGTTTGCATTCGTGAGAAAACAACGACAAGAGGACAACGGTGAGGAACATCACACAAAATCAGCCGTTCTAAAAGTTTTCTAAAGAACTATTAGGATTTCTTCTTTGCAAATCGAAGGTAAACAACCTCTATTTAGTGCAAATCTAGAACTGTTTATGCACTTTTCGCTGTGTGACAGTTCACAGTAATCGAGATCAAGTGAAGCCTTATTTGTTTTTCCGCAAAATGTGTAAAGGGGGAAATGCTTGCATAATTCATACAATTGATCACCTAATTGATATTCGGAAGTGTTAAGGAACATGTCAGTTGTTTTCGTATTCACGACATCCAGTTATGTCTCTGACATTATTCACCTGCCTTTTTTACTACTAATACGGGTCGGGTACGGGTCGGGTTCGGGTAAAATTTTTTATTTTTTATCGGGTACGGGTATTTTTTGTTTATTATTGATCAGGTGCGGAAATTTCGATCGAAGATGTAAAAGTTGTTGCTGACTTTGAGAATCCACGCTTCAAATATAACAAATATAGTGTTATAATTGAGGTTAATAAGAATACTTATTCCAGGTTGATGGCAGCCGGCAAGGTTTGCGTCGGTTGGGATAGGTGTTCGGTTTTCGAGTCGTTCAACGTATTGCGCTGTTTCAGGTGTGGTGAGTTTGGTCACAAGAGCATCGAATGTTTAAACAGTGAAAATTGTTCCAAATGTAATTCCGCACATAGAACATCTGAGTGTTCTTCAACTGAATTCAAATGCGTTAATTATCTGAAAATGAACAAAAAAAGAAAATTGAATTTTGACATTCACCATCCAGCATGTAGTAAGCAGTGTCCTGTATATCTGAGATTGCTTGAAACGAAAAAGAACAACATTATGTCAATGGAATAGCAACTAATGGATGAGCGGCATTCAGATATTTTGTATTTGAACATAGCCGGTTTGTCTTCTAATTATGTCGCAATGCGTCATCTTATAGAGGATAGACATCCTTCATTAGTTTTGCTCTCAGAAACACATATAGTTGATTCTGACGCTTTCGATCAGTTCAGTGTTCCGGGTTACACTGTTGCTTTTTGTTTGTCCCATTCCAGGCACACGGGTGGAGTTGCAATTTACGCCAGAGAATCAATTAAATTCAGCATTCAATCAAATGAAGCAGTTGGAAATAATTGGTTCTTGGGTATATCAGTTGAAAGAGGCATGCAGGTGGGAAATTATGGAGTTGTTTACCACTCTCCAAGTTCAAGCGATCGCCAGTTTCTGGAAATTCTAGAAATTCGTCGATTTTGGTAAACTATATTTTATTACTGGAGATTTCAATATTGATTGGCTCAGTGATCAAGGTTCGACTCAATTGAAACAGTTAGCAGAATTTTTCAATTTGAAGCAAACTGTGAATGAATTTACAAGAATTTCGAGATACAGTAAAACATTGATAGATCACGTATATTCCAATTCCGACGGTGTTTATTCAAATGTGGAATCCGATTGCAAGATTTCAGATCATGAAACAATTGCAATTTCCGTGACGAGTAGCTCTAGGAATGAGGAAAATACGGTGAAAATCAAGTGTTGGAAAAACTATTCAAAGCAAACCCTATCTAGACTTGTATCAAGAAGCTTGGGTTGTACACAGTTGACTGGAAATTTGGATCACAGGGCACCTATTCTTACTGACATATCAAAAAAGTGTACTAATGAATTAGTAACTGAAAAGTATGTTAGTTTGAACAGCTCGAGTAGTTGGTACTCAATAGACCTCTTACAGTTAAAACTGGAGAGGGATAAACAGTACAAGAGATTCTGTAGAACTAACAATGATAGTCACTGGAGTAGATATACACAAGCACGAAATATTTATTCACGGGCCCTGAAGAAGACTAGATATGAATACATACAGAGGAAGATCGATCAAAATCAACAAAACAGCAGAGAATTATGGAAAATTCCAAACAGTTGATCAAGCCTACACATAGTGCATAGAAAACCATAACTTTTAACGGTATAGAAGAGCACACATAACAAATTATATCTAAAAAGTTCAACAGTTATTTCATAAATAGTGTTCAACAGATCAATCAAAGTATTGAATTGGTAGGTGAACCAGTTGAAATAACACAACCGATGAATAACTATTGTAGACAATTGAAAAATATTTGTTTTAATTTGGGAAAATCGACGGGTATTGACAATGTAAACTCAAAAGTGATACAGGATTGTTTTCATGTTATCGGACACGATCTACTGGATTTGGTAAATGAATCGTTGTACACGGGGCATGTACCAAAAGTGTGGAAAGAATCTCTGGTGGTTCCTATCCTCAAGGTTACTGGAACGTATAAAGCCGAGGAGTACCGTCCCATTAACATGCTGCACACGCCGGAAAAAATTTTGGAACTTGTTGTTAAAGATCAGCGGATTAACTATTTGAACTCTAACAGTTTGCTAATACCGGAGCAATCGGGATACCGCTTGGGTCACTCTTGTGAAACCGCTTTGAACCTAGTATTGGCAAAATGGAAGGAGAAAATCGAAGCCAAAGAGAGTATTTTGGCTGTGTTCTTGGATCTGAAGAGAGCCTTTGGAACAATTTCAAGACCTTTATTGTTGCAGACATTGCGGCGTTTTGGCATCGGGGGAAAGGCACATGAATGGTTTGAAAACTATTTATGTGGTAGATCTCAAAAGACTGTTTTTAACGATGTAGTGTCTAGTTCCCTCGGTAATTCACTTGGTGTGCCTCAGGGAAGTGTGTTAGGTCCTATTCTATTTATTATGTATATTAATGATACGAAGCGAGTCTTACGTTTCTGTTATATAAATTTGTTTGCTGATGATACTGTTCTGTTCATTACGGCTACTGATTTCAATGAAGCTGTTGCACATTCAAACGAGGATCTAAGTTCGCTGGTTAAAATTTAAGCAACTGAAACTAAACGTCGCGAAAATTAAATATATGGTTATTTCTTCTGTTAGCACCGGTCATGACGCCAATGTGGAAATTGATGGTGAAACTATTGATCGCGTTAGAGAAATGAAGTATCTTGAAGTCATAATTGATAAAAAGTTAACATTCAAATCTCATATCAATAACGTCATCAAGAAGATTGCCAAAAAGTATGGTGTATTGTGTCGTTTGAAAAATGACTTAACGACCCATAGTAAGATTCTTTTGTATAAAACAGTCATTTCACCACACATTGACTTTTGCCCATCCATTCTGTTTCTTGCTAATAACACACAAATCTTGAGATTACAGCGACTGCAAAATAAAATCATGTGATTAATTCTAAAATGTAGTAGATATACCTCGTCAGGTTTTCTACTGAACGCATTACAATGGCTTTCAGTAGAACAGAGAATTTACTACTTAACCATGGTATATATTTTCAAGATATTAAATGGCATGCTGCCTCGATATTTGTGTGATTGAATTGAAAGAGGAACTGATTTGCATAGGTACAATACTAGAAACGCATCTGATGCTAGAACACCAAGCTTTCTGTTAGCCAGATCGCAAAATTCATTATTGTACAAGGGAATAAGTTTTTTCAATTCTATACCAAGAGAAATCAAACGCGCAACGACATTGATTGATTGATTGATTGATTAGATTTTTTATTATTTTTACATATTACGAAGATTGTATTTTCTTTTTCTTTTTGTTTATATATATTATTGTGAGACGAATTGAGTTACTATGTTCGATATGATGATGATGGATTTTTAGATTGTTTTAGAGTGAAAAATAATGAGCAGTCTACAAATGTTTGAGCCTCGCGCGCGAAGCAGGTAGTGACTATTTGGAAAGCGAACAGGACTGGCCGAAGAGCCTTAGCATTCAGTGTGTTAAGTTTGCTCTTGAACTTAATCGCAAGGTTTGATTAATTATTTAAGGAATAGATTCGGGAAACTAATTGGGATCGACAGTTGTTGATGGAATTGGGCTTGGCTCTACTCATCCGCAGTCTCGTTACTCTATCGCAGCTGATGTGTGTAGCGATGAACTGGTCCGGCGGGAAGGGCCAGGTGAATTACTTTCTGATGCTGGTAAAGATATCGGGTTCGATTCCTGATGTGATCAAGGATCTTCCCGGGTTGGAAATTTTATTGATTAACCCTGGATGGTAAATCCGAAATATTTGAATGTTATTTTGAAGAATCAATACCTACTAGATTAATCAGATCGTTTTCTTTTGTTTACTGGTTAAGATATGTGCAAAAATATTAATTATCATTTAGATAACTCGTTCTGCTCACACCTTTGTAGAGGTATGAGGTGGGACCATCATCATCAAAACCTGAGCGCTATCACCATACGCTGCGGAACCGAATTAAAAGGCATCACACACCCAATGGCAATTGTTGTACTAGATCCTGACGCTAGTATTGGTGGAACATAATTAGAGAGAAAAATATTTTTCAAAAGTCAAAAAGGCGGGTGGGTAATGTCAGAGACATAACTGGATGTCGTGAATACGAAAACAACTGACATGTTCCTTAACACTTCCGAATATCAATTAGTTGATCAATTTTATGAATTATGCAAGCATTCCCCTTTGCACATTTTTCGCAAAAATAAAGAAGGCTTCACTTTTTGTTGAGAGGCTTTTTTCTACCTGATTTCGTTTGTAGCTTTTGCACTAATGGGCGGTCCTAACGGCTATAAAAATAGCCGCATTCAGTATTTTAATGTTGATTATTTCATTTCAGATTTGCATAATTTATTGAAACAAACTATCAATATGCTGAAGGGACACGTTTCTAGCATTCAGAAAGGTCAAATTGCGTAATTCTCTACGACATTAAACTCTGGAACATTTTTCGCAAAAACAAAGAAGGCTTCACTTGATCTCGTTTACTGTGAGTTTCACACAGCGAAATGAGCACAAATCTAACCAAACTGTTCTAGATTTGCAGTAAACTGAGGATATTTCCTTTCGATTTGCGAACAACAAATCCTAATATTTCTTTAGAAAACTTTTAGAGCCAGGCACGTACCCAGAGGGGGGGCCCAAGGGGCCCTGGCCCCTCCCGAAATCGGAGTAAAGTTATTTTCATTTTAGAATTTTTAACCACTATTTCCGGAATCAAGAACAGAAATGAGTTGTTTTTTCATCAACTAAAAAGATCTGTTAATTAGAAGATTTTACCAACTAGTTTTAGATAACCCGCTTCTTTCTGCAATCGATTTTTTTTCGAAGCTCAAAAGTCGGTTTTCACAGTGATTACAGTCAATGTCAAAATCAATGGAAATGGTACTAGATGGCCAGAAAATGCCATGAAGATTAGTACTGAGCAAAATAATCATAGTTTTAGCAAGATTCTGCGCATGAAAAAGATGTTCTGCCGCTAGATGCCGCACTTGCATACTCAGGATTAAAACGATGAACGCAAGCGCACTTTGGAAGCATGTCCGCCTATGCTGATGATGATGGTGTCAGTTAGTTATTGTTGATGAAGTCTAGATCCATTATTATAAAACAGAGAACAGAATGATTAACCGACAATAGACTGAAATCGGCAAGAGTGCTCCAAACCAGCCTAGGTAGGCTAAATTTGGCGGAATGGTTATGAAGTCGGTTTTGTGGGTTTGTTTCGGTATACTTTTCGTGGACTACCTAGAAAAAAGGAAAACACTTTCGACAGCAAATGTAAGTGTGCATTATTGGAGCGATTGAAAATCGGGTTTTCAAGAAAATGCACAGATACACAAGAGCAGAGTGTGAGTTTCATTTTGAAGTTTTGACCACTTCTTCCGGACCTGTTCCAAAATTCGGATTCGGTTAAAATAGCATAAAAGTCTATGAATCCAGAAGACGTTTCATTGGAATCCATTCTTACATTTGTGCAAATCGTCCTAGTCATCTCTGCGAAAATTATGTGAGTTTTTGACCGCTACGAAGAAAATTTTTCTGTTGTTGCATCGTCACTCCCAATGACGAATTTAAATTTTTATACTCATCACCCTGTAAAACCAGACCAGAGATGCAAAGTAAAAATTTTAAATATTTTCATGCAGGGTTGAAGAAGTCTGTAAACTCGAAAAAAAGTCTGCGGACTTCAAGTTTTCTTCAAATAATGATGTAAGGAATTGGTATAGTGAACAAAAAAAAGACCGCGAAAATTTTAAAAGTCTGTAAATTTTTACAAACGTATTCAAAAAACGTGATTTTCAAAAGCCTGAAAAAAAGTCTGCAACTGAAATCTCTGATCCAGACACGGAGGATGACTCGATGAAATTAAATAGAATCATATAAGATTGTAAGACACCTCATTTGAATATAAATTTATTAAAATCTGCTCGACCATCTGTTCGTCAAATAATCAACCAATTTTGCAAACTAGAAGAGCTTGAATAGTTTCAAAATATTTGCTCCTTTTTACATCGTGAACACATAAGAACATCCTTTTTACATAGGAACACACCCTTAAAATTGAATGTTTTAATACTAATCACTCAGTTTTTCCGGAACCAGAAGTCGATGCCGAACTATGGGACTATATGATGAAAGAAATGTAAAAACGATCCCTTCCCTTTGACACATATAACTTCTTGTTTCAATCCCTCATTGTCCAATCCAAAATATGTATATATTTACATATTTACTTAAATTGATAATTACTTGCACTCACTCTTCAGAAAAAAATACTAAAGACACAAGAATCATCAGTTAAAAGTATTATATGTTATTTGTGGGCCCCTCCCGAAACGAAATCCTGGGTACGGACCTGTTCAGAGCCATTAGAACGGCTGATTTTGTGCAATGCTCTGTACCGTTGTTTTTTCCCCAATGCTAATGACCGGCAGCTGTGACGTAATCGCTCTTGTCGAAAGCGAAACTAGCTGTGCAGACGACACAAAACACATCTGCTCGCAGTGGCGATAGAATCCAAACTGATTGAATTTTTGTTAAGAGATTTTCTTTTATGTGATTTCGTTTGTAGCTTTTTCACTAATGGGCGGTCCTAACGGCTATAAAAATATCCGCATTCAGAATTTTAATGTTGATTATTTCATTTCGGATTTGCATAATTTATTGAAAGAAACTATCAATATGCTGAAGGGATTCGTTTCTAGCATTCAGAAGAGTCAAATTGCGTAATTCTCTACGACATTAAACTCTGGAACATTTTTCGCAAAAACAAAGAAGGCTTCACTTGATCTCGATTACTGTGAGTTTCACACAGCGAAATGTGCATAAATCTAACCAAACTGTTCTAGATTTGCAGTAAACTGAGGATATTTCCCTACGATTTGCTAACAACAAATCCTAATAGTTCTTTAGAAAACTTTTAGAGCCATTAGAACGGCTGATTTTGTGCAATGCTCTCCACCGTTGTTTTTTCACTAATGCTAATGACTGGCAGCTGTGACGTAATCGCTCTTGTCGAAAGCGAAACTAATTGTGCAGACGACACAAAACACATCTTCTCGCAGTGGCGATACAATCCAAACTAATTCAAGTTTTGTTGAGAGGTTTGTTTCTACCTGTTTTCGTTTGTAGCCTTTTCACTAATGGGCGGTCCTAACGGCTATAAAAATAGCCGCATACAGAATTTTAATGTCGATTATATCATTTCGGATTTGCTTAATTTATTGAAAAAAACTATCAATATGCTGTAGAGATTCGTTTCCAGCATTCAGAAGAGTCAAATTGCCTAATTCTCTACGACATTAAACTCTGGAACATTTTTCGCGAACAAAGGCTTCACTTCATCTCGATTACTGTGAATTTCACACAGCGAAAAGTGCACAAATCTAAGTAAACTGTTCTTGATTTGCAGTAAACTGAGAATATTTCCCTACGATTTGCGAACAACAAATCCTAATAGTTCTTTAGAAAACTTTCAGAGCCATTAGAACGGCTGATTTTGTGCAATGCTCTCCACCGTTGTTTTTTCCCAATGCTAATGACTGGCAGCTGTGACGTAATCGCTCTTGTCGAAAGCGAAACTAATTGTGCAGACGACACAAAACACATCTTCTCGCAGTGGCGATACAATCCAAACTTATTCAAGTTTTGTTAAGAGGCTTGTTTCTACCTGTTTTCGTTTGTAGCCTTTTCACTAATGGGCGGTCCTAACGGCTATAAAAATATCCGCATTCAGAATTTTTATGTTGATTATTTCATTTCGGATTTGCATAATTTATTAAAAGAAACTATCAATATGCTGTAGGGATTCGTTTTCAGCAGTCAGGAGAGTCAAATTGCGTAATTCTCTACGACATTAAACCCTGGAACATTTTTCGCGAAAAAATGCTTCACTTGATCTCGATCACTGTGAATTTCACACAGCGAAAAGTGCACAAATCTAAGCAAACTGTTCTTGATTTGCAGTAAACTGAGGATATTTCCCTACGATTTGCGAACAACAAACCCTAATAGTTCTTTAGAAAACTTTTAGAGCCATTAGAACGGCTGATTTTGTGCAATGCTCTCCACCGTTGTTTTTTTCCCAATGCTAATGACTGGCAGCTGTGACGTAATCGCTCTTGTCGAAAGCGAAACTAGCTGTGCAGACGACACAAAACACAGCTGCTCGCAGTGGCGATAGAATCCAAACTGATTGAATTTTTGTTAAGAGATTTCCTTCTATGTGATTTCGTTTGTGGCTTTTTCACTAATGGGCGGTCCAAACGGCTATAAAAATAGCCGCATACAGTATTTTAATGTAGATTATTTCATTTCGGATTTGCATAATTCATTGAAAGAAACTATCAATATGTTGTAGGGATTCGTTTCTAGCATTCACAAGGACCAAATTAAGGAACTCACTGCGATATTCACCACTTTTCGGAACATTTTTCCCGGACGATTTGTTGTACAGCAGCAGATATTTTGTTCTCTTCCTTAGAACGCGTTCTGATTGGCTGGTGTTGACATGGATCAAATGAGACAGGTTTTTCAATAGTGTACTATTGAAACACTTCAATGCTTTTGCTATACACGTTTAAATTGAAAAATTTCGATTTTAATGGTAGTTAGATTATATAAATCCTTTCACAGATCACTGAGGTATGAGCTTTAGAAATACGAGAAAGGCAAACGCGCCTCATGAATTATCCTCTTTGATACTCGTTTATACCAAACATTTCAGAAAAGTTTATTTTTAAATTATTTGAGACTATGTCACAAAACTGAAAATTTTATCATAAAATTGTGATCATATTTCCGATGGCATGTCGCAAGAATTATGTTGATTCATTAGATACAACAATAGATATTCACGATCAAAAACTTATCACTCTCTCAGAGGGTAAATTTTGAAAAGGCACCCCATAGTAAAGTAAGTCGTATTCACGACAAAAGAAATGCCGTTCTCAACAATCACCCTTCTTGAACCAATGGAAACTTCAGAAGAACCTTTGACTACACACGAATCACCCAATCAACAGCAGAAAACATCTAAGAACGACCATGGCTTAATATACAACTTCACGGCTATCCTGACAATTACATTAACAGTGCTGATCGCAGCTATAGTTATCAGTACGATCTACTGTAAGAAAAACAGCGGACAACGACCAATTACAAAACGACCAACGTTCAAAATGACGGGTAATCCCAACCCTTTTCTGCGTAGAAGACCACCAAGAGAGATAACAGCCATAAGCGATGAAACAGTTTAAGCTTGTATAACAAAATTTAGATTTTGTTGTTGCAAAATCAAAGTAGATTATCAGAAACAAACTATAAAAGACTTAACTCATAACAAGCGTAAACAAATAATGCAAAATTAAGTTATATATGGTACTCGTACGCAAAGAGAACATTGACTAGCAATGAACTATGAAGCGTCGGCAGCTTGCTCTTGTAAGATCTACAGGATAGACTTACGGGGCCCGGTATATCACCGACGCAAGCCTTAAATCCAAAACAAAACCAGCTGTTATTGCGTTAACACTCGTTCATTCATGGTTAAAGAAACTTTGACCGCAGTAATTCATACAACTAGTACTTACTACACACCGCGAGGAAGAATCAAATTACATCAACTGCACTCGGCGTTGAGTCCGGTCGGTCACATAATAAAACGGACAAATTATGCTAAGTCAATATTCTCGATGCCGATGCCATTATCGCATATATATATATATAGATATATATATATATATATATATATATATATATATATATATATATATATATATATATATATATATATATATATATATATATATATATATATATATATATATATATATATATATATATATATTTGTAAATAATTGGCATTAAGAAATTTAGATATAAAAACCCAAAAATTATCAATAAAGACACAGTCAAAATCTTCATTCAGCAAACATTCGTTTCCGAAACACCGGAGCTCTTCGTGGCTTTTCCACTTTGCATCCCTTGGACGATCTACTTCCTTGTTTGTAACGCAGGCGGGGAATCAGATTAACCACACGACCAGACTTAGTATCGGTTTGTTACGCAGGACGGTACTAACTGGACGAAGGACTCCATTCATAAGTCTATAGCGTGTACAATTTGTTACGCAGGCGCTACAAACTATAAAATCAATCTAGACTTAGAGGTGGCTTGTACCACAGGACATTTCTACCTAGAACATTGCTCGAACGTTGTAAGATCGCTCAACCGGCGGGCGATAAGAACATTGCATTGATCACGAACACAGATTCGCAATAGATAAGAACACAGTAGTAGATGGCACTTTCCGTTCCTCAGCTCTCCCATATCTAGAAATGTGTCATATAAACAATACATCACATACTGTTAACAACCGTACAGACACAGATGGTCTTAGTGTGGTATACGCAGCGATATTGCATACAATTAGGAATTGTTTCACCAGAAATATTTCCAAGACATCATAACTCTTTTTTACTGCTTAATAATCCAAGCAACGAAATATTTCATTATGTACCATAGATAGAAATCAGAAATAAGACCGCCAAACCAAAAGATAATGACCTTAGCCAAAGTTTTTAAATTGTGTTTCTAGACAAATTTTAATGAGTAATTTTATTGTAATTCTTGTAAGTAGCCCTGTTTGTACATTTCTTGTGAAAATTTGTTATATGTGTTTTTGTAGTTATACCAGAAGCAGAATCTCCACCGTATGACTATTGACACCTACAAGAGTGTTTTTGACGAGGAACGATAACCTGTTTTTGTAAGTCTTTTCAAAATTGTGATTAGTCTAACATAGTTTGTGACGTCTATTTTCAAATACAGTTTCCCTGAATAAGACGTAAACCAGTAGCGTCGAAACGTTGAGTGGTAAAACAAAATCATTCGTTTTAATCCAGTATTGACTGCATAGCCGATAAACAAATCTACATTCAAATAGAATCCAGTTGAAAGTGTCCCAAGAAAAATTTCATTAAATGTTTTGAAGTAATAAAATCAATCATTTGACATAGCGAGTATTCAGCGCGATTTATGGGCGGGGTGGGGGTGGTTGGTCTTGTATTTTTATTTTGAATTTTTGGTGGTTGTTCTAAGTGAAAACTATGATTTTTCACGAAAAAATTCGCCATTTTGTAGCTGTAAAACTTCCTTAAAATAAAAAACAAGGAAAAGGAAAACGTTGGAGTCTGGTTTTTTATGTGTAGAAAGTGTGTGCAAAATTGAAAAAAAAAAATGGTTCAGTAGTTTTTGAATGACGGAGGACACGGGCTTTAAAAGCCTGCTTTCGAGAAAAACGCGTTCAAAGTTTTTTTGGCTATAAAATCAATGGAAACAATTTATTACTCAAGGGTAGTAACATTTTCACAAAATTATATTTTTTCTTTTGTATTCTTTTATAATGAAACATTTCAAGAATGTTTTGACAAGTTTTTAGGTCAATCGAAGCAGAAATCTTGGGCCTGTGCGCCGAGTTCTTACATCTTCGCAGTATGAGATAAGCAAAGATAAAGGCCCATAACTTGCCGGGGTTTTCTCCGATAGTCTTGAAATTTTCCTGAAAGGTTTTACTACGAGTAAAAATAAAGAAAATAATAAATGATTTTTCAAAAGTGTTAGACGCTAACCTCCTCTTAAGGTTAGTCAACAGGATGTAAGATTATTGGAAAATATCAAGAAGCGTTACTCTGCTATCATTAATATTATCACTAGCACTTCGAACGAATTTTATTGATATTTCTAATAACGCTGTCAAAATCTAAGGTAGCTAAGATTTGATAGGAAAATCAATACGTCACTATTCAGAATAAGTTATAATAACATACCTGATCGGATTTCATTCGAGTGCTCACCTTGTACTCCACTCGGTTGCGAACTCAATGAACCACCTTCATCACTCGGCTCTGCTACTGTCTGCTCAACGCGTCTCGGCTCTTCTTCTGCATGTTCTGTTGAAGCGTCTTGCTTTGTATTTTGCCTGGAGATGCCTCGAACGTGCCTTAATCGATACGTTGACAACGACAGCCAAATTCGAAATGAATGGCTTCTGAGTCGGTGGTATGCATATTACATAGCAAATCAGCATGAAGTTCTGCTGCTGGTTTAAAAATTTGCCGTATAGAGTACAGTAAAGTAAAATTTCCCATAATTTTTTGAGAGTATTCACGGAACGACCGAAATTAGCTCTGCGCCTAATTCGTATTACTGTTTTTGAATTAGTTGATTTTAACAACAAAATTTCCCAAATAACTATAAAACTAGTTAAAATTGAGAGTTTACTTTGCTGAAAAAAACTCTTATTTTTAGAGAATGTGTTTAGTTGGCAAATATTCTGGACACAAACCAGCAATATTTCAATCCAACACGAAATTCTCATTGACAACTAATTTCGTTATTAGAATCAGAAAATTTGTTTCTATTTATCTATCACCGTCGTTACGGAAGGATAGCACAAAGAAAACAAAAATTAAATTGGTTTTATTAACAAGTTTATTAGCCAAAAACTCATGAGAAGTGTTAAAGCAAAACAATCCAATGGCTCAATGTTTTCAGTGAGAGAGTCGATTTCGCGAAGTCGAATGAAGAAAACAGCGATTTAGAAGAAAAATTTTCAAAAAGAAGTTTATGTTTTGCTTATGTCTTTTTCTCCAATATAACATCGTGTTTATGCCTGCCAATATAGAAAAGATAACCGCGACTGAAATTTTTTTCGGTAATAGTGTGCCATCTAGTGGCTAGTAGTCATTACGGTGTTAACGTTTTTTCGGTGACAGAGCGTCATATAGCTGCAAATTGCAGAAACCAATTCAACCATTTATGTTGGTTGAAAACAACGTTTTATTTCTCTAATTCAACAAAAAAATAGTTTATTGGATATGAAGCGTGCCTTAGCTAAGAAATGACAGCACATTTAATTGGTGAATTCAACTAAAAAAAAGCCAATTCAACAAATATTTTATTATTATTAAGGGAACTAGAATTAAAAAATCTAAATTAGCAAAAGTAAGATTTTTTTAGTTGTCTCAAAAAATAACTAACTAATATCATAAAATCAACTAATGTTTTCGCCAAAATGCTGATTCCGGTCTTTCCGTGTTATTGTGGTCCAAAAACCTAAGAAATCTTGAATTAGGAACTCGGTGCATTCTCCGACGCTGCTGGTTGATGAGATCATTCCCTTTACGACTGTTTTCTCGCCCTGATGGCCAGAAAGCGAATGAGAGTTGCGACCTGAGCGATTGAGGTTTTTAATCACGCAAAAGGTGCATTCTCCGACGCTGCTGGTTGATGGCATTGTTCAATTCCGGGCAATGAAAAGGCAGACTCATTGGCTAAGGCCTTCGCATTAGAAGGTGAAGGACCAATCTGCTTCAATGATTTTTTCACACGGAACGACCGAAATTAGCTCTGCGCCAAATTCGTATTACTGTTTTTGAATTAGTTGATTTTAACAACAAAATTTCCAAAATAACTATAAAATTAGTTAAAATTGAGAATTTACTTTGCTGAAAAAACTCTTATTTTTAGAGAATGAGTTTAGTTGGTGATTATCCTGGACAAAAACCAGCAATATTTCAATCCAACACGAAATTCTCATTGACAACTAATTTTGTTATTAAAATCAGAAAATATCTTTCTATTTATCTGTCACCATCATTACTGAAGGACAGCACAAAGAAAACAAAAATGAAATTGGTTTTATTAACAAGTTTATTAGCCAAAAACTCATGAGAAGTGTCTAAGCAAAACAATCCATCAAAAAGCCTAAAAGGACAGTCTGGTTGAAACTGCTTGCAAATTGTTTAGATGTTTTTCGCATGTGTTACGATATATCCGTACATAAATTTCTAAACCGATATGTAAAAATGACGTAAACTCTTAGTGGAAAGTGTATTTATTCAGAATTTGCGTAATAATGTTTTTACGCGGAACAGTGAAGTGAGTTTCGAATGTTGCACTCTAATTGTATATGTCAAATGATGTTTTTTGTATCTTCTAACCTTCCGGGCTACGCCGTCCGGTGTAATAGTTGTATTCGGTTTTTGTTTTCCGAGTGCTCAAAGTTTCCAGTGAGAGAGTCGATTTCGCGAAGTCGAATGAAGGAAACGGCGATTTAGAAGAAAAATTTTCAAAAAGAAGTTTATGTTTCGCTTATGTCTTTTTCTCCAATACAATATCGTATTTATACCTGCCAATATAGAAAAGACTACAGCGATTGAAATTTTTGTCGGTAGTAGTGTGCCATCTAGTTGCTAGTAGCCATTACGGTGTTAACGTTTTTTCGGTGACAGAGCGCCATATAGCTGCAAATTGCAGAAACCAATTCAACTATTTATGTTGGTTGAAAACAACGTTTTATTTCTCTAATTCAACTAAAAAATTAGTTGAACGGAAACGAAGTGTGCCTTAGCTAAGAAATGACAGTACGTTTAGTTGGTGAATTCAATACAAAAATAGCCATTTCAACAAATATTTTATTATTATTAAGGGAATTAGAATTAAAAAATCTAATTTGGCAAAATTATGATTTTTTTAGTTGTCTCAAAAAATAACTAACTAAAATCAGAAAATCAACCAATTTTTTCGCCAAAAAGCTGATTTTGGTCTTTCCGTGCAGTATCTCTCGTCAGAAAACTCTCGAAAGTTGGCAAACTTTATTGGACAATGACGACCCGGACGTCATTTTCCTCCTTTACCCTCTATTTATTTTCCCTGTTTTTTCTTCTCCTCCGTAAAATTCACTGTCGTGACGGAGTCGGGTCGTGAGGGTCGTGAGGGTGTTTCCTGCGGACCCTCACGGATCGAAGGATGCGGTCAACATCGATCGTACCAACGTCATATAGATACCTCTCATGTAATATTCATCATACTTACCACATCAAGGAAATGAGCGAACGGCTTCTTCGCCTCGAAGAAAAATTCTTACTACCTACCAAATCTGAAGTCCCTACAATAATACCTAACATTATTCTGGAAGAATTGAGGAATGAAGTCAAAGCAATATCGACTTCAATCTCCAGTATCGGAACCAAAGACCAAAATACCAAACCTAAGTCTCTAGCTGAAGAACTCAAAGAGAAGGAAATTCAAACATGCGACAGTGGCTGGCGCTTCATTGGAAGTAAAAAAATCTGGAAACGAGACTGGATTGAGTATGACAAGAAACAGCGCACTCGACGGCTGCGAGAAAAACAAGCTGAAAAAGCAAACCTCAGACGAAAACATCGGAAGCGGAAACAACAAAATAATACAAATTACAGTATACGCAGTAAAAACAACAACTACACCAACAACAGCAAACACAACAACAACAACAGCAACAACAACAGCAGCAGCAGCAACAACAACAACAACAACAACAACAACGACAATAATGTGCACTACAACAGCAACTTAAACACTAATAGTAACAATACCTGCCACAACAATAACAATAATATGTCATTACAATATACCTTACCCTTGGACAAAGACCTACTAGCAGCTGCACGGGTTCAATTCTCCGGGAATCCAGGTGCAGATATTGCCTCAAAATTCATAAATTTTCAAAAAGGTGAAACCATCAACCCTTACAAAGGAACAAGAAGTATTCAAAACAACACTACTCCGGTCTTAGGAAGTAATGACATCGAAGTGAACACATCTTCAATACCACAGAACGTAAATACATCTACAGTATCACATGACATGAGTACAGACAGCCAATTCGAAATTGATCCAATGCGTCCTCCAATTGTACGTATTACTTCACAATCTGCAAATGGAGACGAACGCTTCTTGAAAGCAAGACTTCGTGACCCGAAAATAATGCACGTCGTCCGTCTGTATTTGTCATACATGAAAAATCAACAATCTACAGTATGCATCGAGGGTATGACACCAACTAGTATGAAAATGCTATTAGCATCAGAAGGCCTTCCAACAACACCTGTCCACCTTCTACGAATCTTCATCGAAGTGCATCAGGAATATGGAATGAAACCTAAGGAAGCGCAGGCCGACCTGGACTCTTATGGGAAATTTTTGACAAGTGAACACATCCGCCGACTCCAACTAATCCGGGAAGCCGAACACAATTTTACAAGGCCGAATTTTCGAAAATAACGACGCCCTCTGACGAAGGAACAGAAACAGTAATTAGTAATGTAAGTATTTCAGAATTCTCAAAAACTTCTTCGCCTCATAGACAAAATGTGACTGAAATTTTGGTCTATTGCCAAAATTTCAACCGCATGAAAAGCCCGGCCAAAATGAAAGAAATTCATCAAAATTTAATAACCTCCTCTTTCGACGTAATCCTTGGAACTGAAAGCAGCTGGGATGAAAGTGTTAGAAGCGAAGAAGTATTTGGAAATAATTTTAACGTATTCCGGCACGACCGAAATTTATCTCTCTGTCAGAAAAAATCTGGAGGTGGAGTCCTCATAGCCATAAACTCTTGCTTTACTTCTGAAGAAATTATTACTCCTAAAAATAAAGAATTTGAGCATGTATGGGCCAAAGTCTCAATATTGGGAGAAGAACATATTTACTGCTCTGTCTACTTCCCACCCGAAAATGCGAACAAATTCTCTTTTGAATTATTCTTTCAATCTTTAGACATAATTATTTCGAATATGGAACCCGAAGTAAAGCTACATATTTTCATTTCTGACATTGAAAATGAATCAATCTTACTCCCAGTCGTTGGAGAAAACGAAACATTGCACTACTTTTTCGACAAAATTTCTAATTTTGGCCTACATCAAGTAAACTCCGTAAAAAATCAACAAAATGCATATTTAGACCTTCTTTTCACAAATTGCACAGAAGACTTTTGTGTGAATGCATCAAACCTGCCATTATGGAAAAATGAAGCATTTCACACCGCTATTGAATATTCATTATTTACACACAATGCATCCCTTCCCTACGACTTGGAATATGAGGAAGTGCCGGAATACAATAAAATTGACTTTGAAGAAGTCAAGTGTAGACTAAGTATAATAAATTGGCGGAACATACTGAGTACAGAAGGAAATGTCGACGTCGAAGTAAACAAATTCTATCACATTATAAACAAAATACTATCCGAAATTTTGCCCATGAAAAGAAGAAAAAATCATAACAGCAAATTACCTGTATGGTTCAATTCACAACTAAAACATTTGAAAAATAGGAAACAAAAAGCACACAAAACTTACAAACAAGAAAAAAGTGACGTTCGTCTGACGCACACGAAGAATACAACCGCAAAATTGAAAACGAAATAAAGACTTGCCCTAAGAACTTTTTTAACTACACAAAAACTAAACTAAAAAGCAACAATTTTCCATCTCAAATGCACCTCGACGAACATGTAGGGAGAAATAGTACAGAAATCTGCAATCAATTTGCAAATTTTTTCCAAGAAGTATATACATCTTATTCAGAAACTGACCGTGACCGTGAATACTTCTCTTTCATACCTGCATTTTCTAGCTCCATCTCTGTAAACTATCTATCAGAACATGACATTTCGACAGCACTGAAACACTTAGACGCCTCAAAAGGGCCTGGACCTGACAGTATACCACCAATATTTTTAAAAAATCTTGCTGAAGAACTTACACTACCACTACAACTACTTTTTAACTTATCACTTAATAAATGTACTTTTCCTAAAGCATGGAAATCTTCCTTTCTTGTACCAATATTTAAATCTGGTGCAAAATCTAACATTCGGAACTACCGTGGAATAGCCATTATTTCATGCATTCCAAAATTATTTGAAAAAATTGTAAACGAAAAACTTTTTCATCAACTTAAAAATGTAATAACAAACAAACAACATGGCTTTTTTAAAGGCCGCTCAACTACAACAAATCTTTTAGAATTTATGACATTCACTCTGAATGCAATGGACGCCGGCAACTACGTAGAAACTCTTTACACTGACTTTAGCAAAGCCTTCGACCGTATTGACATACCTTTACTTCTATACAAACTACAAAAATATGGCATAAAACATACTCTTCTTGAATGGCTCAAATCATACTTAACGAATCGTGTACAGGTAGTCCGCTTCCGAAACATTCTGTCTGAACCAATTAATGTAAAATCTGGCGTACCTCAGGGTTCTCACTTAGGGCCTCTCCTTTTCATTTTACATATAAACGACATTTCCTTCATACTCAAAAATCTGAAAGTGCTTATATATGCAGACGACATGAAACTCTTCATGGAAATAAGAAATATCAACGACGCTGTAATATTCCAGAACGAAATCAATCTATTCTACATTTGGTGCTGCAAAAGTCTACTCCAACTTAATGTAAAAAAATGTAACTCAATAACTTTCAGTAGGAAAAATGAAACTATACCCACAAACATACATCTAGGAAATCAACTTGTAGAAAAATGTAAAATTGTAAGAGATTTAGGCGTAATCTTAGACTCCAAGCTCACTTTTGTGGAACACTACAATACCATAATCAATAAAGCAAATAGCATGCTGGGCTTTATTAAACGCTTCAGTCATAACTTTCAGGACCCATACACAATAAAATTATTATACACTACATATGTCAGACCTATTTTGGAATATTGCAGCCTAGTATGGAATCCATATAATATTATTCACGAAGAACGCATCGAATCTATTCAAAAACAATTTCTTTTATATGCACTTCGTAAATTAAACTGGACAGCATTTCCTCTACCATCATATGAAGCACGCTGCATGCTCATCAATATACAAACACGTAAAGAACGCCGCGACCTTGCAATGCTTTATTTTATCAGCGACATTATTTCTCAACGCATTCAATCACCTTCTTTATTATCGCAACTAAATTTTTATACACCTAGCCGTCAATTACGAACCAGGAAATTATTTTTAGAAAGAAACACTAGAACAAATTATGCAAAATACAGTCCAATCATTCGAATAATGCGCCATTACAATCAATACTGCGAACATCTTGACCTTACTATGTCAAAAAATCAAATCAAAACTCAGCTTTGTCGTAGAAATAATGCGTAGTATGTAAGTGAACATTGTAACAATTTATATGTAGTCTACACTTGCTTGACGAAATAAATAAATAAACTACCGATCGTCAGTTTTCGATCACTACGACCGATTTAGATAATTGTAATGAAATCATGCTAATTGTAAGTAATTTATTATTAAATATTAGAAAAAGCCCTCATAATTTATTTTATAATAAATAAAAAATGCCTTGATGGTGTGAAGAATGCCGGCGTAATTAGTATTGAGACCATCTACGTGTAGCGTGCGATGGCTGACGTTGTTGTTTATATTGAAGTGACACATTTCTAAAATAGGTGAAGTGGTGGAGCAATACGTTCGCTCTATGATTTTATCACCCGTGAGATCGAAGCTATGATTGTGAATGGCCATATGATTAATGATCGCATTTTTTTCTGCTAGAGCGATCATCCAACAAGACTGTCCTTTTTAGCTTTTTAATGGATTGTTTTGCTTTGACACTTCTCATGAGTTTTTGGCTAATAAACTTGTTAATAAAACCAATTCAATTTTTGTTTTCTTTGTGCTATATTTCCGTAACGACGGTGATAGATAAATAGAAACAAATTTTCTGATTCTAATAACGAAATTAGTTGTCAATGAGAATTTCGTGTTGGATTGAAATATTGCTGGTTTGTGTCCAGAATATTTGCCAACTAAACACATTCTCTAAAAATAAGAGTTTTTTTCAGCAAAGTAAACTCTCAATTTTAACTAGTTTTATAGTTATTTGGGAAATTTTGTTGTTAAAATCAACTAATTCAAAAACAGTAATACGAATTAGGCGCAGAGCGTTCGGTCGTTCCGTGAATACTCTCAAAAAATTATGCGAAATTTTACTTTACTGTACTCTATACCGCAAATTTTAAAACCAGCAGCAGTTTGTAGAACTTCATGCTGATTTGCTATGTAATATGCATACCACCGACTCAGAAGCCATTCATTTCGAATTTGGCTGTCGTTGTCAACGTATCGATTATGGCACGATCGAGGCATCTCCAGGCAAAATAAAAAGCAAGACGCTTAAACAGAACATGCAGAGCAGAGAGTAGCACAGCCGATATATATATATATATATATATATATATATATATATATATATATATATATATATATATATATATATATATATATATATATACATATATATATATATATATATATATATATATATATATATATATATATATATATATATATATATATATATATATATATATATATATATATATATATATTTATATATATATATATATATATATATATATATATATATATAAAACGTTGGACTGTGATAGCATATCAACTGGTTGTTTCATATTCGATAAAATTCTTGATATCGTGTTTATAGGTTTGGTTGAAATTGTAATGTTATCATAAACATCATTACAGGGTGTTTATTATGGATGATGAGAGTGATGGTACGTATGGGAGAGATCTGTATATCGGTGTGCCGGTGCGTATGGTATTTTAATCAGTGTTATTAGGTGTAATTGAATTTTGCTCGGATTAGTGGTAAGTGAGAAAGAATCACCGTTTTATTTGGTATACTTGTTTTATTTTCAGTTTATCTCATGGTTTACCGTAGTGAACAGCTTTTTGGCAATATTGGCATGTAACCATCTGATTGTCATAGGTAACAAGTGATCAACACGGATTTTCGAAATTTACACTGAACAAGAATGGGTAGAATTTAATCATGAATATGTCTTGTTGTACTTAACCCAACAACATGAGTTTTGGGTTTTTTTTCTCCATGTTATCGAGAATATGATCAGTAATTTATGATTAAAATTGCGGTAGTATGAAATAACCACAAATTACTTCAAATCCTCGTTTCCTAAAATATTAGGTATCAATGCATTTTGAAGGTTATTTAATTAATTAATAACATTTTGATATTTTTAAATTTCTTACATAGAAAGGTTATGCAATCATTGTGAAAACCGACTTTTGAACCGAGGACCGGAGGACCGAGTATCATATACTATTCGACGCAGTTCGTCGAATACACAAAATGTCTGTGTGTATGTAACGTATTTTCACACTTTTCTCGGGGATGACTGGGTCTACTTTCATATGTTAAGTTTCAAATGAAAGGTGTTGTGAAGCCATACAAAAATCCAATGAGAATATGTGCACTAATTTTTCTCAGAGATGGCGTACGATTTTTTACAAACTTAGATTTAAATCAATGGTCTTATGATTTTATACAAAACCTCTAAAATTCATCTGGATCCGGCTTCTGGTTTCGGAATAATAGGGTAAAGTGTGTTCTTAATTTTATTATTTAAAGGGCGAAACGAAATATATAAAAAAATTCTAAACTGACCTCAATACTCCTCTCGATAGTCATTAGTAGTAGACGGTGAAACAAACTGATTTCAGCTAACCTGGTTCCCGGTTTCCGATTCCGCAGGCAATAGTGGTCATCTTTTACCAAATGGATCTCAGGCACTTTTCTCAGCGTTGCACAGTGGTCCAAAACTGGAAAAAGACGGTCAAAAGTCTGTCCTGACTTTCCCTGATTTTTAAGAGATAACGTGTCTTCGAAGAAGTTTTTCAAGATTGTATTACGGTTCTTTTAAAAGTGGTACCTTAATTTCCATTAAGGAGGTAGTATCAATTTCGAATAAAAATAATTTTATTTTCACAAAAAAATTTATATATCTCAATTTTAAGAAAAATACATTTGAAATATTTTTGCTGAAGGTCAAAACATTATTTTTTTAGATATATCCACTGTATTTTAAAAAAAGTTTTTTTGGATTTATCTACGTAGAATCTACCTCTATTGCCTAAGTATCTACTACAAAGTGCGCGTAAACAGGCATATATAAGCAAGCTCATGCTTGCGCGCGCAACTTAAGCAAATTGTTGTGATTTTTGTTCTGTTTACTTTTTGACAATAAACAATATTTGAAGAAATCTAAGTGGAACTCGATGCAATTTTTTTAGGCCTTTTCAAAGTTAGTTTTAAATATTGATAATCCGAAAAATTATCAAAAGTTTAACACATACTAAAAGAAATGGAAAAATGTGGCATTCCTGAATATACCTTAGCCTACTTAGTGAGAGGTAAGATTTCTTAATGACAATGGCTCATTCAATCTGTTAAAGAAGGATAGATACACATTTTGAAGAACTGATAAGAGCTCATGCACACATTTCTTCTCATTTATAACTCTCTTCAAGAGCCGAAGATCCGATCAGCTCGTAGCTTGTTTTCACCTTACCAGCAGAGATGCCAGGTCATTTATTCAAAAATCTGTGAATAATCCAAAAACCTGTCTGTGCAAAATCTGTGCACGTTTCCCCGTTTCCATAATACCTCATCGGAATCATTTTGGTAAGCAAAAAATGGTCTCACTATTTCCTACCGCTCTGTAATTTTTGGTGCTAAACTGAGATCAATTTTAAAAATCTGTGATCGATTTCAGAACCTGTGTAAATCTGTGACCATTATCAAAATTCTGTGAAAATCTGTGCCATTTATTAAATCTGTGAGAAGGTTGAAAATCTGTGAAACACAAATTAATCTGTGAACCTGGCATTCCTGCTTACAAGTGCGGTGAATTGATGAGCTGCGGTTCTTTTAAAAATAGCTATGAGCTATCAGCTCACTTTAAAGATTCGATTCACTGGAATAGCTCATGAGCGAATTACCCATCTCTACGCTCACTGCAAAAGTGAGTTACAGAAATAGCAGACGCGTGATGCCCTCCGTTTCTTAACTTGGTTTCAGCATGGCCATAGTGAAAATGAGTCACACGATTAGTACTCAGGTAATTCTCATTGGAAAATATGGATATTGGATTATGAATTATTGAAATAAGTTGCATATTTCGCTTTAATACAAGGTTTTCTAGGTAAAATAGGTAAAATGATGTTAAAATTTTCCAGAAAAGAATAAACCTGTACCTTACCTTCTACAAAATTATGGGATTTTAAATTTTCTACAACTATTAAAAACAAAGTAAGGTTTAAAAAATAACTTCAAACAAGTTATGATTAGGAAACTAGTTTTAAGGGGGTTGTCATAATTCAATAACTAAAACTAACTTTGAAAAGCCCTAAAAAAGTTCCATCGAGTTCCACTTAGATTTTTTAATGTGGAACACATTTTTGTTTTCTATATAGGCATGCAAATTAGAAACTCAAGAAAAATACACGTAGAAATGTGGTCAGGTTTTGGACAATTACAGCTCAGTCAATTTTATATAAATTATTAATATTATGTCACCATTTGATTGGAAATATTTCTACGTATTGATTTGAATGTTTATAGGCATGTATTTTTAATTGTGTATCATTGAAATGTTGATTAATAGCTAGCAGTGTCCTATTTTGTCTGCAAAAAATCTCCGGCATACTGGATTTCCCTGCCATAGTCGACGGTTTTGAAGGAGTAAGCGATATATCAAAGGGAAAGCATCGCTCTGATTGGTCAATCGATGCTAAAGCGCATCTGCTGGAAGCACGCGAATCTATAAATATAAGCAAAATTATAGCTAACGTTTCAGTCCAACGAGTAGCATGCTAGGGGTAGGCTGTTGCTATACCGCAAGATAAAAAGTGCCATAGAACGATTTGAAGCTTTAATTGGTATGCTCTGATCTTGTGTCATGCCATTTCGGATGAAATTCCATGTTATGTCGTTTCGCCTGAGAAATTGACAACTACCCCAGGGTAAATTTGGAGTGCATAAGATTAATTTCCAATTTATATAAGATAAACTCGATTGATAAAAAGAAAAAGTTTATCGCTTCAACCGAAATCACAGAATGGTTGTAATGGTAGAGAAACGCTATAAAAATAATTGCTTGCATACAAAACTTGAACACAAGCTGGGCGAAGAGAAGCTTAAATATCGATATCCGTATCGCAAGCTTAAATATCGATATCCGTATCGTGTACAAACATATAATTGCATACATTTGGGATATTGGTTTAATTTTGTCGGCTACAAAACAAATACAAATCACAGAAAATAAAGTCCATATTCTGGGTTCGCGTGTTCGGTTTTGGTTCCTAATAAAGTTCAATCTAAGCAGACTCTCGTGCATTTGCGAATTCAAAAGTGTGACGATTGATTGAACTGTTTGATATATATATATATATATATATATATATATATATATATATATATATATATATATATATATATATATATATATATATATATATATATATATATATATATATATATATATATATATATATATATATATATATATATATATATATATATATATATATATATATATATATATATATATATATATATATATATATATATATATATATATATATATATATATATATATATATATATATATATATATATATATATATATATATATATATATATATATATATATATATATATATATATATATATATACAAGGTGAGATGAAAAAACTGCAACAAAGTAAAACGCCATAATTTTTTCATTTTTTTTTAAATTTTATTGAATGAAAGCAAAAAATGTCGGAAATAACATCAAATTTGAGAATCGGTTTAGATTTGTTCGAATTGGCCACCTTTGGCACGAACTATGGCCTTCAAACGGCCAATGAAACCATCACACGCTGCCCGAAAGTGGCTCTGCGGTATTTTGTCCCATTCTCGGCGAAGCGCTTGCTTGAGATGATCGACACTTTGGTATTTTTTAGTGCCAACCTTGCTTTCCAAAATACCCCAGGCACAATAGTCCAACGGATTGGCATCCGGAGATTTTGGTGGCCATTGTGCGGTGGAAATGAAGCGAGGAACCTCATTTCTTAACCATTCTTGGGTGGCGCGTGCTGAGTGCGATGGTGCTGAGTCCTGTTGGAATGTCCAAGGTCTGCGGCCGAAATGTTTGCGTGCCCAGGGCTTCAGAACTCCCTCCAAAATATTTTCGCGATAGATTTGCGCATTTATTTTGACCCCACGGTCGATGAATACGAGCGGCGAGCGACCATCGGCTGTTATGGCGGCCCACACCATCACCATGGCCGGCTTTTGAGTTCTGGTGGCCAACCGAAGTTGCAAATTTTCAGCTGACCTCTCTGGCAAGTAAACACGATCATTTTGTTTGTTTACAAACTGCTGGATAACGAATGGTTTCTCATCGGAGAAAACCAAATTCGGCAGTTCACCACTTTCGGCCAAGCGAAGCAACTCTTTAGCTTTTTCGAGTCTAACTTTTTTTTGCGCATCAGTAAGATCTTGCACTTTTTGGAACTTCAATGGCTTTAGTCCAAGCTCATTTTTCAATATTTGCCGAATGGCATATTGCGATATGTTCAGCTCACGAGCCATTTTTCGGCCACTGCGACGCGGATTTCGTTCAATTCGCTTCTTCACTTTTCGAACCATTTCTGCCGATGTTGCTGTTTTTTTTCGTCCACTTCCTTGACGTCGGGCTACGCTACCAGTATCACGGTAACGAGCGATGGTACGAGACACAAAAGATTTATTCACTTTTAAATGCTGGAGGGCTCTAACGATAGCCACTTGTGGTTTTCCAGCCAAATGCAAAGCAATCACACTATCACACTTGAATTCCATCACAAATAACTTTTTTTCTGAAAAATTCCCACCAAAATGCTTTTGTGCGCTTGTAAATAATATAATGAGCTGTCACTAGAATAAATCTGACAGCTGTGGGACGAGCGGTTTAGAAATGACAGCAGTCTGAAATTGGTTGCAGTTTTTTCATCTCACCTTGTATATATATAAATATATATATATATATATATATATATATATATATATATATATATATATATATATATATATATATATATATATATATATATATATATATATATATATATATATATATATATATATATATATATATATATATATATATATATATATATATATATATATATATATATATATATATATATATATATATATATATATATATATATATATATATATATATATATATATGACTTGGTTATTACCATGAGGACATTATTTGCTTCCGCAATTCTGAGATTTTTGTGTAGGCAAAATTCTAAACCAACTTGTATTCAGTGCTGTAGTTGCGATTAGTCACAGTTAGTCAGTGACTAACCAGCTCTTGAAACTGCAACCGTAAAATTTTTTTTTGAAAATTTTGTAATAACTGATTCAAGTAATCTGAAGGGTGCAAAATAAATAATAATTCAAATGAAAAATGTGATTGCTCCAAGGGCGCAGGGTGAAAGTAATCTTGATTATAGTGAAATATCCTTCTGAGGGCGCAAATCAATATTTATTTTCAATCTAAATAAATAACATCTTGTATGGATAATTTAGAAGGGTGTCTTGGAAATTATTCCAGGGCGCAGACTCACGGTAGGAGAATTGAAAAGGCGCCCACATAATTGCTTACAGGGCGCAGGATGAAAGTAATCTTGATTATAGTGAAATATCCTTCTGAGGGCGCAAATCATCATATATTTTCAATCTAAATAGATATCATCTTGTAAGGATAATTTGGAAGGGCGCCATGGAAATGATTCCAGGGCGCAGGATGAAAGTAATCTTGATTATAGTAAAATATCCTTCTGAGGGCGCAAATCATTATTTATCTTCAATCTAAATAAATAACATCTTGTATGGATAATTTGGAAGGGCGCCTTGGAAATGATTCCAAAGCGAAGATTCACGGTAGGAGAATTGGAAAAGGCGCCCACATAATTGCTTCCAGGGCGCAGGATGAAAGTAATCTTGATTATAGTAAAATATCCTTCTGAATCAATATTTATTTTGAATCTAAATAAATAACATCTTGTACGGATCATTAGTAAGGGAAATTATTCCAGGGCGCACACTCACGGTAGGAGAATGGAAAAGGCGCCCACATAATTGCTTCCAGGGCGCAGGATGAAAGTAATCTTGATTATAGTAAAATATCCTTCTGAGGGCGCAAATCATCATTTATTTTCAATCTAAATAGATATCATCTTGTAAGGATAATTTGAAAGGGCGCCATGGAAATGATTCCAGGGCGCAGGATGAAAGTAATCTTGATTATAGTAAAATATCCTTCTGAGGGCGCAAATCAATATTTATTTTGAATCTAAATAAATAACATCTTGTACGGATCATTAGTAAGGGCGCCTTTGAAATGATTCCAGGGCGCAGACTGAGGGTAGGAGAATTTGAAAATGCGCCCACATAATTGCTCCCAGGGCATAGGATGAAAGTAATCTTGATTATAGTAAAATATCCTTCTGAGGGCGCAAATCAATATTTATTTTCTATCTAAATAAATAACATCTTGTATGGATAATTTGGAAGGGCGTTTTGGGAATGATTCCAGGGCGCAGACTCACGGTAGGAGAATTGGAAAAGGCGCCCACATAATTGCTTCCAGGGCGCAGGATGAAAGTTATCTTGATTATAGTAAAATATCCTGAGGGCGCAAATCAATATTTATTTTCAATCTAAATAAATAACATCTTGTATGGATAATTTGGAAGGGCGTTTTGGGAATGATTCCAGGGCGCAGACTCACGGTAGGAGAATTGGAAAAGGCGCCCACATAATTGCTTCCAGGGCGCAGGATGAAAGTAATCTTGATTATAGTAAAATATCCTTCTGAGGGCGCAAATCATCATCTTTTTTTTTCAATCTAAATAAATAACATCTTGTATGGATAATTTGGAAGGGCGCCTTGAAAATGATTCCAGGGCGCAGACTCACGATAGGAGAATTGAAAAAGGCGCCAACATAATTGCTTCCAGAGCGCAGGATGAAAGTAATCTTGATTATAGTAAAATATACTTCTAATGGCGCAAATAATTATTTATTTTCAATCAAAATAAAAAACATCTTGTAATGATAATTTGGAAGGGCGCAATAGGAATTATTATAGGGCGCAGAATCGCGGTAAGAGAATTGAAATGGGAGCCCATATCATTAATTCCAGAGTGCAGGATGAAAGTATTTTAAATACATTAAATAATTGTAGTGAGGGCGCAAATTATAACTTATTTTCCAGCTAAAAAAGTACGGGTGTGTAATGTCAGAGACATAACTGGATGTCGTGAAAACGAATAAAACTGACACACTTTCTTTATACTTCCGAATCCGAATTGGTAGTTGATCGATTGTGTGAATTGTGCAACTTTCCCTTTTTTCACTACTAGAATTTCAAACGATGCACCTAGACTAAATTACAGATTAGTTACATTGAAACGCAATTAAATATAATGAAATAACTAGATAGTTCTTTATAATAAAAATAGGCCGTATAGAGTACAGTGAAGCAAAATTTCGCATAATTCTTTGAGAGTATTATTATGGTTCTAAAAAGAACCGAATTGAATTCTAGAACAAGGAACTGGACCTGAGTTCAAGAACTAAATTTAGAACCAAAAGCAGAAGTTCTGCTTTCATTGACGACTGCTCCACCTGACGATTGAAGTCCAAATGAAAGCACGACCTAAGCATTTAAGGTGAAATGTAGCGTCATAAAATGCGCGCAAAATTTTATCCGCTTCAGTTGAACGAACCGTCGCACAAAGCATACCAAGAAAAACGGACACATAGAAACAAGAACTTTTCTAAATGATTGAGCGCAGTGGGCTTACCGCTCGTTATATTGGCTTGTAAAAAAGACTGGACATAATGGATGTTTGAATCCTTCACACTTTGAATATATGCTAATTCAATCGTTATTGTTAGTGATTACTCTTACACTAGAGCTATAAATCATGGGTAATTATGAATGACTAACATGAGATTATATGTATATGTATTGACTAACTTGCTAACCATGTATATGCCTGTTGTTTTTCAATGTTTATCACATTGTTTGTATCACAATAATACATGGTTTGTATTTCATTCAGTAGCTTGTCAATGATGAAGTTATAGTTTTGCTATAAAAATTGCTACAATCTAAAATAATACCTGTTATACGATATCACACAGCCAGGCTTTATTGCTTCAGCAACATCAATGCATTGAACTCAACAGAATTGGACATTATTAGCATTATAAATGACAGTTACTTAGAAAATAAACAATTTCTTACAATACCCATTTTATTGTATTCAACTCGTTTTTATTTCAACACAAAACCCAATGCTGCATAAATTCGCGTCATTATTTGATATGTAATTTTTGCTCACGATATAATGCCACCGTGCCCACCGTGCATTTCTCACACCACCTCAATACGAAACAGCAGCGCGCAAGCAATAAAAAAAATGCGGAAAAGTTTATGTAAACTTTTTCAAATTTCGGTTGTTTTAGCTAAAATTTTATAATTTTAAGTTGTATTTTCAGATTCTTTGTGAAATTCTGCTACAAACACTACTTTTCAGTTCTAAAATCATCCCCGTGGAACGGAACAGTGACCGTTTATACATTTCAAAAACCAATTACGGCTCGGCAAAGCAAAATTTCCAAATTCTAAGAATACTTAGTTATGATAAATTTGATTTCGAAAACTTAAGTGTTTTTGGTTTTCCGAAAATCGGTCTAGTTTTTGAATAATTGATCAAAAACGCGATTTTCGCATTCCGCTACATTTCAACTTAAGGCTTTATACCACGTGAAAAGTCTGCTTTCATTGCCGACTGCTCCACCTGACGGCTGAAGTCCAAATGAGAATTACGACCTGAGCGTTTGAGGTTTTTAACCACGCCGAAGGTGCACTCTCCGAAACTGCTGGTCCCGCGACGTCTGCTTGCATCCAACGCACAAGAAGAAATGATCGAATTTCGACCACGGTTCCCCTTTTATACGCAGTCAGTTGAAGATATGTGCCTGACTACCTCAAAATCGTCGTCCTTGCGCGAAAAAGCCAAGCAAAAGTAAAGAGTTTTCCGCGTTGTTTTCAAAATTTGAGAAAACCTAATATTTGAGTTGTTTGTGGTTATCTCACACTGTTGAAAATATTATCCTAAATTCCTGATCATATTTTTGATGAAATAGTCAAAGAATTATGTTACTGTCTTTAATACAAGTCGAGATATTCACGATTAAGTTCTGCCCATTCTTCCATATGGCTAATTTTGAAAAGGCACCCCATAGTAAAGTAAGTCGTATTCACGACAAAAATCTTGTAAGGATAATTTGGATGGGCGCCTTAGGAATAGTTCCAGGGCACAGAATCACGGGAGGAAAATGGAAATAGATTTCAGGGCGCATAATGAGAGTATTTTTGAATACATAAAATGATCCCAGTGAGGGCGAAAGATTTTATTTCTTTTCAAGGTTAATAAATAACATCTTGCAAGGACAATTTGGAAGGGCGCACTAGGAATGATTCTAGGGCGCAAAATCACGGTAAGAGAATTGAAAAAGGCGCCCATATAATTAATTGCAGGGCGCAGGATGAAAGTAGTTTAAATACATTAAATAATCGTAAGAAGGGGGCACAAATTATTACTTATTTTCAAGCTAAAAAATAACATATCGAAGGATAATTTGGATGATTGCCTTAGTAATAGTTCCAGGGCGCAGGAAATGGGAAAAAGGCGACCTATACAATAGATTACAGGGCGCAGAATGAAAGTATTTTTGAAAACATTAATTGATCCAACTGAGGGCGCAACTTGTTACTTATTTTCAAACTTAATACATAACATCTTGTAAAGATAATTCGGAAGGGCACCTCAGGAATTATTCCAAGGCGCAGAATCACGATAGGGAAATGAAGGAGTGAAGGATGAAAGTATTTTTAAATATATTAAATAATCCTAGTGAGCATCCTAGCAAGTTTTTATTTGTTTTCACGCTAAATAAATAACATCCTGTAAAGATAATTTGGAAGGACGCTTTAGGAATGATTCCAGGGTGCAGGGTGGAAGTATTTTAAAATACATCAAATGATCCAACTGAGGGCGCAAGTCACTATCTATTTTCAAGCAAAAAAAATCTTGTACGCCTAATTTGGAAGGATGCCTTAGGAATGTTTTAAGGGCGCAGAATCACGGTAGGAGAATTAAAAAAGGGTGCTTATAAAACTTATTCCGGGCGTATGGTGGAATTTTTTTTAAATACTGTATATAATTCTACTGAGGCGCAAATCATTATTTATTTTCTAGCTAAATATATAGCATAAGTAAGGAGTGCCTCAGGATTGACATCAGGGTGCAGAACGAATTTTTTTACCTAATACTACAAAGCTTTCGAAAGCATAAATGGAGCGCAAATTATTTCTTTGTTTGTGAGTTCTATAAATAGAATCTCGGGAGGAAGCAATGCACAAGTCAGCTTTGAGCAGTGCGGCCTTAACAACAATTTTTCTAACAGTTATTATATTCAAACATAAATTATACTAGCATTTATAACTGTTTGTAATCTTCATTAACAGCTTTTAATAGTTTTAAGTTGACTTTATTGAAAAATTTGGCAATAATGAAGTTTTGAACAAGAAATGATGAATTTCAATAATTTTGAACGAGATTAATTAATATAAATACTGGCATCTTTTCTTTAAACTCAGCTTTGTATAGTGGAAGGTCGGTATAGTAGAATTAATTACCACATGAATTCAACTGATGGGGGTTTCATTAGTATTTTCCAATTTCTTATATGCTTCTGAGATGAGAGTTTATGAATTTTTATCATTTTGATTAAAGACCTACTCAATACATAGTGAGGTAGTTCACCATTCGATAACATGAACAAAAGCATTAAATTCACTTGTGAAGAAGCAAATAATAGCAGACTTCTTAGACATTTTCATCATGAGGAAGACGGAAAACTTATCCTTTTTGATATATAGAAAGCTAACTAATACGGAAAGTATTATACGTTATACTTCTAATCTTTCTCATCAGCATAAAATGGCAGCTTTTCACCATGATTCATTAAATGCATAACCTAGCTCATGGAGAAAATGCGGTAAGAAACGAGAAAAAATACATTCTCGATATTGGAAAGCTCAATTAATATTCGAAGCAATTAATTCAAAAAAATTTTGATAAAAAGAAATACTGTTGAAAAACAATCACTTCCTACTTCAACCCAACCATCAGAAAAATTAAAAAAAGTTTTAATAGATTTCAGCCATGATATTAAACATCTGCCCAAAACATAACTAAAAAGTTTTGGGCTGGATTTGGTATTCCGTAAGAATAATACTAGGATCTACATAAGACCATAGAGATACTTTGAAAAAATCCGGATCATATGCAATATGGATCATATGCAACAAAGAACAAAGTGCACTTCGGAGAAATTAGATAAAGTTATCATTCCATTAAAATTATATGTTAAACATCTAACCAATGGAAACTAAACGTAGCTGAAAGTTTAAGAATATATGTAAATATAAACATTCCCATTTATTCTTTATTTATAAACATCTACCATTTATTTAAATGTAACTTATCAAAATGAGTTATCTGTAAGATGTAAAATGATTCATCTGTACTAGTACAACAGAGATTGCACCGCACTTTCCTCCTACTATTAGTATCTGTGTCTGTTACTATTTCGTGACATTAGTGGGAAATAGTTAGGAAATTTTTAATATTGTAGAAATAAATGGAATTTATTTTCTTAAAAAGCTATCCACTAAGCGCTAAAATAAACATTTTCTTCTGAATTTGATGTGATATTCGTATTTATCGGTTACTCAATTTGCTTAGTATTGGTCGCCTTAAAAGAAATAAAAATAGAATGGGCAAAATACAATCTCATCCGGGAATTTACATTTTAGTGATTTTATTCGCAACAACGAAAAAGAATTCTGTGATGGAATCATCATAACTGGTTTCGAACTTCGGATCTCCCGATTTCAGAATATCTAACTCATTTAACGCTATAGACTATGATAGCCACTTGAAGACATTATGATTTTTTTCAATGATATGACAAGCTGTATTAATTCGAAAAGCTGTTTGCTGGTATTTTCTGTCAATGTATACTCGTTTGTGTACAAGACGCGTAGTACGAAATTGCATACATTTAGGCAATTTGACTAAAATGGAAAATAATCAATCGCCAAAATATTGATAATGAACTAGAGTAGACTGGATTATAATATTGTGCCGCGTATACGTTAGCTGTACCCAGCATGTATTAAATGACATTTTTATGAATAAAGTTTTCAGTAGATAGATTCTACCGGCATGAACTCCATTCGTCGTTGCCATTAGGGTATGAATAGATACTGTATTTCATGGATAGTGAGACGTGCTTTTTGTTTTTCTCATTTTGAAAACTATGCAATAATTGCATCAACCATCTTTTAAAACGAGGTTGAGTTTCATAGGGTATCTGTACCCTAGATCATCTCAGGTTTACCACTAATTTAACATTTTAGGATCATTACTAATAATGATATCTGCTGTCTTTGATTAATACATTGCACTGTGGGGAAAAAGGATGAAAAACGCGACTTTACTCAATAATTTCATAGAAATCTTTGAAAATATTTTAAATGTTTATCTTATGTAGAATTGACCGTAGAATCGATTTATGACAATTAGAATAGCCACAAAATTCACTATCATGGCCGTTTTGCCCCATTTTTTTCTTTTTTCCTACCTCACTAACTGTAAAACCCTGAAAAATGTATTCGACTAATGACTCCTGACATTTTTATTAGTTTTATAAATAGATTGGTGTTTGTCAGAACGATTGCAAAAAACTGTTTTCTGTCTTACTCCAAATCATTTTCTTCAATCAATTATGTTAAACCAAGATAGTTCGATGTTACGCACATAGCCCTACAAATTAATTAACATGTAGTTTCCATGATCCCATGAATCGTGCAACATCGTTCTACCCCAATTTTCCTTCAAACTTAATTTTAAGTTCAATTCTGATTTACGATCCTGAAGCAGAATCAATGCGACCTAGCCATAGTGGTCCATATTACTTAGAAAACTTCAGTGATCCAAGTACATACAATGGGAATAACAATACTAGTTCGTTTAACCCGTTTTACTCCAATTAATTCCATAAATCGTACCATTAATTAAACTTTCTTTCACATTTCAAAAGAAGGCTTACTGCGATTTGGTTGGTAAACGACTGGACAATGCGCAATTCAGGCCCCAATGTGATTCTTAGCCTCTTGTCCAGTAACTCCTATCCCTACCTCCCCGCGGTGCCGGCTGGGGTACGAGCAACCATAGGAAAGATCGGGTAACCAACCCCGGTGCCGGACCTTGGTCGTATGCTGACAGGGAAGGGGGTATTCTTTAGAAGATGTCGGAGCGTCTGTACTCCATGTTAGGAGCGGCTTCAAACAGCGTCTGTTCTGGTATCCAGCGGCTGAGTATGAAATGCTGTATCCCGTCCAGCTAAATCCAAGGTGGCAACCCCACCAACGGGATCGTCCTAGTGCTAGTTGGGACGTTAAACAGAGCAAGCACGATGATCCTCCGGCGAGACAGAGGGTTGGCGCAGGCCTAATAAGCCGCCCGTAAAACACCTATTACGAATGATACAGGAGAGAATACGACCCGGAACAATCGGCATAAACCCACGCAACGAAAAAAGGACTACGATTGGAAACTTGGACCATGGAACTGCAAGTCGCTAGGTTTCGCAGGCTGCGACAGGATAATATACGACGAACTAAATCCTCGCAGCTTCGACGTCGTAGCGCTGCAGGAGCTTTGTTGGATGGGACAGAAGGTGTGGAAAAGCGGGCATCGAGCGGCTACCTTCTACCAAAGCTGTGGCACAACGAACGAGCTGGGAACTGGCTTTATAGTGCTGGGCAAGATGCGTCAGCGAGTGATTGGGTGGCAGCCGATCAACGCTAGGATGTGTAAGTTGAGAATTAAAGGCCGTTTTTTCAATTACAGCATCATCAACGTGCACTGCCCACATGAAGGGAGACCCGAGGACGAGAAAGAAGCGTTCTACGTGCAGCTGGAACAAGCCTATGACGGCTGCCCACGCAGAGACGTAAAAATTGTCATCGGGGACATGAATGCCCAGGTAGGAAGGGAGGCAATGTTCCGACCGATAATCGGGCCGAACAGCCTGCATGCCGCATCGAATAACAACGGCCAACGATGTGTCAACTTCGCGGCCTCCCGAGGAATGGTAGTCAGAAGCACCTTCTTTCCCCGCAAAGATATCCACAAAGCCACCTGGAGATCACCTGACCAACAGACCGAAAACCAAATCGACCACGTTTTGATCGACGGAAAATTTTTCTCGGACATCAACAATGTTCGCACCTACCGCATTGCGAATATAGATTCGGACCACTTCTTGGTTGCTGTATGCATGCGCTCAAAACTTTCGACGGTGGCTACCCAACGTCGAAACCGAACGTCGCGGTTTAACATCGCGCGGCTCCGGGATACTGGAGTAGCCCAAGACTACGCGCAGCAGTTGGCAGTGGCACTACCAACGGAAGAGCAGCTTGGTGCAGCTACTCTTGAAGATGGCTGGAGAGACATCCGTTCTGCCATATGTAGCACTGCATCAGCAATGCTAGGTACGGCGGCTCCGAACGTGAGGAACGACTGGTTCGACGACGAATGTGAACAGTTAGTGGCCGAGAAGAATGCAGCTTGGGCGAGCAAGCTGCAACACCGGACGAGAGCAAACGAGGAGCGATACAGACAGGCGCGGAACAGACTAAACACGGTATCCCGTAGAAAAAAGCGCCAACAGGAAGACCGAGATCGCGAAGCGATGGAACAGCTGTTCCGTGCTAATGACACAAGGAAGTTCTACGAGAAGGTGAGCAGTTCGCGCAGAGGCCATGTGCCACAGGCCGATATGTGCAAGGACACCAATGGGGATCTTCTCACGAACGACTGTGAGGTGATCGAGAGGTGGCGGCTGTATTTCGACGAGCACCTCAATGGCGATGTGGCGGAATACGAAAGTAGCGGCGCGGTAACGAACTTGGGAACGCGTGCGGATGACGATAGACTGCCGGTCCCAGACCTCCAAGAAATGGAGGAGGTGGTAAGCCGGTTGAAAAATAATAAGGCCGCTGGCGTTGACCAACTACCAAGCGAGCTACTAAAACACGGTGGTAATGTACTAGTGAAAGCACTGCACTGGGTCGTTACCAAGATCTGGGAGGACGAGATTTTACCGGAGGAATGGATGGAAGGAATCGTGTGTCCCATCTACAAAAAGGGCGATAAGCTGGATTGCTGCAATTACCGCGCGATAACTCTGCTGAACGCCGCCTACAAGGTACTCTCCCAAATCTTATGCCGTCGACTTTCACCGATTGCAAACGAATTCGTGGGACAATATCAGGCAGGATTTATGGGCGAACGCGCTACCACGGACCAAGTGTTCGCCATCCGCCAGGTGTTGCAAAAGTGCCGCGAATACAATGTGCCCACACATCACTTATTCATCGATTTCAAATCAGCCTACGACACAATCGATCGAGAACAGCTATGGAAAGTCATGCACGACTACGGATTCCCGGACAAACTGATACGATTGGTCAAGGCTACGATGGATCGAGTGATGTGCGTTGTTCGAGTATCGGGGATAAACTCGAGTCCCTTCGAAACTCGCAGAGGGCTACGGCAAGGTGATGGCCTTTCGTGTCTGCTATTCAACATTGCTTTGGAGGGTGTGATAAGAAGAGCGAGGATAGACACGAGTGGCACGATTTTCAGAAAGTCCGTCCAGCTATTTGGTTTCGCTGATGATATTGATATTATAGCACGCAACTTTGAGAAGATGGAAGATACGTACATCGGACTAAAAGCTGAGGCCAAGCGGATCGGATTAGACATCAATGTGTCACAGACAAAGTACATGAAAGGCAGGGGCTCGAGAGAAGATAACGTCAGCCACCCATTACGAATTCTGATTGGTGGTGATGAAATCGAAATGGTCGACGTTCGTGTTCGTGTTCGAGTACTTGGGATCACTGGTGACTGCCGATAATGACACCAGCAGAGAAATTCAGAGACGCATATTGTCAGGAAATCGTGCTTACTTTGGACTGCGCAGGACGCTTCGATCGAGCAAAATTCGCCGTCGTACGAAGTTAACTATCTACAAAACGCTGATTAGACCGGTTATCCTCTACGGGCACGAGTCCTGGACAATGCTTGCGGAGGATCAACGCGCACTAGGTGTTTTTGAACGGAAGGTGTTGCTACCGAGGCTGGCGGCGAACAGCAATGAACCGAGTTGAATGGAGACGCCTCCTGTATACAGCAGAGACCCGCGTGGTCTACGACTGAAAGAGTAAGAGTAAGTAAGGTTGATCAAAACCTACTGATATTGTGTAGAATACCATGAAAAGTAGATTACAAATAGATTCAATGACCGCACGAATCATGCTATACCGTGTTACTCCAATTTATCCTATCAATATTGGTGTGAAACGGTATAACATGATTTTAATTTTAAGTTCTTTCTAGTTGTTCTTTTTTTTTTGACTGATATAATTTTAATCAACCGCAATAAGCCTCCTTTCGGAATACGATAGAAATTTTAACCAATGATACGATTTATGAAATAAATTGGCGTAAAACGGATTAAAAGGGCTAGTACTACCAATCCTATTGTATGTACTTGGATTTCTGCAGTTTCCTACGTAATGTGAACCAATATTGATAGATCGTATTGGATCTGGTTCTGGATTGTAGATTAAAAACAGTACAACGAATTTCCTGCTGTCATTAAAACTATATGCCAATGACTTGTCAGACCTTTTTACATCAGAAACATTCTATTCGGTCTTCTGAAACGTCTTCTGTGATATGTTATATAGTTAAACTTTATTACAATCCAGTACAAAACGAAGGGTGGGTAATGTCAGAGACATAACTGGATGACTTGAATAGGAATTAAACTGGTACACTCCCGAATATCAGTTAGTGAATCGATTATGTGAATTGTGCAAGCTTTCCCCTTCTTTACTAGAGTTTGAAACGATGCACTGCACTCAAGTACGGATTAGTTACATCAAACGTTCTGACATACAGTTCAATATTATGAAATAATTTATATAGTTCTTCATGATAAAAAAGGAGGACGTATACGTTAAACTTTTTGATTCAATACGAAAAATTTTGAAATTTATATTAATGCAAATATAATGAACATTAAAATATGTGACACTACCAAAATCCAAATAAAAAAGTCGAGAAAAAATGCGAAAATTTATCAATTAGAATCAATTAAACTGTAAACCTTCACTAAACTGGTTATATTCACTTCTGATTTGCATAGGTATTTCACCAGATAAGTATTTCTAATAGTCCTTTAGATAATATTTAAATCCATTAGAAGGGCTGATTTTGCGTAATATTTCCTATCGTTTTCCACTTATTTTGTTAGAATACAAACGATAAGCAGCAGGATGACGCAATCGATCTGCTTTGAAGGGTTCAAATACTGAACGCCATTGATGAAATATCGAACTGAATTCTTGATACTTGAACCTGAGCTGAACGAAATATATCAAGTATTAACGTTTTATACCTACCCAGGTACGAGAAAAACGTCATGACTTTTCTTTCGTTTATACCAAAAATTTCAGAACACTTTAATTTTTAATTATTTGTGATTATGTCATACAACTGAAAATGTTATCATAAATTGATGATGATATTTCTGATGGCATGTAGTAAAAATTATGTTGATACGTTAGATACAACAAGAGATACTCACGATTAAAAACTTATTACTCTCTCAGAGGGGAAATTTGTAAAAGGCGCCTTTTAGTCGACGACAAAAGGGACCTTGAGGTAAAATGAACATGATAGCATTTAGTGCGGTCCTTCTAAGTACGTAGAATCGATTTTACTGACCATTTTACACCAAAAAATGCTTTGTGGTCATCTGCCTCCAAAATGTCGTAGCGTTTTTGATCCATTTTTCCCTACTGTGCATTGGTTCAAAGAATAAGAAGAAAATATATGCATTCTGCTCCGATTTTCACGTTTTCATAACAGAAGTATTGTTCGTGTAACTGTGGGGCGAGTTTTGGATACCGGTAGTTCCCTTTGGTGGACACGGAAACCTTTTTACACTTTGCTTTCACTTGACTTCGGATAGCGAGAAGAAAGACCGTTCTAGCTGGCGATTGAATAAAGACTGTGCTTAGTTTTTTAATTCCGTTTTGTTTCCCGTTTTACAATTCATAGTGTGGGTATTACAATTCTATCTGTCAAATTGTACAACAGTAGGTAAGTATGTGTGATGTGTAAGGTAAGTATAAATTTCAGGTATAGGCAAATGAAATTACACAATTCAGGGTAAGTATGAAAATTATCAAATGTTGTGAGGTAAGTGTAGTAGTTCATATTTCATTTCTTTTTAAAAACAACAATATTTAGTGTGAGCCGTAACATCCCGGCCCCGGTTGAAGCGTAGCATTCAATCAACACGTTCAGATGGACGTATTTCCTGGTCTTCATCGATAGGTAACAGGCAAAGTTCCGTCGTAGCACGTCGTCGAATACCGGCTTGTGTGCGGACATCCACCACACGTACGATATTGTCCTCGTTTGGGAATACGGCAATGATGCGCCCAAGAGGCCATTGTTTTGGTGGAGTGTTGTCTTTCTTAAGGAGGACCATTGACCCAATGCGAAAAAGTGTCGGATTCTTCCGCCACTTAGCTGGCCGTTGATGCAAAAGGCTGATGTACTCCTTCGACCAGCGTTTCCAAAAATCGTGGATGGATCGCTGAGTCGCCTGGAAGTGAGAGAGTCGATTAACAGGAATGTTGGATTGATCTGGCTCAGGAAGACAAAAGGTTGGTTCTCCGATAAGAAAGTGCGCCGGTGTCAGCACAGAGAGGTCATCTGGATGAGTCGAAAGCGGAGTTAAAGGCCTAGAGTTCATGATGCCCTCGGCTTGTGAAACAGCTGTACGCAAATCGTCGAAATGGTACGGAGATGATCCCATGATGCGGACAAGATGATGTTTAAATGATTTCACCGCAGCCTCCCAGAGTCCACCCACATGCGGCGCTCTTGGTGGAATAAACTGGAACTCTATACCCTTTTCTAGGCACTCGTTGAGCCACCCGCTGGACTTCAGCTGTTCGATGAACTGCTGTCGCATCTCCTTTATTTCGCGATACGCGCCGACGAATGATGTGCTGTTATCGCAGTGTATTATACGTACACGACCGACACGAGTCACGAAGCGTCTAAGCGAGTTGACGCACGCTGCAGCAGACATCCCGGCGACGATGTCCAGCACTACGGCCTTTACGACGAAACACACGTACACTGCGACCCAGACCTTTACCGAAGCGCCTCTTCCCGCTAATGGACGAACGAGAAACGGCCCACAGTAGTCCAACCCAGTGTGCTCGAAGACCTTCGCGGCAGTAATGCGAGCAGCTGGCAGTGGAGCCATATATTGGTTACTTATCTTTGGACGACAGCGGAAACACGTAATACAACGGTGAACTGTCCTTCGAGCGAGATCTCTGCCACGAACAGGCCAAAAACGCTGTTTGAGAGTAGCAAGCAGTTGCGTAGGTCCTGCATGTAACGTTTGATGATGGACTGATTTCGCGATCAACTTCGTGAGATGATGTTTAGCAGGTAATACCATCGGAAATCGGCTGTCGTACGTGCCTGCTGATTTAGAGATACGGCCATGGACGCGCAGTAGACCAGTGTCGATGATCAAGTCGAGATCTTTGATCGATGATTTTGATGGAAATCCTTTAAGTGAACCTCCACCTCTGCCTTCAAGATACTTCAATTCCGCCTTGAAATCAGCGACTTGAGCGATGCGCACTAAAGTTTTTAATGCTTTATCGTACTCGTGTACCGTAATCGACCCTTGACTGCGTTCTGATTTAGCGGATCTACAGTTTGCAATGAATCGCTGACAATACGCTGTGACTCTGAGAAGAGGGGCAAGTTCAGAATAGGCGTGAATCATTGAAGTGTCAGGTACATGCGAATGAAGGGCAACGGTAGTTTTGCGTTCCAGCATTTGTTGTTCCGTCAGAGACGGCGACGTAACGATAATTGATTCTGGCCAATCTTCCGATGACAGTAACAAAAACGATGGCCCATTCCACCACAAACTGTCCTGCAGTAGTTGCTGGGGTTCCACTCCTCGCGATATTCGATCTGCTGGGTTGTCCGTTGTAGAAACATGTCGCCACTTATAGTCTCTGGTCAGCCGTTGAATCTCTGCGATACGATTGGATACGAAAACCTTCCATTTTGAAGGTGGTGACCTGATCCAGTGAAGTACTATGGTTGAATCGGTCCAATACGTCATAGATCCACTGAATCCGATTGTTTGTAGTACACTATCAGCCACTTGACTACCAAGCACAGCAGCACAAAGTTCAAGACGGGGAATACTAAGGCCACCTGCTGGAGCTACTCGCGATTTGGCGATAAGTAAATTGCTTGTGATAGATTCACTGTTAGGCGATACAGCATAGATGCAGCAACCATATCCGCGCTCTGAAGCATCAGTAAAACAATGAAGATCCCAATTTACTGCTGTTGAACTAAGAACCCATCTGGGTACTCGAAGATGTCCGATAGTGTCAATTGAAGCTCGAAAGGACAGCCACCATGACTGCAATTTATCCGGAAGTTCATCGTCCCAATTTAGATTTTCAAGCCATAATTGTTGGACAAACATCTTAGCACTGGCTACAACTGGTCCAATTAGACCCAGAGGATCAAAGAGCTGTGACATCTCAGAGAGAGCGATTCGTTTCGTAACCTTTTCGATTCTTGAAAACTGCGGAATCCTGAAGCCGAAAAGATCTTCCTCAGGAAACCACAGTAGTCCGAGAGTTTTGATCGCAGGCGATTGATCAAGCTCTACAGCACTAAGTGTCTCACGAAACCTTTCCGGAATATGTTCCAGAAGAGCAGGATGGTTGGCACTCCATTTCCGAAGAGAAAATCCACCTTTGTTCAGTAATTCGATTAACTGTTGTCCTGTTTTCACAAGGGTCTCTAAGTTGTCCGATCCGGTGAGTAAATCATCTACATAAAAATCTCGTTTTACTACGGGTGTTGCTAGCGGAAAATCGTCCCCATCGTCCTCGGCAAGCTGATTCAGGGTTCTTGTTGCAAGAAAGGGAGCACACGAGGTACCATACGTAACCGTGTTTAGATAGTATGGTTTGATCGCCTCGGACTCGTTCTGACGCCATAGAATTTGTTGCAGTGGCCTATCTTCCGGATGAACTAGAATTTGTCGGTACATCTTTTCTATGTCCGCTGTCATTGCATAGCGATGCATGCGAAAATTGAGCACAGTAGCCAACAGAGTAGGCTGCACAGTAGGTCCGGTAAGTAGAACGTCGTTCAGCGAAAGATGATTGTTGCTCTTGCAAGATCCGTCGAAAACGATTCTGGTTTTTGTAGTAGACGAATCGGGACGAGAGATTGCATGATGAGGTAGGAAAAACTGGGGCACCGCGACGCGAGTCTGCACCTCCTCCATATGACCAAGTTGTCGATACTCTTCCATGAACTGCACGTAACTATTTCGAAGGACGACGTCCGCTCGTAAACGTTTTTCAACCGCCGTAAGCCTTCGAGCTGCCGTAGCCCACGTGTCGCCGATGAGAGGGAGCATTTCTTGGCGAATGGGTAGACGAACCATGTACCTTCCTTCAGCATTGCGAATATGCCTGGTAGCGAAATGAGTTTCGCATTGTTGTTCCTCGGCTGAGTAAGTTTTATAATGATCAAAGTTCTCTACTTCCCAAAATCGTTTAACCTTGGCGTCAAGATCATCAAAAGTAGACACGAGGCATGTGACTGGCGTAGATGCTTCAGTAGGAACTTTACCTGCTATGACATATCCGAGACTGGTCTTCTGTAGAATTGGAAGATGTTCATTGAATTTAATTTGCTCTGCTTGCAGCATCATGGAAAACAGCTCAGCGCCGACAATCAGATCAATACCATGGCTAACATTGAATTGAGGATCTGCTAAAGGAAGATGTTTTGGGATTTTCCACGCACTGATGTTTACTGACTTCGTTGGTAGGCTGACGGTTAGCTTAGGTAGTACTAAACATTCCATGCAATGCTGCTGAGATTCAAATCTCGAAGAGAACTGCACTGAAACTTTGTAACGCACGTTCATGATGGCTTGGCCAATACCGCTTACTGGTACGTTGACTTTGCTGCGATGTAACGCAAGGCGTTGACATAGCGATTCGGTAATGAAGTTTGACTGAGACCCACTATCTAGTAATACACGTGCGAATTGATCTTGTCCGAGATTGTCTCGAACTTTCACAAGAGCGGTGAAAAGAAACACTGTGTAATCGTTAACTGGAACTGGTATCACTGTTTGACACGTTGTGGAGGAAGGTGCGACGTTACCGGACGAAGCAAGGAAGGGCGCTAATACCGGCGGCGACGCCAACGAACGCGAATTACCGACCGAAGTGACGACGGTGTCACTTGACTGTATAACGGAAGGAGCAAGCGACATTTTATTGACAAACTGCGACTGCTTCTGGAGCATCGGGACTGCAGGTTGCATGTATTGTTGGGCATCTGTTACGAACAATGCCGGCGACGGGGGAAGGTGAAGCAGCGTGTGATGCTTCCTTTGACAATACTTGCAAGAGCCACTGTTGCAGTTTTTGGATTGGTGTGTGAACTTCAAACAGTTTATGCACAAATTACTTCGTTTGACTAACTCAAATCGGTGTTGAGGGGTTTGAGCTCGAAAAAATTCACACTGGAATAGGTAGTGTGTTTGTTTACAGGCGGCACACTTTTGTGTTGATTCTGAGGCAGCATGATTTGCCACAGCGAGAGACCTTGGAGATTTGTTCTCCACAAAAGAAATGGCAGTTTGGGAGAGCTGGAGTGACTGCAATGTACGAGAATGCTCGTGTATGAACACTATCAAGTCTTCATACGAAGGACGTTTTGTTTTATCTCGCTGATTTTCCCACAACTTCTGTGCATTGCAATCCATTCTACTAAAAAGAAGTTCCACAAGCACCGAATCCCAATGCTGGGCTTTGGTCTCCAGAGAATCCAAGATTTTAACATTTTTTTCAAACTCGTCAGCTAAGTCTGACAATCCGCTAGCTGATTCCTTCCGAATGGGCGCGATCGAAAACAACGCAGAAATATGTTGTTTTATTAGCAAATTCTTATTTTCGTAACGATCAGAAATCACTTTCCATGCCACAGCGTAACTGGTTGAGGCAATTGGAAGTGAAGATACAATTCGAGCAGCATCACCTTTCAAAGCGGCACGTAGGTAATGCAGCTTTTGAATATTCGAAAGCGAGGTGTTATCATGTATCATCGCTTTGAATAAATCGTGAAATCCGGCCCATTCTGCTGGATTACCATTAAATTCCGGAAGTTTTAGCTCCGGAAGACGAACACCGGACGACATCGGTGTCATTTCATGTACAGGAACAGGGGGTACCGTTGGGGGAGGAATTGCTCGTTTGCTTGACAAGGAACCTTTCAAGCGAAAGTATAATGTCTGAAACTCTGCTCGTGTCTCCGAAAAAATAGGATCACCACATCGAAGTGAATCCAACTCAGTTTCCACACTTTCAAGCTCTTCCATCAATTTATCCAGCCGCTCGAGACGAAAAGGAATTTCGGCTGTTTTTGTTTGATCGAAATTATCATCAAAATCGCGAATAAGTTCAATAGATCCAACGACATAGGCACGCTTGGCATGCAAATGCTTCAACTGTTTTGCCTTTCTATTTCGAGTGGCGGTAGCCATTTTGCTCGAGTCCGATAAAAGAATAAAAGCTCACCCACCTGCTCGGTCTGTACTTAACCTCCAAATTCTATCGGCGTGGCCGGTTAGAACCGTACTTAACCTTCAAAATCTCCCGACTAGCGATTGTGAGGGCGCTGGAAACTGGCCTTGCGCCGGTACTCTTGGAGCAAACGATGTCTAACTTTGAGTGTATTGCTGCTTTTGCTACAGCCAATAAATCCAATGTATCACTTGGTGGATATCCGACGAATAAAATGCTTTTCCAGCATGCACTAAGCAAACACGTTTTCAAGGGTAATCGCCTTGTTTCAAGAAAACCACTACGTTTTAACACCGGGAAGTCCCGGGTTTCGGCACCATTAAATTGTTCGTGTAACTGTGGGGCGAGTTTTGGATACCGGTAGTTCCCTTTGGTGGACACGGAAACCTTTTTACACTTTGCTTTCACTTGACTTCGGATAGCGAGAAGAAAGACCGTTCTAGCTGACGATTGAATAAAGACTGTGCTTAGTTTTTTAATTCCGTTTTGTTTCCCGTTTTACAATTCATAGTGTGGGTATTACAATTCTATCTGTCAAATTGTACAACAGTAGGTAAGTATGTGTGATGTGTAAGGTAAGTATAAATTTCAGGTATAGGCAAATGAAATTACACAATTCAGGGTAAGTATGAAAATTATCAAATGTTGTGAGGTAAGTGTAGTAGTTCATATTTCATTTCTTTTTAAAAACAACAATATTTAGTGTGAGCCGTAACAAGTATAGTTCATTTTCACACTAATTTTGATTGTTAGGGCTGCTTCGGCGAAGATATTGGCTCCGAATGCATCATATGTGTACTGAAGACCGAGTAATCGGATAAATACTGTGATGTCCTGACTAATGAGACGACTATTGGTTCAACTGCCCTATATCATTTGAATTAGTCCAGATGGCAAAATGTTCGTGTAGGTGTGTGTCAAAATATTTGACAAATTTTTCACAATGATTGCTTGGCTAATTTGCATAAATTTCAATTCAAATGAAAAGTATTATAACAGTTTAATTGAAATTTCAATTGAATTTTATCTGAATCTTACACCGGATTCCGGGATAATAGGGTGATAAGTGTTAAATATTTAAATTTCCACGAATATTTTATTTGAAAGTGACAGTGCAAAAATACGCTAAATCAATTTGCAGGTCTTGTTAGTTCATGGCTAAATACAATTCGTTGAAACAGCTGTTGCGTTCTTTATTCTTTTATTTCTGATAAATTTCCTAACCAAGAAGACTTCCGGATCCGGAAATATAGGGTAAAGTGGATTAAAAATGTTATACCATCACTGAAAAAATGGCGAAAATTTTCTAATTCCACCTCAAATTTTCTCCAATTGATAGTTTTTATCAGTAGACGGTCAAACAAACCGATTTCGGTTATTCTTTCAAAATCGAAGAAAGTTGTTTTGAAGAATACTACAGTATTATATATGATAGTATGATTGGTATGAGAAAGGCATAATTACACCAATAGGTGGATTAAAACAGGTTTTTGGTATCGCCATCACCGCAATCACTTTTTCAGAGATGGCCGAACCGATTTTCACTAACTTAGATTCAAATGAAAGGTCTTATGGTCCCATAGCTTGTTATTTAATTTCATCAGGAACCGAATTTCGGAGTTACAAGGTAATATGTGAAAATGAAAAACCTAGTGGTGTAATGATGCCATTTTCATATTACTAATATTTTCTAAAACATGACTAGAAGATTCTATCAAATTTCTTTTTTTCAAACTTGAATAAAATCAAAAACTTTCTTCGGTATAAACTACCATCACCTTTTCAATTTGTAAACAGTTATGTCAGATTAACCAAGATCATCTTATTTAAATTAGAAATTAATCTTAAGCCCGCAAGATTTATCTGGGGTAGTAGCAGATATCTTAGGCGAGAACGACATAGCAAAAAGTTTCATCGAGTTAATAACAATTGATCGCAGCCTCCACAGTTTCGCTTCTGCATTGATTGACCAATTCTTTCCAGCTTATATATCCCCCATTCTTTCAAAACCATCGTCTCCGTTAGGGGAAAGCCAATAAGCCAGAATAGTGTCTTTTATTTTTAGCAGAAAAAACTGGTGAGTAATGTCAGACATAACTGGATGGCGTAAATACGAATAAAACTGACATGCTTTTTCTACATATCTGAATATCGACAATCACACGTACTAGTTGATTTGCAAACTTTCAATGCGTCACTTGCAAAATTGTAACAGTAAAATTTTACGGCAGACCACATGAGAATAATATGACATTAATTACAATAACTTACTTGTCAACCCTGTTTCGAAAACACTAATTGTATAGCGAGTTGATAGAATATCCACAAACCAAAAGCCGTCATCTTGGATTTTATGAATTTTAAAATATATATTATTAATAACAACTTGTCAAGCGCGGAAAAAATGCCAGTAGTAATTCCTTATAAAAAGATTTTGGGCCATGACCCGTGGAATTGAAATATATGCTTGATACAGTGAAGAACAATCCGGGACAGCTGCTAGGAATGAATGCCGTCTTCAATCTACAATTTTGAACAAACTAAGATTGAAATAAGTTTTCACAGAATTATCAAAACATGCACTATTTGATGCTTCACGCAAACTTACGTGAAAAACGTGTAATGTTGTTTTTTACCTTTTTTATATATATATAAAAAATAGGTATAGATTTCGCTCAAACTTTCGAAAAAAATTCCGAGGGCCGGAGGGCCGAATGACATATACCAATCGATTCAGCTCGACGAGCTGAGCAAATGTGTGTGTGTGTGTGTGTGTGTGTGTGTGTGTGTGTGTGTGTGTGTGTGTGTGTGTGTGTGTGTGTGTGTCTGTATGTGTGTTTTCAACTAAGAGGTCGAGATCTCAGAGATGGCTGGACCGATTTTGATCAAACTAGTCGCAAATGAAAGGTCTCCCCGTCACCCAAAACGCTATTGAATGGTTTTGAGATCGGATGTTTACTTTTTGAGTTATTCGAAGATTTATGTCAAAATTTTCAGTTTTTTGACAGTATCTGTCACAATTGACCTTGAAAACAGAATATGTTTTCAGACTTAGAGTCCGCACGATAATACCTATTCAACAAGCCATAGATTGTTAAAATCCGTCCATTTTTAACGGAGATATCGAAATTTTTGTGTAAACGACTTTTCCCCCTATTCCGGCAGTAGGAGTTTTGAGCGCTGTATGACAAAGAAATGCTTGGGAGCAACGGAAAACACGATTTTTTATACTGTTACATACAATTGTATCTAAGTACCAAAAAGACTGTGTACAGCATCCTTTTTCATGACATTTAGCTTCGGACCGATTTTAGCACGGCTCGTTTTTGGCAACATAATCGTTCGAATATGACATATGTAAACCAGATGATATCAGCATTTTCGAGTTGAAAGTAACTCCATAATTATATTGATTTAAACTACTTACAGTAATAAATGCTGGAAGAACATAACATCCATATACCATTCGAATCAGTTCGTCGAGACCAGCAAATGCGTGTGCCCAAATAATTCCACTCAATTTTCTCGGAAAATTTCTTTTCTACAAATTCAGATTCATACGAAAATTCGTATGCTCCCAAATAAAGTTCCTGAATTATGTTTGGTTCTGACCTCTGGTTCCGGAACTACAGGATGATATGTGAAACGAAATCAAAATTGTGTAACTCATACTTCTCGTAGATGTCTGAACCGATCTAAGATTCAAATGAAATCTAAGAATCATCTAAGATTCAAATGAAAAGTTTCAAGATTCTATAAAATATCTTGCTCTTCAGTCAGATCCAACTTCCGGTTTCGGAGATACAGGGTGATTGGTATAAAAATGTCTATTCCACATATATTAATCAGGTTTATCGGGTTAGCAGATTTGGATAGTCGATAAAAAAAATTAACTTTTTTCAGTTTTAGTGGTATTCAGTTGTCGAAGGAACCTAAACATTTAATTCGTGCTATGATTTCTCAAAGATGTCTTCACTGGTTTTCAAATATTTTGAAACAAATGTAAACTATACAGCTACTCAGGTAAATTTATCAAAATTCGGCCATACCGATTTTAGAATTCCGATTCCAGAATAAAATCGTTTCTCAAAGCTCAATCGTTTTCTCAAAAGAAGCCTGATCAAATTTCAGAAACAAAAATTCAAATTAAAATAAACTTATATACAAAATTAATTAATTTTATCCAATTATGACTTCCGGTTCTCGAATTACATAATGATGAACTTTTCAAATTCAAACCGATATAGAAGATGACAATCCCAAAAGCTTCAAAGTTGGACTCAAAACTGTTGTTATTTATTCGTCATATGGCCATACGAATCGGTTTGGGTTATGCTGGTTCCTGAATACCGGCTCTAGAAGTACCTTAAATTACCGTAAACTCTAAAGTGGAACTTACATATCATGGCATCTTTAATCGATTATCACACTTCTAGATTTAAATTCGATCCGATTTGCAGTTTCGACATTACAGAGTAATGAGTGATTGAAATCTCAAATTGTCGCTTAAAACGACGGTCATTAAAATAATGTTATGAAAACTAAAACACCGAAGAATATTCATACAAAAAACACATGCGGATTGATAAAAAAAAGGTATCATCTCACTGCTAGGTGGATTAAACACGTTTTTTTTCATAAATACGTTTATTTCATAGGCAATATACATAAGTTTTTCTTCGCCGTGGCATCCACAATACATAGTAGTTTAAACCTAATACATTTCGAATATCATATTAGTATGTTGGTACTCATTAGTTAATCTAAACACTGTTTTTATCAAGCGAGTTGCTATTTTAAATTACATTAAATAAAATACATTTATTTTGTACATGATCTTATAACTATTTCAGGATTGTTTGTATCAGCTCACCACTTATATTCAATATCCTATAGTTGGCTATTGGTTGAACTCATGGAAGAGAAAACAGTCTGACATAAAATAAAATTTAAATTGGAACTCCAATGGATTTAATGAAATGATGAAGAAGTTTCATGTATGGAAGGTCACGACAAGCAAGAATGTCGCGAACTGGGACATTGGATAGTCTACCTTGGGTACGCAAGGAATTTATTAGTTGAGATCTGACATCACGAAACTCCACGCATGTCCAAACAACATGATCAATATCGCGGTAACCTTCGCCGCAAAAACAATGATTAGTCTCGGAAAGTCCAATTCGAAGGAGATGTGCATCTAACGTGTATCATGTAATGTTGTTAGTGTTGAAAATTATATGGCATGAAATTCAACGATATGAACAAAAAATAAAAACTCATAGAGCAAACAATGGTAACTTCAACCAAGAATCATTAGATGGCAAAGTATGTCCGTTAGTTGACTGAGTCACCCAAGCCGCTGATGAGTAAATGGTTCATACAAATTTATATAGTCCCACTTGCTAACCAAGTTCAAATTACGTCAATTTTTGCGTCATTTGACAATTTATACAGTAAAAATATCTGAAAATTTCTCAGTTCAAAAAAATCTTGTGATTTTACATCTTATAAGATGCCCATAAATGGAGCGTCATGTTTTAAACTAATTTATATGCAAGAACATGTAGAATTGTGTGATATGAAAATTACATGGCTTGAAAACGAATGAAATAAAATACAAAATATCGATAGCAACTGCGCGAGACTTGAACAAAAGAAGCATCAGATTTCAAAGCGCTCCAGTTAATCGACTGGGACACAGAAGCACATATCTGCTTAGTGAATAATTGATACCTCTAAACGCATACAGCGTCACTTGGTAGCCAAGTGCAAATTACATTAGGAGCTAGTAAAATTCTGCTCGAGTGGAATATTGCGTCAATTGACATATTAAGTTGTTATGAATCGTATCGTTTGTAGAATTGTGTCACCTGTAAAATTTACAATTTTTTTCTGTGTTAATAAAATGGAATCTTAATGCTTACAAAAACATTGAAAACGGAAATCTGCATTAGACACAATTTTCCATTAAATGTAACATAAATTTCAAAAAATCTATATTCACATATTAATATTAAATTTGTTGCCGTTAAATTTTTTATGCAGAGTAAACTTTAAAATAGATGATTCTCCATTTTCTTTCTATCAGTTGTATTTTCCATCATGATTGATTGAAATTAACATGTTTAGCGCGTAAATTTCACTTACTTACACTTACTTACTTTTTGTTACATCAGATTTCTTCCAAACTGCGAAGTGGTATCGGTGCAAAAAGTGTAGCATAGGTTTAGTGCAATTGGCAATTGGTTTCAGTACATCCTCCACTACACACGGGGTCTTTTACGTTATCGATGAGTTCTACATCAGTTTAGGTTGCACGTTAGGCATGATCTAATATTCTCAAGTATCATGCATTTGGTGCAATATGTAATTTAAAATGGTTTTTGATGATAGACGGAAACATTAGATCACAAAGCACACCAGATAGTCGACTGAGCCACAGAAGCACATATCTGCTTGGCTGTAAATTAGTAAGAATTATGTCACCTGTAAAATTCATTATTTCTTTCTGTGCAGTTTTGAAGAAGTAGATTTTGAACTCTATCTCAAAATCACACAATCGGAACTATTATTTTAAAGAATAATAAATACAGAAAGTGGAAATCTCAACACCTGGGTACTTAGAAACATTAACATTCAGATTATGATAACACTTATGTCTGTTGCAAATGAGTCTTCATCAGGCGCGTGTTTTAGGGGTTCAAACCCCCTCCGAAACTCAAAAAAGTATGATATTATGTAAACTCTTTTTTTCAAATAAGTAAAAAATAAAATGAATAATTTTCAACAAACGACTCCACAATAAAAAAATTTCAAATAATTATATAAAAAGTTCCATTTGTATGGAAATTGATCAAAATGTTCTGAAACACCCCCCGAAATTTTTTTCTGGGTACGCGCCTGGTCTTCATGGTTGATTTGTGTGGCAATTGTAGAGCTTCAGGAAACTTACAAAAGAGTTAAAAATGAGTTGTTGAGGAAAATACGGCGCCTTGCTCGCAACAAATAAGTCTGATAATAGAACTATATAACTGTTGTATACAAAAATACGAAGATGAAGAAACAGCAAACCCCGTTAAAAAATCTAACTTCAGTCAATTGCAATGCGCCCCTGTACCACGGAAATCCAGGCGCCCCATCAACAAAGTCAACGACTAACCAATGAAATTTGAACAACTACGGCACTGCTTGTATTGTGTAATGGGGAAATGGAACTTATATAGGGTAACGGCTCCCTATTTCATCTGAGCTCCTATTTCCATCTCATCCCTTCACCTCATTACTTTGAACATGAATAATATTTTAAAACCTATCTGAACCAAACTGTGAAATGTTTTAAAATGATTATAAAAGCTATTGTCACACTTTCCTATTGAAAGAAATGGTTTTAAGTTCTTCGTGTATCGTTTTTTTCATTTCAAATAAACTCACTTTTCAATTTAGGACACATTTTCGTCTCAAGATTTACAGTTCGTCATGTTTCTGATTATCTACTAATAGATTCGTCTTAAAACATGATCACTTTTTCGCACAATTACACTACCATTGAATGCTGGATGACTTCATAATTAGTAATGTTCATTTGCTACTTGTTTAATTAACTATTTAATACTTCAAAAACTACCTGACAAACAATAAAAGTCTTTAAAAATATGAGATGAAAGTTTTTCACTTAGTTCACTTGATTGCGATTTGTTTTCATCTCATTTGGTTTCGCAAAGTTGCCAAGTTATCTCATAATGTTACAAAACAAAAATTGTTTTTCTTCTTCAAAATCTCATCAAAAAGTATGTTTTTGGTATCCGTGACATTAGTTTAATTATATTATTGATATTAATATTTCAATAAAACTGTTTTGGCTTCGAATATTACCAGGAAGAGCATGTTAAATACTAATGAAATAACCATTGTTGCAAATCTAGTAGCACTGGTTTCATTCCGCTATACGTCAACTAAACGCTGTGAAGTGTGTGTGTTTCATCGGCTGTGCACAGAGATGCCAGATATTTTCATAGAAAATATGTATTACGTTGCATAGAAACTCTATATCTGGTCTATCTGTTTTCACTAATAAAATGATGTTAAATCTGTTTTCACTAATAAAATCTGTTAACATCATTTTATTAGTGAAAACAGATAGACCAGATATAGACTTTCTATGCAACGTAATACATATTCTATGAAAATATCTGGTCTCAAATAGTTCAAATTGGTTCCAAATTTTAATATAAATGTTTGTCAGTGTTCATAATCAATTATCTACATAAAAGATTTCCACTTTAACCTGTGATTTGTCCGTTGATTAATAAACTTTTAAAGAATCACTGCAATCAAATACTAATAGATACTCAGAGAGAAAAGTCTAATTTTTTACTTCTTTCTTCCTATAAATCTGTACAAATCTGTATTAAATTTAGGAAATCTTTACAAAATCGGTACTTTGATTTAAACCAGTATGCGAACGCAAAAATCTGTACAATACATATAAATCTGTATAAATGGCATCTCTGGCTCTACACTTTGTTTTAAGAAGGGCTAATGAATAAATAGTAACAATCACAGTTTTGTTTTTATTTAAAGTTCATCAAATTAACTTTTCAGTAAAATTTTAAATTTAAAGCGAAAGGTAACGGAAACGACTGAAAAATTTTTAAACGTTGAAATGATTTCAAACTGGTTCTAAAAATATCGTATATTGTCTCATAGTTGGCATTAGGCCGTTTTTAAGAAGAATTCTGACATTTTGAACCTGAGAGTGTAATAGTGGAATATTTCGTTTTGATTGCTGTCGCTATTGCTAATTTATAGGATGGAATAAAGGATCAACGATAGGATGGATAAAAATCCATTGAGATGAAATTAGGAGCAGAGTAGTGAACATTTCATAAGTGTTTTTTGCTATTTTATGAACATTATTTCAATTTCCAAGGAATGTGAATCAAATCTCACTGTGGAGCAAGGCGAATGAAGCAGTAATATGAAATAGTTATAGTGATTTCAGTGGCTAAATAGAGGTTTGAAGGCAACGTCCTTACAAATGAGATGAAATAGGGAGCCCTTACCCTACTAACTTACTAACTAATTCAGAGAGCAAATCGATTCAATTGAAGATTGCATCGATTTTTGTCGGAATTTGATTATAATATTATGTGACATTACATCTAATGGTTCTATATTTGAGAGTCTGTGTAACTCATTTGTACTAAACCAGGGAGGACGCTTCAAAATTATTTTCAGAATTTTATTCTGAATCCTTTGAAGCGCTTTCTTCCTGGTGTAACAACAACTTGACCAAATTGGTACTGCATAAAGCATGGCTGGTCTGAAAATTTGTTTATAAATTAACAATTTGTTTTTTAGACAAAGCTTAGAATTTCTGTTTATAAGAGGATATAAACATTTAATATATTTATTACACTTTGTCTGGATTCCTTCAATGTGATCCTTGAAAGTGAGTTTTTTGTCAGACGTTAAACCTAAGTATTTAGCTGGATCAGACCATGTCAATTCCAAGCTATTCAATTTGAGAATGTGATTATTGATTGTTTTAAGAAAAGAAGCTCTTGGCTTATGAGGAAAGATATTTAATTGCGTTTTTGCTGCATTTGGTTTAATTTTCCATTTTGACAGATAACCACTTCTTTGTAGGCGACTGCAGATCACTCTTAGATTTCTACCTGTGGCTAACAGACTTGTGTCGTCACAGAATAGCGATTTCTGACAACCAACGGGTAGATTTGGAAGATCATAAGTGAAAATATTATACAAGATTGGAGCTACGCTCGAACCCTGCGGAACACCGGCTCGTACGGGTAGAAATTCAGATTTACAATTCTGATAGCTAACCTGAAGAGAACGATCAGTTAAATAATTTTGAATCATTTTGATCAAATAAATAGGAAACTGAAAATCAGATATTTTTGCTATTAAACCTTTGTGCCAAACACTGTCGAATGCTTTTTCTATGTCTAGAAGAGCAGCTCCAGTGGATAATCCAGAAGATTTATTTGCTTTTATCATGTTCGTTACTCTGACAAGTTGATGAGTAGTTGAATGTTCATGACGAAATCCAAACTGTTCTGGTAAAAAAATTGAATTCTCAATTATATGAGACATCATTCTCAACAAGATAATTTTTTCAAAAAGTTTACTGATAGAAGAAAGTAAGCTAATTGGTCGATAACTTGATGTTTCTGCTGGATTTTTATCAGGTTTCAAGATAGGAATTACTTTAGCGTTTTTCCATCTTTTTGGGAAGTAAGCTAATGAAAAACACTTGTTGAAAATATTAACCAGGAGTCTCAAGGCAACATCGGGAAGATTTTTAATAAGAATATTAAAAATTCCATCATTACCAGGAGCCTTCATGTTTTTAAGTTTCCTAATAATTGATTTAATTTCATCCAAATTCGTCACAATAATGTCATCTTGTGATAACACTTGGGTTGAAATATGATCATATTTCAGTGAGACATCATTTTCAATAGGACTCACAACGTTCAAATTAAAAGTGTGTACACTCTCGAACTGCTGAGCAAGTTTTTGAGCTTTTTCGCCATTTGTAAGAAGTATTTGATTTCCTTCCTTGAGAGCAGGAATTGGTTTCTGAGGTTTCTTAAGGACCTTAGAAAGTTTCCAGAAAGGTTTAGAATATGGTTTAATTTGTTCAACTTCTTTAGCGAAATTTTCAATTCGCAAAAGAGTAAATCTATGTTTAATTTGTTTTTGTAAATCCTTAACTATGTTTTTCATAGCAGGATCACGAGAACGTTGATATTGTCGTCGACGAACATTCTTCAACCGAATGAGTAGTTGAAGATTGTCATAGATGATAGGAGAATTTAATTTAGTTGGAGCTTTGGGAACTGAAAGATTTCTAGCTTCGATAATGTAATGATTCAAATTATCAATTGCTGTGTCGATGTCCGCAGAATTTTCTAAAATAGTGTCATGATCCACATGATTTTCAATGTGAGATCTGTAATCCAACCAATTAGCTCTATGATAGTTGAATATAGAACTAATGGGATTAATTATGGCTTCGTTGGAAAGTCTGAATGTTACTGGAAGATAATCTGAGTCAAAGTCAGCATGTGTAATCGGTTCACTACAAATGTGACTTTGATCCGTTAGAACCAGATCAATTGTAGACGGGTTTTTCACGGAAGAGAAACAAGTAGGATTACTGGGATGAAGAACTGTGAAGTAACCAGCTGAGAGTTGATTATGAAGTTTTTTACCATTACTGTTATTTTGCCTACAATTCCACTGGACATGCTTAGCATTTAAGCCCCCTATTACGAAAAATTTCGATCGATATCTTGTGAGTTTTCGCAAATCGCCTTTAAAGAAATTTAATTGTTCGCCGGTGCATCGGAATGGCAAATATGCTCCAGCGATGAAATAAATTCCATTAATGGTTTCAACTTTGATTCCCAAGCTTTCAATAACTGTAGTATTGAAAGAAGGTAAAATTCGATGTTTAATTTGTCGTTGGACAAAAATGACAACTCCACCACCCATTCCAGTAAACCTGTCAAACCTGACTTTTCAATTTGACATTTGGTTTAAGAAAAGTTTCTGTCACAATGGCAATATGGATTTTGTGAACTTCGAGAAAATTATAAAATTCATCTTCACTCGATTTCAAAGATCGAGCATTCCAATTTAAAATATTCAAATAATTATTTAACATCACTGTTAAATTTTAAATTCATTATAATATTATTTTACAAATTTCCATCTGATTTGAAATGCTTCAAAAAGTGATGAAGTCGAATTCATTTGGATGATCATTTGAAATAGTTGATCTTGTAGGTAGATCATTTTATTTTCAGTTATATCGCCTAAATCGACTTCATTTAAAGAAGCGAATGGCATTGAAGGAATATTTGTAGGTAGACTGCCATTAGAAGAAGATGATTTGGCCGGTCTACCTATTATTAAATTGTTTTAGTTAGAAGATGAACTGCAAGGCGGTCCTGTGTTTTGATTATTTATATTAGAAGAAATAGGTGGTAGATTTCTACCTAATATACCAGCATAACAGACATTAGAAGAAGATGATGACGAGGTCGATCTACCTGTCAATAAATTGTTTTCGTTAGAAGACGAATTGGCAGGCGTATCGGTTTTTGTTTTAAATTCGTAGGAATAAGTGCCTTAGAAGAATTAGGCGTGGCATTTGTAACGGTTTTTTGATTTTCAGGTATGCTCGGCAAATTTAAGGTCGTTGATATGACTTATTGTCTAAGCGAACGAGCGTTTAATATTTCTTCCCTGACAGGATATTTCAAATAATTGGATTTATGATTTCCATTGCAATTTGAACATGAAGTTTCATTCATTGGACAAACGTCTTTCGAATGCGATTTACCACAATTCAAACACCGTATATCCATATGACAATTTTTGGTTCTATGACCGAAGCCTTGGCAATGACGACATTGCGTTAAGTTTGCAATACGATTATGCCGTTTATAATGTTCCCAATGAATTTTAATGTGGGAAATGAAACGTACTTTTTCTAAAGTTTTCAAATTGTTTACATCACTTCGATTGCAGTATATTAGGTAAAGTTCATGGGAAATTCCAGAGCGTGGTTTAGAAGTACCATTCGCTCTTTTTTCATAAGTATTACTTGGGAAGGGGCAAAACCAAGCAATTCTTTTAGTTCATTTTTAATTTCATCAATACTTTGATCATTTGATAAGCCTTTCAAGACAGCTTTGAAGGGTCTGTCTGATTTTATATCATATGAATAAAATTTATGAAGTTTCTCGGACAAATATCGGATAAGACGTTCGTAATCTTCCAATCCATCAACCAAGACTCGACATTCTCCTCTTCGTCCGAATTGAAAAGAGACTTTTACTTCCGGGAGAAAAGTAGAAAGCTCAGTACGGAATGCTTTGAAGTCGGAAATCATCACCGTCACTGGTGGCATAGATTGTTGTTTCTTCCCAGAACGACAAGCGTCCGTTTTGGGAATTTTTGAAGAATTTTCTTCTATGTCGCTACAATCGGATTCAGGAAGAATCTCGTAAATATTGTTAGACGGCATAGGATCAACGGAAGGGAAATCCGTCCGTTGTCTTTTATTCTATAAGATCGTGAATGTTATTAGAAAAATGTTGAATAACGGATTGTGATTTATTCCGTATTGAATTATTTTTAGCCTTAGGCTTGTTGCCTTTCCGGTTGGACGCAGGCATTTTTGAAATGAATGGAATTTTGAATAATAGTTCTCTGAATAGTTAGCCTTAAAAAAGGCTGATTAATTTCTTAGTCACTCTAATATCACTCTTTGTATCACTTAGTCACTCTAATCCCAAGTAACATTTTTAATATTATTAAATACTTGTACCTGTCTACAATGCTATATAATAAATCTTGCAATAAAACTTTAAACTCCACGAAAACCTACTGAAAACCTCTATAAGAGCATGTTCCTGCAAAGTGGACCATTCTTCATAAGGTTTATAAATCAAAATGAAGAATCAGCATAAACCTTCTTTAAAACTCCAAATTCAAGAAAATTTTGAAACCAGCTTTACGATCAACATTAAATTTCTTTGAATGGAATGAATTCCGCTATGAATAAACTGTCGTTTTGATGATATTTTTCTTGACTATGTGTGTCATGTCTACTTTGAATGCAATCAGTAAGAATATATTATATTTTAATTACGAGTTTGAGACCTTTTCCGAACGTAAAAATTTTATGCGCTTTCATTTTTATCGTGAATGTAAGGATAAAAATAAGAATTATAACTAATCGCCTTGAAATAAATACGGTTTTTGCGAAAGTCTCCATGATTTATGAAAATTATTTTTTGTGATTCATCGTCATTTTTGTATAAAACTATTCTGTGGCTAAATTTCTGTTTGAGCTGTTAGTAGAATGTTGTCACTAATAGTACTGTTGTTGTACCGTTGAATTCCACTATGTTATATCACGTCATTACACTCTCACAAAGTCACTATTTTCACAGTCACTATCGAAAGTGTATCAAACGTTATAATACAGATACGTATTTCGGAATGCTATTTGCATCCTTCTTCAGTGTATCGGTTTTATAAGTTTATTGAAAGAATGCTGCAATGAAGTTCCTTTTATACAAACTTAAGTAGGTAGAAACGTAAGTAGGTAAACCACAAAATGAAAGGTAAAAACAGGTAACAGAAAACTGGAAGAGTTAAGTGTTTTCTATGTTTGTTTTTATCTTGGATAGGGGTATACAAAATCTCGTGTCCTCATTGCGATAAAATATACATCGGACAAACAAAGAGAACACTGGACATTCGTTTCAAGGAACATATCTCAGAAATAGCGAAAGCATCCAAAGAATTGGAAAAGGGACTACCACATCACTTCAAGTCAAAAGTAGCAGAACATGCCTTTTTTGAAGATCATGAACTCTCTACTAATGACATAAAAATCTTAAGACAAATTTCCAATCCATGGAAATTAGATTCAGCAGAAAGTTTAGAAATTTTCAAAAATAACTCCATCTCTTTATTAAACCGAGACCAAGGGAATAGATCTTCTTGGCTTTTCCAGTTACTACCCTATCCAAGATAAAAACAAACATAGAAAACACTTAACTCTTCCAGTTTTCTGTTACCTGTTTTTACCTTTCATTTTGTGGTTTACCTACTTACGTTTCTACCTACTTAAGTTTGTATAAAAGGAACTTCATTGCAGCATTCTTTCAATAAACTTATAAAACCGATACACTGAAGAAGGATGCAAATAGCATTCCGAAATACGTATCTGTATTATAACGTTTGATACACTTTCGGAAAAATAGTGACTGTGAAAATAGTGACTTTGTGAGAGCGTAATGACGTGATATAACATAGTGGAATTCAACGGTACAACAACAGTACTATTAGTGACAACATTCTACTAACAGCTCAAACAGAAATTTAGTGACAATGGTTACCAAGCCAAGTGAGCCTAATAGGTTTATTAAGTTAAGAAAGAAAATTGTGGGAATATCGAGAGACATTGCATTTTTGAAAAAATGCAGTAGATTTGGATTAACTCCCACATGCTGCAAGGTAAAGGGTGGGAGATCTTTTTCTAAAAATATTCAAAATAAAATTCAACACGAAATTCTGAAAGAGAAAACTAAAAAATTGTTTAGCATTCTGAACGTGAAAACTTTGGAATGTTATAATCTTCATTTAAAATTAGCGAAACAATATCCCCAAGGTTTCGAAATTTTCCTAAGCAAAGTTAAATTTGCAGAACACTGCGAATCTGAGCGAAAACGAATTCTCCTTCACAAGAAATTCGAAAATTTACGTTTCAAAAATTCCGCACGCCGCCCCCCAAAACCTCCAATACAGTTTTCAGAAGACTTCCTAATCAATCGGTCATCTCAGAATTTTACCAACGAACAAACAAAACTTCTCAATCTTGGGTTAAATTATGCAATTTCTTCTAAAGTAAATCTCGAACAAGTTATTATAGACGTAGAAACAGGCCTAAATAACTGTAATCTTTCTTTTTCTCAAATTAATGATGCCAGAACTATTGTAGCTGGTATCATTAAAAATACCTCACTGAAAAATCAACAAAATATGGGTGATAAAGAAATAGTGAAACAATTGCGGGAAAAGCCTGTATTTTATGTTAAGGCTGATAAGGGAAACAAAGTGGTAATTATGGACAAAGAAGATTATGATAATCTGATAATTAAAAAAATCAATGACGGCCCTTATAGGAAACAAAGAGCCGACCCCCTTCCAGATATTATTAAAAAAGTAGATAAAACTCTTCATGAATGCAACCCAAACTTCGATATCAATCTCAGTAGTCTCAAAGTTTCTAACCCTTCTTTATCCAAAATAAAAGGACTACCAAAGGTTCATAAACCTGGTAACGAAATAAGGGAAATCATTTCTTCAGTAGGGGCCCCAACTCAAAAAATATCCAAATGGCTAGTAAAAGAATTCCAATCTATGCCAAAAAAATTCTTCAGTAAATTAGTTCCTAACACACAGACATTCGTTACTCAACTTCAGAATTCAGGCGATATCAAAGATGACGAAATGATGGTATCTTTCGATGTAACCGCCTTATTCCCAAGTGTCCCAGTGAAGGACTCAATCAATCTGTTGGAAGATTGGTTACTTCAACAAAATAGTAGTAGTTTATGGAAATGCAAAGTACGGTCTTATCTTACTCTAACCCGGCTTTGTATGGATGTAAATTATTTCAAATTCAGAGGGGAATTTTATAAACAATTACAAGGGGCACCAATGGGCAATCCACTCTCCCCGTTTTTATGTGAATTATTCATGGCAAACCTCGAAGAACTTCTAAATAAGCAGGGATTATTACCTAATCGCTGGTGGAGATACGTAGATGATATATTTTGCATCATCAAACGCAACGATTTATCGAACTTTTTAGAAATAATTAATAATTTACATAAAAATATTAAATTCACCTATGAGGAAGAGAAAGACAACAGTTTACCTTTCTTGGATATTCTTATTGTCCGGGAGGCAAAATCCTTAACTTTCGAAATATATAGGAAGCCAACCAATACGGACCGTGTCATACCAAATACTTCTAATCATCCCCATCAACACAAAATGGCAGCATTCCACCATATGATTCACAGAATGCTATCCTTGCCCCTTAGAAAAGATGCTGCGATAAAAGAGAAAAACTTTATTTTCGAAATTGGAAAGTTCAATGGATATCCAGAGCATACAATTCAAACCATCTTCGATAAAAAATTAAGACTGTTGAAAAAACAATCACTTACAACTTTGACCCCCCCTTCTGAAAATTTTAAAAGAATATCAGTGGACTTCAATCAAAACATTTCACACCCACTAAAATCAAAACTAAGAAAATTTGGTTTAGATTTAGTGTTCAGCAGTATGAACTACCAATTGAAAACTCTACTAGGTTCTACAAAAGATCCTACAGAGAATTTGAAAAAGTCTGGGGTATACAAAATCTCGTGTCCTCATTGCGATAAAATATACATCGGACAAACAAAGAGAACACTGGACATTCGTTTCAAGGAACATATCTCAGAAATAGCGAAAGCATCCAAAGAATTGGAAAAGGGACTACCACATCACTTCAAGTCAAAAGTAGCAGAACATGCCTTTTTTGAAGATCATGAACTCTCTACTAATGACATAAAAATCTTAAGACAAATTTCCAATCCATGGAAATTAGATTCAGCAGAAAGTTTAGAAATTTTCAAAAATAACTCCATCTCTTTATTAAACCGAGACCAAGGGAATAGATCTTCTTGGCTTTTCCAGTTACTACCCTATCCAAGATAAAAACAAACATAGAAAACACTTAACTCTTCCAGTTTTCTGTTACCTGTTTTTACCTTTCATTTTGTGGTTTACCTACTTACGTTTCTACCTACTTAAGTTTGTATAAAAGGAACTTCATTGCAGCATTCTTTCAATAAACTTATAAAACCGATACACTGAAGAAGGATGCATATAGCATTCCGAAATACGTATCTGTATTATAACGTTTGATACACTTTCGGAAAAATAGTGACTGTGAAAATAGTGACTTTGTGAGAGTGTAATGACGTGATATAACATAGTGGAATTCAACGGTACAACAACAGTACTATTAGTATTCTGTGGCGATAAAACTTGTGCATACGATCTGAAAATGAATCATGAAAGTCCAACATATTTCCTCGTTTTTGCATTTCGAAGTTTATTTGATGTCAATAAATGCTACGGTATAGAACATCATAATGGCGGCCATGAAATTCCTTTTAATGCAATAAATCAAATAGCCTACAACTAATGTGTCATAAATGTACTTTAGAACCCTCAAATTTACTCTGAGTGAAATTGTCATAGAATGAACACGCACACACACAAAACTAGATTTATGAAAGAATTTAACTGGCAATAATGTTTTAAAGAAAATGTTTGAAAGCAATATTAAGAGTGTTTGCATGGTTTTATTCTAGTGCAAATTGTTTTATTTTTATTTTATTTTTAGTTCAGGTAAAGGGTTTTATAGAAGCTTTGAAAACTATGATATTACTGGTTAAAAGAGACACTTATTATAGTTGGCATAAAACAGGTAGTGATTGAAAAATCAATTACAAAACTCCTATAAATTATAATCAAAACCATAAGGCATTCGAATTGTTACTTGGGATATCACTCTTTGTATCACTTAGTCACTCTAATAGCACTCTTTGTATACGTCTTGAGAAAGACTGACTGATTGTTAGTCTTTAAAAAGACTGTTAGTGATTCAGGTAGGCTTGAAAAAGACTGAAGCCTTGAATCAATGAAACTCTAGGTAGCCAGAAAAAATTTCCAGGAGCCAAGAGCTATATGCGTGCTGTGCGAACGACTGTTCAACACCGACTGGGCTGATCCTTGTATTTTTTTTATAGTATTGGGCATACCTTTTTCTATAAATTTTGTAAAAATCAGCTGCACAAAGTTGCATATTTCGCTTCGGTGTAAAGTTTTATCATAGGTAACAAAAAAGTAAAATGTTGTATAACTTTGCCAACAAAAATATGGGATTTCTTATTTTCTTCAATTATTCCGAAAAAAATATGCATAAAAAAACACGAAAAATGTTATGAATAAAAAACTGACCATAAAAACGCATTTTATATCCGAAACGGTGTTGATATATTTGACAAAGTAAATTATTTTCAATAGTTCTAAAACTTTGTAGAAGAAAAAAAATTCCTATCTCTCCAGAAAAAAAAGTTATGGTTATATTTTTTTGTCAAAGTAGGCCATGAACAATAAGGGATAGAATCAAATTACGCGGTATATATTTGTAAATAATTTCTTAAAAGTAACTATATGCATTGAAAGAACGGTTTTTCAGCTACTGGTTTATGTCCACGTTTTTATTGATTCGAACCACTGTGCGTTGGTTCGACCGATTTTCACAAACTTGGATTTAACTCATTATAACCCGGGGGTTTTAAAATTTGAATCAAATGAACTGATATCATTAGTTCCATCATATTATGTGTTGAAGATTATGGGAAACGCAAAACCACTGTTAGAAATCTTTTCTAAACGAAATTATTCCACCGTATGATATTGTGTGTATGATACAAATGTTAGCATCAAATTTTTCATTATTTTACACATTATTTGAGATTTTTTTTATAGATATAACCTTTTAAAGCCTCTGCTAATGTTTTCTCATAAGATTTCAGTATTAGCGCATTATTTGACCAAAAAATTCAAAGCAATATATACCTTAATTTGCACTGCCATTTCTAGTCGTTAGTAGGTGGAAGGTCAAAATACAATTAAATTTTAAAAAATAAACAGCAGATTTAACACACATAGAAGTTACGTAGCGCAGTTTATCTGTTTTTGTTATCATGAAGCTGTTGGGTTCCACAGTAAACATTTTCTGAAAAATATATATTTCTGCGTATGATATCTCATTCATTGATTTCCGGGAATTATAGAGTGAAGTGTGTTAAAAATGGTATACCATCAAACGAAACGAAACGTAAAATTTTCTAAATCGACGAAACGAAAAACGTAAAATTTTCTAAATCGACATCACAACTACTCCAATTGGTGGTGAATATCAGTAGACGGCCAAACAAAACGATTCCGGTTGTTATTTTAGGAATCGAAGAAAATTATTTTGAAGAATGGTAATGTTTGATAAGTGACCGTATAATCTTGTTTTTAGATGATTACGAGTCATGGCAATGTAATTCATCACGCAGTTTTCGCAAAGTAAACTATATAACGGGTGGCAACTAAAATTTTGAAATTTCTTTCTCAAGCTGTCAAAAAAAGACAAACATACCGGGAGAAGATCTGATTCATTGAAATTAAAGATACATTGTTCATTGTTGAAAAAAACTACAAGGATCAGCCCCATGGGGTTGTTCGAGCCTTTGATGTGGAACAAAGCAACCAAAATTTCTAATGATCTACAATCAAAAAATTCAATCAAACCGAACCAACACCAAAAATCATTTGTCTTGATTTGCATTAGTTTTATAACCGACGAAATTACACCATTGTCCCAAATGCATGCAATTATATCTTTGTACATACTTGCTATTTCGATAATTAAGCTTCTCTTCGCCAAGCTTGTGTTCAAGTTTTGTATGCAAGCAGTTTTTTAGCGTTATGTTTCTCTACCATTCTGCGATTTCGGTTGAAGCGATAAACTATTTCTCATTATCAATCGAGATCATCTAATATAAATTAGAGATTAATCTTTAGCATTCAAAATTTATCCAGGAGTAGTTGTCAATTTCTCATGAGGAAACGACATAACATGGAATTCCGAGCTTGCATGACACAAGCTCAGAGCATACCAATTAAGGGCTGAGGCCAGTGTGTTTTAGGACGTTTTAAAGTGCTATTTTCACGCTTCAAATCTGATTTTTTCAGAAACGGTGACGAATATAAAAAAAAACAACTGACAATCTCTTAGAAATTTAGTTTAGATTATTCTGTGAAAATTTCAGAATGATTGTTTGATTTTAGCGATCGGGAAAGTCTTTTTCCTGAACAAAGAGTTGCATAGCTGAAAACGGCAACTTTCGACTTGTTCATTGAATATCTCGCCTTCAAAAGCATGGATCAAAAATCTATTATGACAATGTCTAGATAATTTAGTTTAGATGCGATTAGTGCATAAAAACATATATGTTGTCGCGATAAAAATTAAGTGAATGTTATTTTTGTAATGGTAAGTGCAGCGCCCTTAGCGAATTTGCTGCATTGCTAGTTTGCATTGGCGCAGCAGTTTTTGTTTACACGCTCTTGGAATGCGCTCGGGGTTGCTGAGATGTTTTTGTTTGCGCGACACTGAGGTGCCCTGCGTAAGCAAAGAAATTTCACGGACAACCGCGGTAACGGTCACGATGGTCTCGGGTTTAGGCCGAACAGTTAGTGAAATGTTAGGAGCTAATAACCCCTAGTTGGGAAAAGTTAGGGGCCAGTTCAGTTTTTACAGAGTGCGGTAACTAGGCGCTAGTCACGGGAGTTGACCCGGTAGACAAATTAAGTAGTTTTTTGCTTCAAGAGTTAGTGGCTAGTTCAGTAGCGGAGTATGATACAGTATGCATAGGAATATGAGTGCATTGTGAGGATTGAGAATCAAGTGACCTCAAAGTCAAGTTCCAGTCCTAATGCAGAGTCGGTGTGGAATGGTGTAAACGTGTTTGTTTTTCTTACTGTAGTAGGACATACGTTCATATGTGCATAAACCTAATGATATGCCGAGCTTAGTGAGACTGCGTGAAGTGTTAGCCTTATTAACAATCGATAGTGACTTTTTGTTAGATTGTGGGAAAGAACTCCTAAAACAGCCTAATCCTGCACTATTGAGAATAAGTAGCTGTTAAGTGAAAAGCACAGAAAAAATTGAAACTCAGAAAAGGTGAATTTCGTGATATTAAACTCAAGCACATGGATGAATCAATACAATGACATAAAAGAGAAACCGAATTGGAGAGTGTTACTCCGTATAGAACTGAAAGAAACATCCTCTTCGTTATTCTGCCACCCGCTCCGCTCGGTACAGTTACTGCATTGTGGTGACAGTGGTGAAAACACCGCCAGTGAAAAAAAAGCGGAAGCCATTAGCTGGTGGTGGTAGTGAAGAATCGTGATCCAATAGACGCTCGTTCGGTATCAAGTAGAAGAACGCGTGTAGTTTTCCGTCGGTCCGGCGCATATGCTAACCTAACCCTGAGACATCATAATCATCACCATAACCTACAACGGTGGACAGATAGATACAGAAGGTGTGTGGACACGTTTTGCTGGTTGCATCCAGCGAAACTCAAAAGAAGCAAAGGAAGACATCATCGCAACGCAAATCCAAGTGACTACCAGAAATCGGAGATGATCGGCAGAAAGGGGATGTTCATCATGTTGGTCAAGTAAGTAATCCATGCACATTCAGTGCGCTTTGTTTGACATTTACATTCAACAGTGAATTGGGGCAACCACGCCTGATCGGGCCGTTGCCGAATGTGGTACTATAAGTTCACAAAGGGAAAAAAAGAAACATAATTTAATAATAGCATAACTGTAAAATGTCAGGAACATAACTGGACGACGTAAATACAACTGACACACCAACTTCACACCGTGCATCGATACTAAAGGATGAGTTATTTACATCACACAGTTTGTTTGTATTTTATGTTGAGGAGTAAAATTTCTAAAAGCCCGTTAGAATAAATTTTCGATGTTTCTATAAAGAACCGACTTTAAAAAGTTTGCCGAATATTTGTTTCGATAGGGAGTCTTTGCTGCCAATCGATTAACAAACTTATTGCATTCGGTATCTTTGGTGCAACTGGAAACATTCGCATAAAATATGCAGAGACCCCAAGTAATAAGGTAGCATACGCGATAAATTAAACAATGAGTCATGTCTCTCTTAGAGAACGCGCTGAGAGCCGCACGGCAAGAAAAATAATAATAATAACAATAAAAAATAAATAACCAATGCTGACACTTATGGGCGTGTCTCTAGGTAGCGGCAGCCATGTTTGTAGGACACTTGATATACTACACCAACCGACTAGCGGCACGAGTACAAACGGCATTGACCGTGAAAATATGATTCACGGCCGAAGTATATGCTAACACCTGGGTGCGGGCAACAAAAATAAAACAAACGACAGCGTAGTTAGAGTGCCCTATACCAATCAATTAATTCGTAGGTACTATCGTATTAAATGAATCATTATTAATTATTAAATAGATCTTTCCATGTAACGGGATGCGCCTAGCACCAAATGACATAAACAACAGCAAGACGCGTACTCTTTTGTAGCACCAGAACATTACCTGTACTGAAACATAGGACAAAAATGCGCGTCTGTCTCGAAGTAAAGTTCATCCAAAAGTTGCTGGGAAATCAATGATAAGACGTATTTTTACGTTCTTTCGCGCGTAAATTTAAAATGAATCGCGACGCGCTTTTATGTGCATCGGCGAAAACATACAGTTTGCTAAGGGTATATCATTACTATACCACATACTGCCGAGTCTTCACTAGCAGGTGACTGGAGTTGTATCCGGGAAACGGATTCACTCCAGAAAGTCTGCTCGTTCTTTGATGTCCGCAATCGAAGACCTGAAAGATTATATCTTGAAGGAACACGATAATTTCTATAAAAATAAGACACGGCCTAGGTCCTTGCAAGGCGTGTTAACGAAGAAACAGTCTCTAAAGGAAGCCTTCGACCACTTCCTAGAACAGGTCGTGAAATACGAATATCGAGCTACGACCGAAGAATGGAACCGACTAACTGACGTATACAACGTAGTAAGAGCCAAATACGAGGCAGCGATCCGGATATTAAACGAATCAATAATAATACCTTGGCATCAAAGGAGCCTCTCAGAAGGTGAGGGCGTTAGCGCGACAGCAAGCGGCGTTGACGTCGCACAACAACGAAGGAAATATCTATCTCGTGAGGCCAAGAACCTTAGTGGAAATTCGCACCAGGACCAAATCGCAGAAGATAAAAACTCAAGTAGGAAAACCGGAACTACGATGGCAAGGGAAAACGCAGCATATCGCTTCCCCATGCAAGAAGCGATACAATGCATTATAATAACCATCCCGATAGCAGACAGGGGTATAACCAAAGACCGCCTGGTAACTCAACACCATACGGAGAAACTAGACGCACGGTGGCAAACTACAACAATCACGACGACAGAAGAGACCATGGAAGCCAGAACCATTGGAGTAGCGGAAGGAATCAGCCTCAAGGGCACAGGACAAATGTGCAGATGGAAAACAGACCATGGCGAAATAGAGGCGGGAGAGAAGACAACAGAACAGTAACACATGGAGCACAATTTCCAGCACGAAACGGCAACGGCGGAAGCTATGATCAAAGACCAAGTAGAAACTGGGGCAGGATGCAAGATGACAGGCAATACTATAGCCAAACGTACAATTATCGAAAAAACTAAATATTGGGGTGCCGGAGTTGATAGATAACCTTGCCCCCCCAGGCATCGAGAGACCTTAAAGATACTAGAAATGAAAACTTTAAGTCACAAAACGCGTTCAGAGTATTACAGAACCAAATGGAAAATTTGAATCAACAGCTGGAAAAAGTATTCAACAACATAACACACCAAAAAAATACGGACCAAAATACAATAACCCATATAATAACAAGAAATTGGTTCAATGCATACGAAATTGAACTAAGGACAACTACCAGACCAAATATACGAAACAACTATCTTATCGATACAGGTGCAAGCTCGAATTTAATAAGTAAGAGATGCGCAGAAGAAATTGGTTCATCAACAATAAACACAACGGAAAAGATCCACTACAAAGGTGTAGTGAACATTGCGCGAATAAGCTTGGGGACAACGTATGCGGATTTCTTAATAGATAACATGATATTCAAAGTGAAATTCGATGTTATAGAGGACTTGGAATTCGCAGGAATCCTAGGAATGGATTTTATAAATAAATATGTATCGAGCATAGATAATCAGAATGGACGACTAGTTTTGCAAACAGATCCAATACTATTCAAGGCAGAGGCTAAACCATGCCCTAAGTGGCTACAATATGCGACAGAAGATTCTAAATTACAAGGAAACAACAGAAATACAAGAGCAGATGAACAACCCGGTATGTTATGCAGAAACACGCCTGGAGATAGGAATTCATTAGAAAATAGAAGCGAACCAACTGATATAACAAACAATAAAACAGTACAACGAGGTAGATACACAGACAATCCGGAAAAAAGGATTAACTGCAGTGATAAAAAGCAATACAATCAAAGGATCGAAAACAGATGCGAGGCCAAAGAAAGAAATTCGCCCGAGAACACAACGAAAAGAGACATAAGTTGCCAGACAGAAGTAATCATAGCGAATGTAGATATAATACAAGATAAGAATAGGAACACGAAGCATCACCAATACACTAATGGCAGTAACGAGCACTTAGATTATGACTGTACATTGGTAGATACCCCTTTTAAGAAGAACAAATATACTACATGCGATGCGAAAATACGCGACGGAATAAGAGAAGAGAATGATGGATACTTTTCTAAAACCATCTATGCCGAGGAAGAATCGTGGGCGGCTGATTTAGATACGAATCAAGATATAAGCCTGACAGAGAACAAAAGATGAACAAGATAGAACGAACAGCGTACTGCAAGTGCTCAACCTAAGCCACTTAAGAAGAGAGAATTACGAAAATATTGAAAGAATCATGGCATCTTACAGTGATGTGTTTTATCTGAAGGGGGACCAGTTAACTATTACCGATGCGGCGGTACATGAGATAGAGACAACCTCGAACATACCCATAAATAAAAGACAATATAGATTCCCCGAGGCAACCAAGAAGCACATTAACGAAGAAATCGTAGACAAGGCATCATAAGGCCTAGCAAGAGCCCATGGAATGCTCCAGTATTATGCGTACCAAAGAAGGACGATGAATATGGTAACAAGAAGTAGACTTCAGATCATTGAACTTGGTGACAAAACCCTTTGTATACCCGATCCCCTTGATCGATGAAATCTTAGACAACCTTGGCAACAGTAAATACTTTTCAACTTTGGATTTAAAATCGGGATTTTATCAAGTACCGATCGACCCAAAGGATGCTGTAAAGACAGCCTTTTCCACTCCAAAAGGGCATTTTGAGTTTACGAGGATGCCTATGGGGTTAAGAAATAGTCCATCTACTTTCCAAAGATTAATGAATGCTATTCTATACGAAATAAAAGACGTCAAAGCAATCGTATACTTAGATGATATAATTGTTTTTGGCACTACCGTGGAGGAACACAATAACAACTTAAGTAAGGTGCTGAAGGCTTTGCGTCAACATAATTTGAAAGTTGAGCCGGGCAAATGCCAGATATTGAAAGATGAAATAAAATACCTAGGACATGTGATAGATCAGAATGGAATACGTCCTATGGAGGACAATATAATGGCTATCAAAGAAATGTCAGCACCTAGAACGGTCAGAGGCGTCCGCTCATTTTTAGGAACGGTAAACTTCTATGGAAAATTCATACCGCAAATAGCAGAGAAACGTAAACCTTTGAACGACCTCTTGCGGAAAAATGTAAAATTTGTTTGGACAGACGAATGCCAGAAAGCATTCGAGGAATTAAAAATTTTTCTGACATCCGACACACTGTTGGTTAGACCGAACTACAAAGATACGTTCGTGATCACAACAGATGCTAGCGAGTACGCCATTGGAGCTGTACTATCTAACGAAAAATCTATCGATAGGCCAATATCATATGCCAGTAGAGGCCTAGTAGGTGCTGAAAGAAGGTACCATACGATAAAGAAGGAATTGTTGGCCATTGTTTGGGCGGTAAACAAGTTCAAACACTTCATTTATAATCAAAAATTCATCGTCTACACAGACCACAGACCGTTAATTTCAATATGGCACTTGAAGGAAACTTTGCCAGCGCTAACACGGTTACGATTAAAATTACAAGGATTGGAAACAGACATTCGCTACAAACAAGGCAAGGACAATGTTGTGGCAGACTTTTTATCGAGATTGCCCGAACAGGATGAGACCCCACACACCATATTGGTAGTAACGAGGCAACAAAAGCGCCAACACCAGCAAGCAGAAGAAGATCTTGCGAAGCAGAAAGATGCAGAGAGTAAAGTGACCCCCAAGCTAATTATGGATGAATCCGGGCGATTCGCGTTATTTGAAAATAAACAGAAAACTGAATGGAACCCACACATGGACGGGTTGGAAAACATCGATTTTGGATGCGATGAGAAGGAAGATTTGGGGGAATTCTCGTACCTCGAGGAGTACGATATATGTACCAGAGAGAACGACATTGAATTCAATCGATTAAAAATTTCGAAAAAGAAAATCGACGAAAACAACGCTGATGCTACATTCGTAATAGTAAACAGCAGATCAGCATACAAGGAATTGGAGGAAATCGTAGAATTACCTCATGGTCTAAAGGACCACATGAACGGAAGGATCTTTGAAATCCCGAATAGGAAGCTATGGGGGTTGATTTTGAACGGTTCCAAGAAATCATTAACAGATACACACGTACTTTTGGGAGGGCTAATGGATGCCTTTACAAACTGCCCTGAATACTTAAGAAATGCGGAAACCATTCAAATCATTTCATTCAGGAACTTGGAAAGGGCTCCTGAGTCGACGGCACTAAGGTTTATTGCCAAGAAATTTGGCAATATATTCACATTATACGCCCCAGAGAAGGATCGAATGCTTGTAGCAGAAAAGGATCGCGAGACAGTATTGAAAGAATTCCACGATTCTCCCTTAGGCGGACATGTAGGTAGCAAACGTATGCGGATGCGAATGAGCCCGCTGTTCCGATGGAAAAATATGCGCCAAGACATCGAGAATTATGTCAAGCAATGCGACTCGTGCCAGAAAAATAAGATTGGCAGGGCAAATAAAATTCCGATGAAGATAACTACAACATCTTCTGAACCATTCGAGAAATTATATATGGACATACTAGTACTCCCAGAATCAGACTGGGGTAACAGATATGGTCTTGTTATGCAAGACGATCTGACCAGATATTTAATCGTAGCACCCATGGAAAATCAAGAGAGCTCCACGGTTGCTCAAACATTCGTAGACCATTATATATTGGGACACCGGCCGAACTGGTAACCGACAATGGAACAAATTTCGTAAGTTCTCTAATGAAAAATGTATGTAAAATTTTAAAAATTAAGAAGATTACTACAAGTACCTACCACCTACAAGCAAACCTCGTGGAGAGATCAAATAGGGAATTGAAAACTTATCTTAGACAATACGTGGGTAGCGACCCAACAACATGGGATCAGTTGTTACCATTCTTCACGTTCGAATATAACACGACCATAAACTCATCTACTGGCTACACGCCGTTTGAGTTATTATATGGAAAACGGGCAAATATTCCGAATTCAATTTACAAATATGACAATGATGGTTTATACTATGAAGACTACGTGAACGAAATTCGATCGACATTCAAGCGATTATATACTCAAGCACGAGAAAATCTAGTAAAATCTAAAGAAAAACGGAAGGAGTTGTACTATAGAAGCTCCAATGAATGGCAACCAATGTTGCCTATGAACTACTACTACCGTATGAAGTAGTTGCTCTCCCTAGCGAACAAACGACAACTATCAAAAACGGAAACAGATTAGAAAAGATTCAAAACAATAGATTGAAGAAGTACACGGATTAAGTGTATATTGGAACAGTTTTTGGTTAATCATTGAAGTATCATAAATTTAATCGCTATGAAGTATCACAAATCGCTATCGCTATGAAGTATCACAAATTTAGCGCCAAGGTCAATATCAGGCTAGACGGGTATGGACTTGAATTCTTTCTTTTCAACAACAGACTCACTCGAGAAACAAAACTACGCGGCATAGTAAGCTGTAAACGCGACATTTTATGTGACACGACAAATCGGATGTGTGCGACATCTGATGTTAGCAACGAGATATCAATGAACAAAAAAAAAGGGTGATAATATTGAATAACCCCCGCCGCTTATTAACAGATATTACGAAGCCAACCAAAAGTATCTGGAATGTGTTTTCTTTTCTCTTACATTCCAGTGTCCTGGCAATCGCAGCCGTTACACGAGGGGAGACCCATGGGAATTCGGGCAATCTAATATTAAAAGACCTTGGAATAACATGGATAGTAAGCGGCTCATATGACTTGGGGGTGAGTGTAAGTTTAGAAGAATTGGTAACTGATAGGATTAGAATCACAAGTGACTTAGGAACCTTTTCGAACTCATGCTCGACTATAATAGAAGCACTGAACATGAGCCCATGCAACTCTCTGAAGGAATTGTTACAACGGGACTATGAAATTATGCAGGAACTAGGGGGAGTAATAGGCACTCATGCGGGAAGACGAAAGCGCAGAAGTCTGTGGAATGTCATAGGATTAATGGACTCTGAAGATAGAAGCAGACTAGACGAAGATATGAATAGGGTTCGCGGGAACGAAGAAAGATTAAAAGGAGCGACATACCAGCAGACGACTGTCATCGACTCGATTTATAACCTAGTAAATCAATCACTGCTTCAGATAGACCAGAAACTGGCAGAATCATACAGGGAAAACGAAAAGATGCAAGAAGCAATTATCAAAGATATGAATGGCACCATTTTTACTAAGGAAATGCTAATAACAGGAACAAGATTGCTAAACAAGGGACTAGAAATACAGAGTATCATAAGAAGAATACAGCGGCGACAAGCAGTAATAATAAACATTTTAGCAGGTGAAGCTCGGGCATTGGACATAATAATGGAACTCGCAGAACCCAAGAAACTTCTATTTCAAATGGAACAACAGGTACAAGGAACGGATACCATGGATTTCCCTCGTACCAAAGATGGGTATATAAGTTAAGAGATATTTGGCGCTACCAAGAACTCGTATGAAATAGACGAGAAAGGCGTACTACACCTGAAGCTCACGTTACCACTAGTAAAGAAAAATAAGTTCGCAACCTCATATTGTATTGAATGGCGAACATGGTAACTTGTGCGTCTTTAGTGCTGAGTCAAATTGTGATAAATTTTGTGTGAAATAGGTGGCTTTTTGTGAAATTTTTTTCAACTAAGCAAGTGACTAGTTGTGCTTTAAACAGATAAGTAGAAAGTGTTTTGTAAATACTTCTATTTTGTGCTGTAAATTGTGTCAATAATCGCCGTGCGGCGATCGCTCAAACAAAGCGGCGTCGTACCGTGGTCTATTGAATGCATTGTCTATTGTTTTTGCATGGTTCACTTTGCTTTGATTTCTCCCCCAGCTGTGTGTCGGGCCGGTTTGGGTTATGCATGAATGATGGGTGAATGTGTGAAGTGTAATGAAAAAATAACCATATCGGATATTAGAATTGCATGTTCAGTTTGCGAGAATGGCTATCACCAGCGCTGTACTGAGCTTACGAGAGCCATGGCCGGTTGGGTTTCAGATACACCGGCGCTTTTGTTTAAATGTGCTGATTGCTTGGAAGGTGCCGCGATGGCTAATGTGATGCCAAAAGATGATGTTCTTTCGCTCATTAGTGATGTGAAGAAGGAGATGGAAAAATTCAAATCCATCACTGATTCGTTTGCTGGTGTGCGGGAGAGCATCGAGGCACACATTAATATCGCGATAGAAAAGGGAATCGATAGACTGATCATTAGTAATTTTAAAAATTGTAAAGATGGCTCGATTATTGTTGAGTGCGCAGCAGGAGAGGACATTCAATCAGTGAAAGAAAACATTGAAAGTAATTTAGGAACTGAATACAATGCTATTATACCCAAGCCCGGGAAACCAAAACTGAAAATAGTGGGGATGAGTGATCGATATTCCTCTGATGTATTTATTGACCTATTGAAAAGTCAAAATCAGGAAATTTCGATTGAAGATGTAAAAGTTGTTGCTGACTTTGAGAATCCATGCTTCAAATATAACAAATATAGTGTTATAATTGAGGTTAATAAGAATACTTATTCCAGCTTGATGGCAGCCGGCAAGGTTTGCGTCGGCTGGGATAGGTGTTCGGTTTTCGAGTCGTTTAACGTATTGCGCTGTTTCAGGTGTGGTGAGTTTGGTCACAAGAGCACCGAATGTTTAAACAGTGAAAATTGTTCCAAATGTAATTCCGCACATAGAACATCTGAGTGTTCTTAAACTGAATTCAAATGCGTTAATTGTCTGAAAATGAACAAAGAAAGGAAATTGAATTTAGACATTCACCATCCAGCATTTAGTAAGCAGTGTCCTGTATATCTGAGATTGCTTGAAACGAAAAAGAACAACATTATGTCAATGGAATAGCAACTAATCAGTGAGAGGCATTCAGATATTTTGTATTTGAACATGGCCGGTTTGTCTTCTAGTTATGTCGCATTGCGTCATCTTATAGAGGATAGACATCCTTCATTGGTTTTTCTCTCAGAAACACATATTGTTGATTCTGACTCTTTCGATCAGTTCAGTGTTCCGGGTTACACTGTTGCTTTTTGTTTGTCCCATTCCAGGCACACGGGTGGAGTTGCAATTTACGCCAGAGAATCAATTAAATTCAGCATTCAATCAAACGAAGCAGTTGGAAATAATTGGTTCTTGGGTATATCAGTTGAAAGAAGCATGCAGATTGGAAATTATGGACTTGTTTACCACTCTCCAAGTTCAAGCGATCGCCAGTTTCTGGAAATTCTAGAAAACTGGTGGGAGAATTTCGTAGATTTTGGTAAACTAAATATTATTACTGGAGATTTTAATATCGATTGGCTCAGTGATCAAGGTTCGACTCAATTGAAACAGTTAGCAGAATTGCTTCAAATTGCAAACTGTGAATGAATTTACAAGAATTTCGAGATACAGTAAAACATTGATAGATCACGTGTATTCCAATTTCGACGGTGTTTATTCAAATGTGGAATCCGATTGCAAGATTTCAGATCATGAAACAATTGCAATTTCCGTAATGAGTAGCTCTAGAAATGAGGAAGATACGGTGAAAATCAAGTGTTGGAAAAACTATTCAAAGCAAACCCTATCTCGACTTGTATCAAGAAGCTTGGGTTGTACACAGTTGACTGGAAATTTGGATCACAGGGCATCTATTCTTACTGACATATTAAAAAAGTGTACTAATGAATTAGTAACTGAAAAGTATGTTAGTTTGAACAGCTCGAGTAGTTGGTACTCAATAGACCTCTTACGGTTAAAACGGGAGAGGGATAAGCAGTACAAGAGATTCTGTAGAACTAACAATGATAGTCACTGGAGTAGATATACACAAGCACGAAATATTTATTCACGGGCCCTGAAGAAGACTAGATATGAATACATACAGAGGAAGATCAATCAAAATCATCAAAACAGCAGAGAGTTATGGAAAATTCTCAAACAGTTGATCAAGCCTACACATAGTGCATCGAAAACCATAACTTTTAACGATATAGAAGAGCACACAGAACAAATTGTATCTGAAAAGTTCAACAGTTATTTCATAAATAGTGTTCAGCAGATCAATCAAAGTATTGAATTGGTAGGTGAACCTGTTGAAATAACACAGCCGATGAATAACTATTGTAGACTTGATGAATTTCAACCAATCACTTTTGAACAATTGAAAAATATTTGTTTCAATTTGGGAAAATCAACTGGTATTGACAATGTAAACTCAAAAGTGATACAGGATTGCTTTCATGTTGTCGGACACGATCTACTGGATTTGGTAAATGAATCGTTGTACACGGGGCACGTACCAAAAGTGTGGAAAGAATCTCTGGTGGTTCCTATCTCCAAGGTTACTGGAACGGATAAAGCCGAGGAGTACCGTCCCATTAACATGCTGCACACACTGGAAAAAAATCGGGAACTTGTTGTTAAAGATCAGCTGATTAACTATTTGAACTCTAACAGTTTGATAATACCGGAACAATCGGGATATCGTAAGGGTCACTCTTGTGAAACCGCTTTGAACCTAGTATTGGCAAAATGGAAGGAGAAAATCGAAGCCAAGGAGAGTATCTTTGCTGTGTTCTTGGATCTGAAGAGAGCCTTTGAAACAATTTCAAGACCTTTATTGTTGCAGACATTACGGCGTTTTGGCATTGGGGGAATGGCACATGAATGGTTTGAAAACTATTTATGTGGTAGATCTCAAAAGACTGTTTTTAACGATGTAGTGTCTAGTTCCCTCGGTAATTCACTTGGTGTGCCTCAGGGAAGTGTGTTAGGTCCTATTCTATTTATTATGTATATTAATGATATGAAGCGAGTTTTACGTTTCTGTGATATAAATTTGTTTGCTGATGATACTGTTCTGTTCATTACGGCTAAAGATTTCAATGAAGCTGTTGCACATTTAAACGAGGATCTAAGTTCGCTGGTTCGATGGTTAAAATTTAAGCAACTGAAACTAAACGTCGCGAAAACTAAATATATGGTTATTTCTTCTGTTAGCACCGGTCATGACGCCAATGTGGAAATTGATGGTGAAAATATTGATCGCGTTAGAGAAATGAAGTATCTTGGAGTCATAATTGATGAAAAGTTAACATTCAAATCTCATATCAATAACGTCATCAAGAAGATTGCCAAAAAGTATGGTGTATTATGTCGTTTGAAAAATGACTTAACGACCCATAGTAAGATTCTTTTGTATAAAACAGTCATTTCACCACACATTGACTTTTGCCCATCCATTCTGTTTCTTGCTAATAACACACAAATCTTGAGATTACAGCGACTGCAAAATAAAATCATGCGATTAATTCTAAAATGTAGTAGATATACCTCGTCAGGTTTTCTACTGAACGCATTACAATGGCTTTCAGTGAAACAGAGAATTTACTACTTAACCATGGTATTTATTTTCAAGATATTAAACGGCATGCTGCCTCGATATTTGTGTGATCGAATTGAAAGAGGAACTGATTTGCATAGGTACAATACTAGAAACGCATCTGATGCTAGAACACCAAGCTTTCTGTTAGCCAGATCGCAAAACTCATTGTTGTACAAGGGAATAAGTTTTTTCAATTCGATGCCAAGAGAAATCAAACGCGCAGCGACATTGGTGGAGTTCAAAAGGTTATGTATTTCACACATAAAGTCCGCTTTGTAAGCAAATATTTAGTTAGTTAGTTCAAAATTTTTAGATTTTTTATTTTTTACGTATTACGAAGATTGTATTTTCTTTTTCTTTTTGTTTATATATATTATTGTGAGACGAATTAAGTTACTATGTTCGGTACGATGATGATGGATTTTTAGTTTGTTTGAGAGTTAAAAATAATGAGCAGTCTACAAACGTTTGAGCCTCGCGCGCGAAGCAGGTAGTGACTATTTGGAAAGCGAACAGGACTGGCCGAAGAGCCTTAGCATTCAGTGTGTTAAGTTTGCTCTTGACCTTGATCGCAAGGTTTGATTAATAGTTTAAGGAATGGATTCGGGAGATTAATTGGGATCGACAGTTGTTGATGGAATTGGGCTTGGCTCTGCTCATCCGCAGTCTCTTTACTCCATCGTAGCTGATGTGTGTAGCGATGAACTGGTCCGGCGGGAAGGGCCAGGTGAATTACTGTCTGATACTGGTAAAGATATCGGGTTCGATTCCTGATGTGATCAAGGATCTTCCCGGGTTGGAAATTTTCTTGATTAACCCTGGATAGTAAATCCGAAATATTTGAATGTTATTTTGTGGTCAGTCGTTCTTTTGAAGAAGAATCAATACCTGCTAGATTAATCAGATCGTTTTCTTTTGTTTACTGGTTAAGATATGTGCAAAAATATTAATTATCATTTAGATAACTCGTTCTGCTCACACCTTTGTAGGGGTATGAGGTGGGACCATCATCATCACCTTTCAAGGACTAGTCATGCCACGTTTACAGGACAACCTGGTAACCTTGGTCCACATAAAAAGGAACATTATAGTATTTGAACAAAATAGAAGATGGGGATATGTAGTAGACCCCATTACGTACAGCAGATGTGCCGAGTATAAGAATTCCATAATATGCGATTTCAAAAGCGTGGAAAGAAATCTGGAAGCAATCAGCGAGTGTCTCGCGGATTTGATGTGTAAGGGATCAGCCGTAACCTGCGAGGCACGCGTCTTTAAAGTAAACCACACAATTTGGCTTGAAGGGAACGGAAAAACAAGTGGATTTATGTGGCTCCACACCATACAAGAATAAATATAACAAGGAAGGACGGCAGTAGAGATGCGAGGACAGATATTCACGGAATAGGAACCATAGAATTACAACCAGGAATGACGCTGTCAACATACGAGGTGACTATCGAACATCAGTATAACGAAAAAGCAAACGAGACATTGTACCTCACCAAAGTAACAGAAGGTCCGATAGAAAACATGAGATTGTTAACACACAAAGACATACCTATATTAAATAAGAAAAACAAGATATACACATTCATTGATAATAAGAGACTCTTTAATTTAGGAGTAGACGTGAAAAAGCTAAAAGGAGAGGGACTAGAGCTACAAAATATAATTTACGCACCATTGGAACATCCATGGTTAAGCACGGGAACTATGATCATAATATGTACAACAATGATGTCGGTATGTGCATTCTGTCGTAAAGGAAAGATATCATGTTGCAGTAGAAAAAGTGTAGTGATGGGAAGTGAACTGCGAAACAATCAAATGGGCACAGGAATCGAATTGGGCGATATATCAAATGTCAGTAACATAGAGAGAGGGAGAAGAAAATTATTAACCAAAGCCATGATATCGGGACCAATAGCAAACCACGAATACAGAAGCAACCGATGGAGGCCGCGGAACCAAACGAAAATATAAGAGACACACCAATGACACCACCGACGATCGCAGTTGAGAAAGTAAATATAAGTACATATGAGGAGCCCATATACCTAGAGACATTGACGACAGAAAATGGACAGGAAAATAAGGAGCCCAAAGTCATAGCAACGAAATTTAAAAGTAGTACCCGCAACATATCCGTTATTTAAAGAATGGCAGCTAAAGCACACACACAAAAAATAATAATAATAATAATAATAATAATAATATATAAATAAATATAACACTTGGGGAAAATGAAAAAAAAACACAAACCAACGATACGACGAACGAAACAAAAAAAAACGAGGAGTTGCGAAATTACGAAAAGAAATGGAAATTTTGCACTTTACTACGATTGTACGTATGATTATACGATAGTATGACCGGACAAGGGGATCATGACCAGAATGAATGCGACTTAACAAAAAAAAGGAGAAATGATGGACTCAAAGGACAAGGATTTATTCACAATTTTTTTATTTAATAACATATTTTAAGGCACATTGCGTTAAGCTATAAGATGCCGAGGGCATATGTTTAAACTACTTAAACTAGATTTTTTTTTATTTTCACATCATATGAGCTTTGGAAGATCTAGTCTTCAACGGGTGGTCGGCAGTGGCTGGCTGGATCTTGTACGCTGGAGTAAACTGGCACGACGTTGGTACGTATCACTGTTGGTCGCATCTTTTCGTTCGTGTGGGTCCGCGGAAAACACCCCCGACTACGGGGAGCCGGCTGATGGCCCGCATAATCATCGACTTGAGCGGCTCTCCGTGGTGGTGAATTTTGTGGAAGAGAAGGAAAGAAACAGAGAGAAGTTTATGTTGTTGAAAAAGGTGGTAAGGGAGCGAAACTACTTAGGTCAGCGATAAGATCTAATTAGTTGACATCGAGATGGTGAAGAGACGGGGAAATTTATTCACAATTGATTTGTCCTACTTTTACTAAAAGAAAAAAAAATCTAAGTATTTTTTTTAGATTAATAAAGCACCCCGTTGTCAACCTCAATAAGCCGATGGGAGGAGTTGCGGCCTGGATGCAGGAACCAAACCAAACACATTTGGGGAAGAGTAAAGCAATATACAGGCGTAAGGGTAAGACGAAAATAGTTTACAGCGGCATGAAAGCGAGTGGTAGCATGGACACAAAAGACAGAAAGAGACTAATTTTATTTATAATAGCCAGCAACGACCTTCGCATGCCGCAAGGTGAATAAAATATATTACTACAATTGTCATTACAAAAAAAAACAAATAAAATATATCAATATTGCAAAAAAAAAAAACTATCAAAAGGGTGTAAATATAAAGAACGCATTCAAATGATGAAATTAAATTTAAATAGAAGCAATATACCAGTAAATACTAGAACACTATAAATAGGATAAAAACGCACCGAACACAGATATTCAGACCATCGGAAAGCTAAATCATAGGTAAAGTTTTAGGAGTTTTTCTGGAAAAGTCCCAATAGCGTGTGATCACAGTAATGTTTGAGAACGGGCTAAAGGCAGGATGTCGGTAGTAAACCCAATGCTACCTATGTAAAGGCGATACGAAAGGTGTGCAATCGTGGCAGCAGGCCAAGGATGGAGGCGACCACCTTTACCACTAACAGATATCTTGAAGCGGAGACGAAGACGAAGGAAGACAGAGGTCTCAAATTTACACGTTATGCGTATAAGGGAGACTTAAGCTACCTTGGTCCGGGTAATTCGAACCCTATTGATAATTCAGCGACCGGGCGACAGTATACACAATGAAGTTTGCCACATTTTACGCTGATCAGAGAGTAAGGATGCTCCTAACCTGCGACATATAAATATGTGCTGAACATGTCAAAGGGCAACGAGAGAGTATCTTCAATTGACGAAATCCAGAGAAATGTACATTCGAACTTCCGAAAACAAAGGAATGGAAGTTACAAGTAAAGCAGCCATGGAGGTACTAGAAGGGCATCGATAATCCGAATTGACATGGATTAATCGAGAACATATGGAAAGTTAGAGTAACAGGAGTCGTGTCTCCGAAACCAGCAGTCGATCTAATACAATTTCTGCAACGGAAAACCGTACAATTCAGTCACAGCTGAACTGCAACAATAGAAAAGGAATTGAAATCACAGAGCTTAACCATAAAAGGCGAAATATCAGTACTCGCCAGAGACGCCCTACGATAGGCGATAATACTCCGTATTCCGAGATCCAGAGAGTACAGTAAAGAAGGAGGCGGAACCTGACATCCACGGTCTGAAACCACGAGAGCACACCCAGGCAGATCAGTAACCACGAAGGATGGAAAGCAGACCCGGGGCAGAAGAGGACGACGAGATGAAGCAGCAGGCAACGGCAGAAGGAATGCACACGCTAGGACCAACGTAAAATTAGGGACATAAAGAGATTATCATTAAGTTATGAAAACTATACAAAATTGTTTAGTACCCATATCCTCGTACCTAAGTCCGATACCAACACAATCGACTAGATGCTAACCCTTAAGGTATCATCAAGCTCAGTAAGTAAGGGGGCATGCAGCGCCCTTAGCGAATTTGCTGCATTGCTAGTTTGCATTGGCGCAGCAGTTTTTGTTTACACGCTCTTGGAATGCGCTCGGGGTTGCTGAGATGTTTTTGTTTGCGCGACACTGAGGTGCCCTTCGTAAGCAAAGAAATTTCACGGACAACCGCGGTAACGGTCACGATGGTCTCGGGTTTAGGCCGAACAGTTAGTGAAATGTTAGGAGCTTAAAAACCCCTAGTTGGGAAAAGTTAGGGGCCAGTTCAGTTTTTACAGAGTGCGGTAACTAGGCGCTAGTCACGGGAGTTGACCCGGTAGACAAATTATGTAGTTTTTTGCTTCAAGAGTTAGTGGCTAGTTCAGTAGCGGAGTATGATACAGTATGCATAGGAATATGAGTGCATTGTGAGGCTTGAGAATCAAGTGACCTCAAAGTCAAGTTCCAGTCCTAATGCAGAGTCGGTGTGGAATGGTGTAAACGTGTTTGTTTTTCTTACTGTAGTAGGACATACATTCATATGTGCATAAACCTAATGATATGCCGAGCTTAGTGAGACTGCGTGAAGTGATAGCCTTATTAACAATCGTTAGTGACTTTTTGTTAGATTGTGGGAAAAAACTCCTAAAACAGCCTAATCCTGCACTATTGAGAATAAGTAGCTGTTAAGTGAAAAGCACAGCAAAAATTGAAACTCAGAAAAGGTGAATTTCGTGATATTAAACTCAAGCACATGGATGAATCAATACAATGACATAAAAAAGAGAAACCGAATTGGAGAGTGTTACTCCGTATAGAACTGAAAGAAACATCCTCTTCGTTATTCTGCCACCCGCTCCGCTCGGTACAGTTACTGCAGTAAGTACGTTTCCATGGCGGCACCATTTCTGCCTGGTAACGTAACGAAACATGAGAGAGAAATAAAATCGGCTCATCAAGGCTGCCAAACAAGCGGTAGCTTTATTGGATTTTATGTGATGTGGTCAAACTTGTAACCGAAAATATCAAAACTTTCTTGGCCACCCGGCCACATCGAGAGTTATTTTACACATTTACGAGAGAGCATGAAGAGAAATGTTTACGCACAGCGAGCGACACGGTTTTACGCTAACAACTAGCATCAGTCCTTAAAGCTTCAAATCGTTTTCTGGCACGTTTTTTTCTTGCTGTCTAGCAACAACCTACCTCTAGCATGCTAGGAATAGGACTGAATCGTTAGCTTTAATTTCGCTTCTATTTATAGATTCGCGTGCTTCCAACAGCTTCGCTTTTGCATCGATTGACCAATCAGAGCGATGCTCTCTCTTTGATACATCGCTTACTCCTTTAAAACCGTCGACTATGGCAGGGAAATCCGGTATGCCGGCGATTTTTTGCAGACAAAATAGGACACTGCTAGCTATTAATCAACATTTCAATGATATACAATTCAAAATACATGGCTATGAACATTCAAATCAATACGTAGAAATATTTCCTATCAAATGATGAAATAATATTAATAATTGATACAAAACAGACTGAGCTGTAAGTGTTTAAAATCTGACCACATTTCTACGTGTAGTTTTTCTTGAGTTTCTGATTTGCACCCCTTATTATTTTGATGTTCCACATCAAAATTAGTGAACATTTGAAAACGGTCCGTAATCGGATGTTCGGCGAAGCTTCCGTTTGATGTCGGAACAGGAGCGTTGTACGGCCTTCATATCAACTTTGCGAATGCATCTCTTGATTCTACCAATCAACTGTTAGCAATTCGTGGCTCTCCAGTTATTTTTGTACACCAAGGAGCTCAAAACCCTGAAGAAGTCTTCGATTAGGCGACACTGAGGTAGACATATCGGGTTGTGGTTTTTGGGTACAAATGGGATCGAATGGGTATTCAGGAACGATCGTGTTTTTTGGCCCAATGCGATGACGCTTTATCCGGCCAAAACACGTATTGTCCATCAGCTTGATGTTTTTAAAAAAAAACGGGATCAAAACTTTCTACAAACATTTGATCTGGTACACATCTTGATTGATTCCCCATGATTGGCTTGAACCATGGCTTAGAAATGCACAATGTATACCATCACTTTCTGTTCAAACTTATGTTTAAACTAATATTTTATGTTCGGATGTACAGTAGAACTATCCGTTGAATAGTATCGATCGTTTGCGGGAATCTGCGTCTTTGAAAGAGGGAAGTAACTTTCGTCGTCCAAAACAAAACTTTTTCCGGAAAAATTTTTAATCAACCAGCGGCATTCAGAATTCACCGTTGAAATCTGTGCGTCAGTATATCGCGGGGCTCGTGTCTTCTTTCGGTACTTCATTACGAGTCTTTTCAATGTTTTTCAGATGTACTGGTGAGAACAGTTGAACTTTTTTGAGGCAGCCCTTTGACTCAGTGAATCATTGTTGTTGAAGGCACGAGAAAGAGAACGAAGTCCTTTTGCGTCCATAATTTTGGCTGGTCTTCCACTCCAGGATATTGTAAACTGTCGAAGCCGCAACATTTTTGCTTTTAATAGGTTGTACCGTATACTATTTTCCGAAATTTCTGTGCAGTTCGTAGAACTGTACAATGCGCTCGCGAAATACTTCTTGTTTCGACGGCATTTTGAGCAAAATTGAGCAAACATGAACAGAACAGAAAATACTCGCAGAAAGAGGAGAAAGAGAACTAACACATACATACTCTTAGTTCTTTCTGAGCTCGTTTGTTGTTGAGCATACAGGCCACGAAAAAAAAACTAAAATTTTAGTTGCCACCCGTTATATAACGTTGAACTGTGATAGCAGATCAACTGGTTGTTTCATATTCGATAAAATTCTTGATATCGTGTTTATAGGTTTGGTTGAAATTGTAATGTTATCATAATCAGTTTAGAGGGTGTTTATTAAGGATGGTGAGAGTACGTATGGGAGAGATCTGTATATCGGTGTGCCGGTGCGTATGGTATTTTAATCAGTGTTATTAGGTGTAATTGAATTTTGCTCGGATTAGTGGTTAGTGAGAAGGAATCACCGTTTTATTTGGTATAATTGTTTTATTGTCAGTTTATCTCTTGGTTTACCGTAGTGAACAGCTTTTTGACAATATTGGCATGTAACCATCTGATTGTCATAGGTAACAAGTGATTAACACGGATTTTCGAAATTTACACTGAACAAGAATGGGTAGAACTTAATCATGAATATGTCGTGTTGTTCTTAACCCAACAACATAATTTTTTCACCATGTTATCGAGAATATGATCAGTAATTTATGATTAAAATGACGGTACTATGAAATAGTCACAAATTACTTCAAATCCTAGTTTCCTAAAATATTAGGTATCAACGCATTTTGAAGGTTATTTAATTAATTAATAACAATTTGATATTTTTATATTCCTTATATAGAAAGGTTATGCAATCATTGTGAAAACCGACTTTTGAACCGAGGACCGGAGGACCGAGTGTCATATAGCATTCGACGCAGTTCGTCGAATACGCAAAATGTCTGTGTATGTACGTAACGTATTTTCACACTTTTCTCGGGGATGACTGGGTCTTCTTTCATATGTTAAGTTTCAAATGAAAGGTATTGTGAAGCCATACAAAAATCCTGAATTTTTGTATTGGATGAAATGTGCATAAAAATGAGAATATGCGCACTAATTTTTCTCAGAGATGGCGCGTACGATTTTTTACAAACTTAGATTTAAATCAATGGTCTTATGCTTTTATACAAAACCTCTAAATTTCATCTGGATCCGGCTTCTGGTTTCGTAATAATAGAGTAAAGTGTGTTATTAATTTTATCATTTAAATTTGCCCCGAAATATATAAAAAAAATTCTACACTGGCTTCAAAACTACTCCTCTCGATAGTCATTAGTAGTATACGGCGAAACAAATTGATTTCAGCTATCCTGGTTCCCGGTTTCCGATTCCGCAGGCATCAGAAATAGTGGTTATCTTTTCCCAAATGGATCTCAGGCAATTTCTCAGCGTTGGTTCGACCGATTTTCACAAACTTGGATTTAATCCATTATAACCCGGGGGTTTTAAAGTTTTATTAAAATGAACTGATATCATCAGTTCCATCATATTAGGTGTTGAAGATTATGAGAAACGCAAAACCACTGTAAGAAATCTTTTCTACACGAAATTATTCCACCGTATGATATATCATACACACAAATGTTAGCATCAAATTTTACATTATTTTACACATTATTTGAGATTTTTTATAGATATAACCTTTTAGTGCCTCTGCTAATGTTTTCTCATAAGATATAAGTATTAGCGCATAATTTGACCAAAAAATACAAAGCAATATATACTTTAATTTGCACTGCCATTTCTAGTCGTTAGTAGGTGGAAGGTCAAAATACAATTAAATTTTAAAAAATAAACAGCAGATTTAACACACAAAGAAGTTGCGTAGCGCAGTTTATCTGTTTTTGTTATCATGAAGCTGTTGGGTTCCACAGTAAACATTTTCTGAAAAATATATATTTCTACGTATGATATCTCATTCATCGATTTCGTTTAGAACAACAGGACCTTTTATTAACCCATTATGTAATTAATAAAAGGTCCTGTTGTTCTAAACGAAATCAATGAATTTCTTTCGGATCTGATTTCCGGTTCCGGAATTATAGAGTGAAGTGTGTTAAAAATGGTATACCATCACTTAAAGGGGCGAAACGAAAAACGAAAAATTTTCTAAATCGACATCACAACTACTCCAATCGGTGGTGAATATCAGTAGACGGCCAAACATAACGATTCCCGTTGTACTTTCAAGAATCGAGAAAATTATTTTGAAGAATACCACAGTATTATATATGGTAGTATGATTGATATGAGAAAGGCATCATTACACCAGTAGGTAGTTTTCCATTGAAAATCTTGTAATTCAGGAAGTAAAAAAATGAAACCTTGAAAAAATTCACACAATATATCAACACTTGAGAACCATATTAGATATCCAAAAGCGCTTAGAAACGTGTATTTCGTATTCACATCATCCAGTTATGTCTCTGACATTACCCACTTTTTTCGCTCCGCTCCGCTTGTCTTAAGAGCTACGTCTGGGTTGAAATTAAAGTTCGTATTAGTGACGAAACCGATAAACAGTGTTTAAGTTCAAAAGTGTTATTGCTGATACTTTTGTTAACTTTTCGTTTGAGTGTTTGAACAGAATGATTTTACAAGGATAAATTTTTTAAATATTACCATTTAATTCTGTTATAAGTATATCACGTCACTATACAAATTCACTATGTATCTCACGACACTATAAATCTTGTATAATAAACGTCACATCACATATGCACATTTCGAATACAATTTATATTCATCTTCAGTGTGATAGTTTTGTTTAGTTATTGAAAGAATGCTGCAATGTTGTTTCTTTTATATGAAATGGAAGTAGGTAGATTCCTACAACAGGCATAAACACCTCGAAAAAATTATCTAATTTGTTTAGGGTAGGGAGAAATTAAGTGTTTTCTATGTTTGTCTGTCCCCTGTGTGTAGGTAGTAACTTAAAGAGCCAGGAAGACCTATTTCCTTGGTCTCTGTTTAGTAAAGAAGTGGAATTATGTTTGAAAATTTCCAGACTTTCTGCCGAATCTAATTTCCATGGGTTGGAAATTTGTCTTAAAATTTTTATGTCATTTGTAGTGAAATCATGGTTTTCGGAAAAGGCATGCTCAGCTACTTTCGACTTGAAATGGTGTGATAAACCCCGTTCCAGATCCTTGGATGCTTTCCCTATTTCCGCTATGTGTTCCTTGAAACGGATATCTAATGATCTCTTTGTTTGTCCAATGTATAATTTATCACAATGAGAACATGAAATTTTGTATACCCCCGATTTTTTCAATTTGTCAGTAGGATCTTTAGTAGATCCTAGTAAAGTTTTCAACTGGTTGCTAGTACTACTGAACACTAAATCCAAGCCAAAGGGTTTTAATTTTGATTTAAGTGGATATGCCATGTTAGAGTTGAAGTCTGCCGATATTCTTTTCAAGGTTTCTGATAGGGGGGTCAAAGTTGTAAGTGATAATTTTTTCAATGATCTTAATTTCTTATCGAGGATTGTTTGGATTGAGCGCTCCGGATATCCATTGAGCTTTCCAATTTCGAAGATAAAATTTTTCTCTTTCACTACCGCATCATCTCTGAGGGGTAATGTTAGCATTCTGTGAAACATATGGTGAAATGCTGCCATTTTGTGTTGGTGAGAATGGTTAGAAATATTAGGTATAACTCGCTCTGTATTGGTTGGCTTCCTATATATTTCGAAAGATAAAGTTTTCGCCTCCCGTATAATAAGAACATCTAAGAAAGGTAAACTGTTGTTTGTCTCCCTCTCGCAGGTGAATTTTATGTTCCTATGTAAATTGTTGATTGTATCCAAAAAATTTTCCAAATCGTTACGTTTGATGATGCAAAATATATCATCAACGTATCTCCACCAGCGATTAGGTAGTAATCCTTGTTTATTTAAAAGTTCTTCGAGGTTTGCCATAAATAATTCGCATAAAAATGGGGAGAGCGGATTACCCATTGGGGCCCCTGTTATTGTTTATAAAATTCCCCTCTGAATTTGAAATAATTTACATCCATGCAAAGCCGGGTTAGAGTAAGGTAAGACCTTACTTTGCATTTCCATAAACTACTACTCTTTTGTTTAACTAACCAATCTTCCAACAGATTGATTGAGTCCTTCACCGGGACACTTGGGAATAAAGAGGCTACATCGAAAGATACCATTATTTCGTCATCTTCGATTTCACCTGAGTTCAGAAGTTGAGTAGCGAATTCTTGTGTATTGGGAATGGATCTACTAAAAAACTTTTTCGGCATATTTTTGAATTCTTCCACTAGCCATTTGGAGATTTTTTGGGTAGGGGCTCCTACTGAAGAGATGATTTCCCTTATTTCATTCCCAGGTTTATGGACTTTAGGTAATCCTTTGATTTTTGGTAATGAAGGGTTAGGAACTTTGAGGCGGCTGAGATTGATATCGAAGTTAGGGTTACATTCTATGAGAGTTTTATCTATTTTTTTGATAATTTCTGGAAGGGGGTCGGATCTTTGTTTCCTATATGGTCCGTCATTAATTTTTTGGATGATTATATTGTCATAATCATCCTTATCTATAATAACAACTTTGTTCCCTTTGTCAGCTTTAACATAAAAAACTGGCTTTTCCCGCAATTGTTTAACTAGCTCTCTTTCATTTTTATTTTGTTCATTTCTTAATGGAGTATTTTTAATCTTCTCAACTTGGGGTTAAATTATGCCATTTCTTCCAAAGTTAATCTCGAACAGGTTATTATAGACGTTGAAACAGGTCTAGATAGCTGTAACCTTCCTTTTTCGAAAATAAATGACGCCAGGACTATTGTAGCTGAAGTCATTAAAAATACTCCATTAAGAAATGAACAAAATAAAAATGAAAGAGAGCTAGTTAAACAATTGCGGGAAAAGCCAGTTTTTTATGTTAAAGCTGACAAAGGGAACAAAGTTGTTATTATAGATAAGGATGATTATGACAATAATGACGGACCATATAGGAAACAAAGATCCGACCCCCTTCCAGAAATTATCAAAAAAAAAAAATAGATAAAACTCTCATAGAATGTAACCCTAACTTCGATATCAATCTCAGCCGCCTCAAAGTTCCTAACCCTTCATTACCAAAAATCAAAGGATTACCTAAAGTCCATAAACCTGGGAATGAAATAAGGGAAATCATCTCTTCAGTAGGAGCCCCTACCCAAAAAATCTCCAAATGGCTAGTGGAAGAATTCAAAAATATGCCGAAAAAGTTTTTTAGTAGATCCATTCCCAATACACAAGAATTCGCTACTCAACTTCTGAACTCAGGTGAAATCGAAGACGACGAAATAATGGTATCTTTCGATGTAGCCTCTTTATTCCCAAGTGTCCCGGTGAAGGACTCAATCAATCTGTTGGAAGATTGGTTAGTTAAACAAAAGAGTAGTAGTTTATGGAAATGCAAAGTAAGGTCTTACCTTACTCTAACCCGGCTTTGCATGGATGTAAATTATTTCAAATTCAGAGGGGAATTTTATAAACAATTACAAGGGGCCCCAATGGGTAATCCGCTCTCCCCATTTTTATGCGAATTATTTATGGCAAACCTCGAAGAACTTTTAAATAAACAAGGATTACTACCTAATCGCTGGTGGAGATACGTTGATGATATATTTTGCATCATCAAACGTAACGATTTGGAAAATTTTTTGGATACAATCAACAATTTACATAGGAACATAAAATTCACCTGCGAGAGGGAGACAAACAACAGTTTACCTTTCTTAGATGTTCTTATTATACGGGAGGCGAAAACTTTATCTTTCGAAATATATAGGAAGCCAACCAATACAGAGCGAGTTATACCTAATATTTCTAACCATTCTCACCAACACAAAATGGCAGCATTTCACCATATGTTTCACAGAATGCTAACATTACCCCTCAGAGATGATGCGGTAGTGAAAGAGAAAAATTTTATCTTCGAAATTGGAAAGCTCAATGGATATCCGGAGCGCTCAATCCAAACAATCCTCGATAAGAAATTAAGATCATTGAAAAAATTATCACTTACAACTTTGACCCCCCTATCAGAAACCTTGAAAAGAATATCGGTAGACTTCAACTCTAACATGGCATATCCACTTAAATCAAAATTAAAACCCTTTGGCTTGGATTTAGTGTTCAGTAGTACTAGCAACCAGTTGAAAACTTTACTAGGATCTACTAAAGATCCTACTGACAAATTGAAAAAATCGGGGGTATACAAAATTTCATGTTCTCATTGTGATAAATTATACATTGGACAAACAAAGAGATCATTAGATATCCGTTTCAAGGAACACATAGCGGAAATAGGGAAAGCATCCAAGGATCTGGAACGGGGTTTATCACACCATTTCAAGTCGAAAGTAGCTGAGCATGCCTTTTCCGAAAACCATGATTTCACTACAAATGACATAAAAATTTTAAGACAAATTTCCAACCCATGGAAATTAGATTCGGCAGAAAGTCTGGAAATTTTCAAACATAATTCCACTTCTTTACTAAACAGAGACCAAGGAAATAGGTCTTCCTGGCTCTTTAAGTTACTACCTACACACAGGGGACAGACAAACATAGAAAACACTTAATTTCTCCCTACCCTAAACAAATTAGATAATTTTTTCGAGGTGTTTATACCTGTTGTAGGAATCTACCTACTTCCATTTCATATAAAAGAAACAACATTGCAGCATTCTTTCAATAACTAAACAAAACTATCACACTGAAGATGAATATAAATTGTATTCGAAATGTGCATATGTGATGTGACGTTTATTATACAAGATTTATAGTGTCGTGAGATACATAGTGAATTTGTATAGTGACGTGATATACTTATAACAGAATTAAATGGTAATATTTAAAAAATTTATCCTTGTGATACTTTTGGTTTCCAGATTTTTGACGTTGGCGTTAGTCACACGTTTGTGAAATAGCCGAAACAATTTCAAAGAATTTGTATTGATAACCAACCCATGAATTCGTGTCAGAAATTATCCCAAAAAAATATTTCAACAAGACTGTTTGAATGACAAGAGAAAGGTATTATCACGCTCCTAGGAAGAGGTTTTAGTATGCCTCCCGGTTACTTGATATCAATTATAATACCTACCTAATTATAACCAATAATGTTATTTATTTAAATGCCAACTTTATTCCAGATGGACGTATGGGAAATCCGTATTTACTCCCGGAATTACCGATGATGTAACATGTCATAAATTTTGGTGGCGCAATATATTATACATAAACAACTGGTATCCATTTGATGAAATGTGCATGATTTGGTCCTGGTACTTAGCAAATGATATGCAATTTTACGTTGTGGCTCTTACATTACTCGCGTTATCTACAAGGTAAGCTCTTTTTTAAATAATACAAATGCTACTAACGTTTATCAGTTGCTTTTTTGGACGAAATATTACGCCTGGAAAACTGTTCAGTGCATTCATCAATTTATTATACAAAATGATAATATTGAAAAAGTGGGTGAGTAATGTAATATCAGAGACATAACTGGATAACGTTAATACGAATAAAACTTCACACTTCAGAAACCACTCTAATAAGTTGATATATTGTGTAAATTGTGCAAGATATCATTTTTTACTTGCAGAATTGTAACAGTGCACCTATGCTAAAGCATGGCGTATTCACGACACACTTATGCTTACACACAATTTAATATAAAAAATGCGGGTGGGTAATGTCAGACATAACTGGATGTCGTGAATACGAAAAAACTGGCACGCTCCCATCACTTTTCCGAATATCAGTTAGTTGATTGATTGTATCAATTGTGCAAGCTTTCCCCTTTTTCACTAATAGAGTTTGAAGCGATGCACCTACATTAAAGTACAGATTAGTTACATTAAACAGCTACTATTCTACAGCTATATATTCCAAACTTGAAACAATTCCTTTTTAATTTGCCAATATAGGAGGCTAGGTACGACAAATTTGTAGTTTATTTTTATTGAAGCTATGAAGTTCGAAGATGAAGATTCAGTACGAAACAATTGCAATGGCCTGGTCTGAAATGTATCGACGATCTTCGGTATGCAAGTCTTTTTAATAATAATAATAATAATAATAATAATAATAATAATAATAATAATAATAATAATAATAATAATAATAATAATAATAATAATAATAATAATAATAATAATAATAATAATAATAATAATAATAATAATAATAATAATAATAATAATAATAATAATAATAATAATAATGATAATAATAATAATAATAATAATAATAATAATAATAATAATAATAAGAATAATAATAATAATACTGATTAATCTGTACATATATGTATGTATAAATAATATACAGATTAACCTGTATATATGGCAACCCTGTATCGCATGGCATATTTTCACACGACCCCATACTAGTATAAAGATGTGTTCAACATCATCACATTCGCTTTCGCTTTGCCGTTCGTAATTGAATGTGTTAGTGACGGTACAAATCTGCCTTTTTTCCGGTTTTCGGTGCCATCTAGCTGACGGTGTCTCGTACGTTCAGAGTAGCTGCTTTAACTTAAATGACGCTATTTCTCACATCACATTTCATTTCATACCTGCTACTGGTAACGGAGTAGGGACGTCCCCTTTGTTAGAATTCCTTTCCTGCAGGCAGAACGGGAAACAGTGAAACGATATAAAAGAGAAAGTTAGTATAGCAGCAGCCAGTAATACTGAATTGGCTGTCGAGCTGTTAAAAGCATTTGTGGAATTTTTACGCAGAAACACGCACACAGGAGGAAGAGTTAAGGGCAAGGCAAAGTCCCGCTCGAACCGTGCTGGTCTGCAGTTCCCAGTTGGCAAAATCCATCGTCTGCTCCGGAAGGTAAACTACGCAGAGCGTGTCGGTGCCGGTGCATCGGTCTATCTGGTGGCAGTGATGGAGTACTTGGCTGCCGAAGTGTTGGAATTGGCCGGTAATGCTGCCTGTGACAACAAGAAAACGAAAGTCATCCCTCGCCATCTGCAGCTGGCCATCCGTAATGATGAGGAGTTGAAAACCCCGTCCTTTTCAGGACGACCACGTCACTGTGATAAAGAAATATTTAGGATTGCTTTAAGTTTAGCCAGTTCTGATACGCCTGGAAAGTAGAATGTGCAAATCAAGTGGAAATATTTGTTCATCTCTTTCATTTGTTCAATTTGTTCAACTCTGTTTCGCACGACATATTTGTATACTAGTATAAAAATGTGTTCAAAATCATCACTTTCGCTTTCGTAATTGAATGTGTTAGTGACGGTGCAATTAATTTAGCTTCCATCTTGATCAATCTTTTGGTAGGAAATATTGAGATCCGTGTGGTTCTCGTGTGTGTCTTGTTTCAGCAATGGGCCTTGCTGGACTTTTTGGCTGCCTTTCTACCGATTTTCGGTGTCCTTGTGCTGACGGTGTCTCGTGCATTCAGATCGGGAAACAGTGAGACGACAGGTCCTCGATGTTGCTCTCGTGTGTCTGGTTTCGGGAACAGTTGCTCAGCAAATGGTAGGAAAAATGAACCACTCAACTTTTATATGAATGCTCTTGTATAGATTCAGACATCTCGCGTTCTGATTGGCTGGTGCTTTCATGGGTTAAATCAAACAGGTTTTTCAATAGTGTACTATTGAAAAACTTCAATGTTGTTGCAATACACGTTTAAGTTAAAAATTTTCGATTCTATTGGTAGTTAGATTATATAAATCCTTCTACAGATCACTGAGCTATGACCTTTCAAAATACGAGAAAGCAAACGCGCCTTATGAATCATCTTCTTTGATACTCGTTTATACCAAACATTTCAGAAAAGTTTAATTTTGAACTAATTTTTTGCTCAGCAAATGGTAGGAAAAATGAACCACTCAACTTTTATATGAATGCTCTTGTATAGATTCAGACATCTCGCGTTCTGATTGGCTGGTGCTTTCATGGGTTAAATCAAACAGGTTTTTCAATAGTGTACTATTGAAAAACTTCAATGTTGTTGCAATACACGTTTAAGTTAAAAATTTTCGATTCTATTGGTAGTTAGATTATATAAATCCTTCTACAGATCACTGAGCTATGACCTTTCAAAATACGAGAAAGCAAACGCGCCTTATGAATCATCTTCTTTGATACTCGTTTATACCAAACATTTCAGAAAAGTTTAATTTTGAACTATTTGAGAATATGTCACAGAACTGAAAATTTTATTATAAAATTGTGATCATATTTCCTATGGCGTGTAGCAAGAATTATGTTGATTCATTAGATATAACATGAGATATTTACGATCAATAACTTATCACTCTCTCAGAGGGTGAATTTTGAAAAGGCGCCCCATAGTAAAGTAAGTCGTATTCACGACAAAAGTTGGTCGGCGATTTGTTGAAATTGGACCCAGTCGGTGCGATAATAGTTCCTCCGAAGTTGAATAGGCACTGTTTCTGGTAAAGATCCCAACGTCAATATTACTGGAAAGTGGTCAGAAGAGAGCTCGTTGAAGACAACCGGAGAGCTGTCTATGGCGATGTTGCTGATGAATATATCCAAAATGGAATGAACTCTCGATCTGGAAAGTCGCATTGGTTGATCCGGAGCGAGGATGTTGTACTGCCCAGCTTTGTAATCTTCGGCAAGTTCGAATCCGTTTCGATTTTGTCTTTTGTTTCCCTACAGCTCATGCCGTGCATTCAGGTCCCCAGCAATGATGAATTTGTTCTGTCGTCGAGTGAGCATAGCCAGATCTCGCTTCAATGATGCACACGTACCATCTCGAAAATTTATTTGTTTAGGGCAGTACGCTGCAATGATGATGATGAGTCCCATCGTCGTTGTAATCTCAATTCCGATGGCTTCTATTAGTTGCAATTTAAAGGCTGACATAAGCCTATGCTGAATGGATCGATTAATGGCAATGGCAATTCCCCCTCCTCTGGTAGTTGTCCTGTCGAGCCTGTGAACCCTGTAATTGAAAATAAAAATAGAAATTTCAGGTTTAAGATGAGTTTCAGTTAAAATAGCAATATCGGCCTTCTTCTCTTGAAGAAAGTCGGACAATTCAGCAGTTTTGCTCCTGAGTGAGCAAGCATTCCAATTTACTATAACCAACTCATTATATTGCAAATTCGATGATGAATTTGCCTACGGCCTTGATTTGATCTAACCGCGTTCTGCAGTTTCGTAGTTTTGTTGTCATTGTTTCAAAAATGACGATCAGTTGTTCAGCAGAGAATAAGTCACCAAAGTCATCCTTTGCTTGTGATTGATTATTGCCCCATCCAGGAGTAATTTTTGTGGCGGCAAATTCGGAACATCCCTCTTCGGTGGGAGCCGTGGGAAATTAATTTCATCCTTCTGTTGAACATTCTTGTGCGTTGATTGTTTACGGGACGCCTGTTGTCGAATTTTTATGAACTCAGCACGTTTGGGACACGATTTGATAGTAGATGGATGGTCGCCATCACAGTTCACAAATTTTATAGCGATGTCATCTAGTAGGCAATCGTTGGTATTGTGAGAATCGGCACATTTCCCGCACCGACTTTTCACGTGGCAATTCCTCGCTTCATGGCCGTAGTTCAAACAGTTCGTGCACTGTGTGACATCCCGATGTACCGGTTTATACTTTTGCATTCGATGATTATGTGGAATAACGATTTAATCGTTTTCAGTTGACTCATGGTGATTGAGCACTTCTCCAGATGAATGACGCTATTTCTCACAGCACATTTCATTTTATACCTGCTACTGGCAACGGTGTATGGACAGCCCCTTTGTTAGAATTCCTTTCCTATAGACAGAACGGGAAACAGTGAAACGATATAAAAGAGAGAGTTAGTATAGCAGCAGCCAGTAATACTGAATTTACTGTCGAGCTGTTAACAGCATCTTGTGGAATTTTTACGCAGAAACACGCACACAGGAGGAAGAGTTAAGGGCAAGGCAAAGTCCCGCTCGAACCGTGCTCGTCTGCAGTTCCCAGTTGGCAAAATCCATCGTCTGCTCCGGAAGGTAAACTACGCAGAGCGTGTCGGTGCCGGTGCATCGGTCTATCTGGTGGCAGTGATGGAGTACTTGGCTACCGAAGTGTTGAAATTGGCCGGTAATGCTGCCTGTGACAACAAGAAAACGAAAATCATCCCTCGCCATCTACAGCTGGCCATCCATAACGATGAGGAGTTGAAAACCCCGTCCTTTTCAAGACGACCACATCACTGTGATAAAGAAATATTTAGGATTGCTTTAAGTTCAGCCAGTTCTGACTACAACAGTAAACACGACAACAACAGCAGCAGCAGCAGCAGCAGCAGCAGCAGCAGCAGCAGCAGCAGCAGCAGCAGCAGCAGCAGCAGCAGCAGCAGCAAAAATTTCGAAAAATGGAAGAGAAACATTTTGAATAGAATACCACAGTATTATATATGAGAAAGGCATAAATAAATCTCTTGGTGAATCAAAACAGGTTTTTTATTCGAAAGGTAACGTTTATAAGGAGATTTTAGGTTATTTTGCATAAGACAAATCCTGCGGAAAAGCGAAGAATATCTAGAAAATTGTTTTGTATGGAATTGGAAATTGCTCGATTTTCGATGATTGTTTTGCGCATATCGAATTGTGTAATGATTATGCGCTGGAGAGCAAAATAGCAAAGCGAGCTGATTTGTGTTCAGATTTTAATGAGCCTACTTAATTCACGTATTTCTTTATGTTCAATGAAATATGTGTGCCAAATGAACAGCATGTAGGTTTCCATTTTTCTGATTTATGATTCGTTGTTTGCTTATAATTCCTGGAATGTTATTCCCTATCTTCACGATGGATGTAATTACTGCTCTCCCAACGCACTGAAATCTCATTCAGAGACAACAGGATTGATTTGTGCAAGTGGCAAAATCAGATTGTCGGCGTTAACTCAAAACTCAACACTATTCAGCTCCCAACCTTATGGAGCAATTCAATTTGAATTAAAAAAATGTTTTTTTTTGTGTTTTATATCGGCTTAAATTTTACATAATCATTACCAATGCCCGAAAAGCAAAATTTGTATCATCAGTTGTGGCCAGTTGTAGTTAAACATCTTGAATTTCATTACAATAACCCAAACACAACTATGTTACAAAAAGTACTTCCAATTCAGCTTTTGCAATGACTGAGTGGAAACATATATTGGAGAAGCCAAATGAATGAAAAACTAACAGAAAAGATGATTTATTGGAAAAAGATACGCTCAGAGACAGGACTCGAACCTGCGTTCTTATGCATTCTGTGCATACGCGCTATCATTTCGCCACTCTGAAACTTGTTATTAGATACTCTAACACGCAGCCAAACATGGTAAAACGTACATCGAATATGGTGTACATCCTGACCGTCACCCGACCGATACCATAGATTCAAACATCTTCTCTGTCCATCAAACATTAGTCTTCTCGCTTTATACCTATTCCTCCACTCAAGCACTGAGTAGGAGAATGTATTTATAATCGCTTGTCACCTTCTTTACTGGTGCCAGTCGCTGGCTGGACATCGTTTAACTTTGCTCATGAATGTTATGAAAAGTGCTGAAAAGACGAAACCTATAGGCTGTGAAAGCAATGTTTGGCAGATCACTTCTGATATATAAAATAAAATGAAATGAACAGTGTATTACAAGTTACTTTGATTGCGATATTTTTTTCATTGCGTTCATGAAATTGAATTAATTTTAGCTGCGCATTATCTTTTCTCTCAGGGAAAGATAGAATGCAAAAGAAAATTGTCTTTTTTATAAATTATCTATGAATTAAAAGTGCATATACTAAGCGATCTGCCTATTGCTGTGAATTTTTTTGCGAAAAGTTTAAACTGTTAGTCAAAGTTTTAAATTTCGATATATATTTTCTAAAAGGCGGGTGGGTAATGTCAGAGACATAACTGGATGTCGTGAATACGAAAACAACTGACATGTTCCTTAACACTTCCGAATATCAATTAGTTGATCAATTGTATGAATTATGCAAGCATTCCCCTTTTGCACATTTTTCGCAACACAAAGAAGACTTCACTTTTTGTTGATAGGCTTGTTTCTACCTGATTTCGTTTGTAGCTTTTTCACTAATGGGCGGTCCTAACGGCTATAAAAATAGCCGCATACAGAATTTTAATGTCGATTACTTCATTTCGGATTTGCAAAATTTATTGATAGAAACTATCAATATGCTGTAGGGATTCGTTTCTAGCATTCATAAGGGTCAAATTGCGTAATTCTCTTCAACATTAAACTCTGGAACATTTTTCGCAAAAAAACAAAGAAGGCTTCACTTGATCTCGATTACTGTGAATTTCACACAGCGAAACGTGCAAAAATCTAACCAAACTGTTCTAGATTTGCACTAAACTGAGGATATTTCCTTTCGATTTGTGAACAACAAATCCTAATAGTTCTTTAGATAACTTTTAGAGCCATTAGAACGGCTGAATTTGTGTAATGCTCTCCGCCGTTGTTTTTTCACCAATGCTAATGACTGGCAGCTGTGACGTAATCGCTCTTGTCGAAAGCGAAACTAGTTGTGCAGACGACACAGAACACATCTGCTCGCAGTGCCGATAGAATCCAAACTGAATCAATTTTTGTTGAGAGGCTTGTTTTTACCTGATGTCGTTTGTAGCTGTTTCACTAATGGGCGGTCCTAACGGCTATAAAAATAGCCGCATACAGAATTTTAATGTCGATTATTTCATTTCGGATTTACATCATTTATTGAAAGAAACTATCAATATGCTGTAGGGATTCGTTTCTAGAATTCAGAAGTACCAAATTGAGGAACTCACTACGATATTCACCACTTTTCGGAACATTTTTCTCGAACGTTGTACAGCAGCAGATATTTTGTTCTCTTCCTCAGAACGCGTTCTGATTGGCTGGTGTTGACATGGGTCAAATGAAACAGGTTTTTCAATAGTGTACTATTGGAATACTTCAATGCTTTAGCTATACACGTTTAAGTTGAAAAATTTCGATTCTATTGGTAGTTAGATTATATCAATCCCTTCACAGATCACATTATTTAAATTATGTCACACAACCGAAAATTTTATAATAAAATTGTGATCATATTCCCGATGGCATCTAGCAAAAATTATCTTGATTTGTTAGATACAACAAGAGAAATTCATGATCAAAAACTTATCACTCTCTCAGAGGGTAAATTTTGAAAATGCACCCCATAGTAAAGTAAGTCGTATTCACGACAAAAAGTAATTGAATTTCATTCAACAGAAGAACAATTTCAAACTTCGACAAATAGAAAATATGTTTAGCACTGAAAAAATGTTAATAAGTAGTACGATAAGAGTAATACAGAAAGCTAAAGAACAAGTTATACTTATTACTTTTACTTAAATTGATAGCTCTCGTTGAGGCGAATTATGGTTTATTCATATGGTACTATTTTTTTGTTTTGAAACATTTATTTATTTATTTATTAAACAACCTGGTATTGTATATCAATATCACCGTAATCGTAATTTTTCAAATCAAGAATTCGGAAATGTTGATAAAATTCTGGAACTAACATTAAGATTCATTTGTTTAGTTCTGCTTGCACATTTCACGCATATTTATATGAATAGGGATTTTTATATAAACAAAATGTTCTCGTCCGAGTTAGTATCAGATTGCGATTCTAAACCGTATTTACAGCTTATTTTTTCGTTCAGTGTTAATCGAGAAATGTTTCATATATTTGGAGTTGTTTGGTTCAGTGCGATTGGGAAAACTGTCATATGTGCATTAAAAAATTTGTTTTATTTGTATTATTACACATAACCTTTTTTTCCATAGCACTTTACGATGATGTCCCTCGTGAATCGCAAAAGTGATTCATATAGATATATAGTATATTTGAAAAAAACTGAACTTAGTTGTGGCGGCTTTACGTCAAACGAACTGAAATTAATAAATCTTTAAAAACAATTGCGGTTTGATTTTCCGTAACAATCTGCTTCTGATAGGAAAGAGCAGACTATCAATACAACCTTCATAGGGGTATGTTGCCGACGATGTCCAGCCGGCGACGGGCACCAGCGAAGAATTTTTTAGTCGTGAATACGACTTACTTTACTATGGACTGATCCCGGTGAATGACCGTAACTAGGTTGAAACCGGGTATAAATAAACGATATAAGATAAGATACTATGGGGTGCCTTTTCAAAATTTACCCTCTGAGAGAGTGATAAGTTTTTGATCGTGAATATCTCTTGTTGTATCTAACGAATCAAGATAATTTTTGCTACATGCCATCAGGAATATGATCACAATTTTATGATGAACATAAACATGTGTGACATAATCTCAAAAAATTCAAAATTAAACTTTTCTGAAATGTTTGGTATAAACGAGTATCAAAGAGGATGATCCATAAGGCGCGTTTGCTTTTCTCGTATTTTTAAAGCTCATAGCTCAGTGATCTGTGAAGGGATTGATATAATCTAACTACCAATAGAATTGAAATTTTTCAACTTAAACGTGTATAGCTAAAGCATTGAAGTATTTCAATAGTACACTATTGGAAAACCTGTCTCATTTGACCCATGTCAACACCAGCCAATCAGAACGCGTTCTGAGGAAGAGAACAAAATATCTGCTGCTGTACAACAAATCGTTCGAAAAAAATGTTCCGAAAAGTGATGAATACCGTAGTGAGTTCCTCAATTTGGTTCTTCTGAATGCTGGAAACGAATCCCTACAGCATATTGATAGTTGATTTCAATAAATTATGCAAATCCGAAAAGAAATAATCGACATTAAAATTCTGTATGCGGCTATTTTTATAGCCGTTAGGACCGCTCATTAGTGAAAAAGCTACAAACGAAATCAGGTAAAAACAGGTCTCTCAACAAAAATTGAATCAGTTTGGATTCTATCGCCACTGCGAGCAGATGTGGATTGGCAACCCTGGTGTTGAGTGGAATTGATCAGCCGCTTGTCTGCTCTGACAAAATGTGAAATACCGTGTGATTTTTAACTTTTACAATGGAATATGTTGGATATTTGGTGAATCTAAATACCGCTGCCTCTGTGTGGAATAAATATGAACAGTGGATGGATGGTCAGAGTGAACAAATGTAAACCTAAACTCAGTACTGGAACGGGAGATGATATCGCAAAAGGGAGTATTATTTCGTTATATATTTTTCCAAATATAACTAACCAGCCGATATAGCACTCACTGGGAACAAATCAACTGTGGTCTACAGTTAAGCGATGCCAGACTCTGCGAGCAAAAGGGAAAGAAAGGGGAAAAATAATAAGAAAAAAATCACGACCGCTGAGTTTTAGAAGTCTGTATGCTGTTCACTATTTGTATAAGTAAAAAAAGCCTCAAAATTCAGCAGAGTACCTGCAGGGATTTTAAAAGTCTGCTGCAGTAAATCTGGCATCTCTGAATGTCGAATCGGTGCTGTCAAATGAAAAGTTTTGTTTTGTTTGAGCATCCAAATAATATGATAAACATGGGAAGGTAGGATACTAGTATCGATAACTTTTTATTTCCATTCTAGTAACGAGGAGGAACCATACACATTTTTGACTACAATCAGGCGCGTAGCCAGAGAAAATTTTCGGGGGGGGTTTTAGAACATGGTGATAAATCAACACATGCACAATTTATATCACAATGTTTCCCATGGGTTATAATTTTTTGTTTCGGGGGGGGGGGGTTTGAACCCCTAAAACCCCCCCCTGTATACGCGCCTGACTACAATCGCCAAATTTGCACATAGTGAACAAGCGATCGAAACGTAATTTGATTGTTTTCGAATGAAATGAATAAACTACCGATGAATATTTTCAACGTTTCACTTTTGATTACTCTTTTTTACTAAATTATCTCTTCATTAAACCTATCAATTTCCGTCTAGCGTGCGCAAATCCGTTGATATTACAAAGTTAATAACAGAAATAACATATATCGGTATGTTGAATACATAGTAAAAAATACTTGATATTAATATTTCAAACAATAAATTAATTTTTTTTCTCGGTAGCCGGCTGCCCAATTAATAATTTTAATATTAAAGCGGAAATAATAAAGAATCAAGACGCGCGTGAAATTTTTTGACCTTTATTGGGTGATTGAAAATGATTTTATAAAAAATGTTTAGAATATGGCTTCAATATAGGATATTGTTGAAACGTTCATTCGGGAAGTCAGTGAGTTTAGTGGTGCATCCGAGCATCTTGAATTCGGAACATACTGAGTCGCGCGTGAATAATACCAATACTGAAATTTTTACTAACAAATATCCTATCCGTGACACATGTGGAGTGCGCAGTAGTATATACGGCCTCTAGTAACAACAAGTGTTGGACTAACATCCTTTCCATTCCTTAGACGATCTTCGTTCGGGCCGGGCCGGCGCCGGTACTGATCAATGAATTCTGGGATTACCAGAAGATGTACATTGAAGGAAGATTTACCAGTCCCAGGTCGAATCATCTAGAAATTCCCTGTACAATTTCAGCTAATCCCGATCAGTAACGGAGTAGCAACCAGGGGTGGTCGCTCAAGCTTAAGCTCGAGCTATCGCCACTGCGAGCAGATGTATTTTGTGTCGTTTGCAAAGCTAGTTTCGCTTTCGACAAGAGCGATTACGTCACAGCTGCCAGTCATTAGCATCGGTGAAAAAAACAACGGTGGAGAGCATATACAAAATCAGCCGTTCTAATGGCTCTAAAAGTTCTCTAAAGAACTATTAGGAATTGTTGTTCGCAAATCGAAGGTAATTATCCTCAGTTTAGTGCAAATCAAGAACAGTTTGGTTAGATTTGTGCACTTTTTGCTGTGTGAAATTCACAGCAATCGAGATCAAGTGAAACCTTTTTTTTTTGCGAAAAATGTTCCAGAGATTAATGTCGTTGAGAAATTCGCAATTTGACCCTTCTGAATGCTGGAAAAGAATCCCTACAGCATATTGATAATTTCTTTCAAAAAATTATGCAAATCCGAAATGAAATAATCGACATTAAAATTCTGTGTGCGGCTATTTTTATAGCCGTTAGGACCGCCCATTAGTGAAAAAGCTACAAACGAAATCACATAAAAAGAAACCTCTTAGTAAAAATTGAATCAGTTTGGATTCTATCGCCACTGCGAACAGATGTGTTTTGTGTCGTCTGTACAACTAGTTTCGCTTTCGACAAGAACGATTACGTCACAGCTGCCAGTCATTAGCATTGGTGAAAAAAACAACGGTGGAGAGCATTACACAAAATCAGCCGTTCTAATGACTCTAAAAGTTTTCTGAAGAACTATTAGGATTTCTATTTTTACTATTTTTACCATGAGCTGTTAGCGGAATATATTCAATAGTTGCACTATTTATGTACCATTTAATTTCACTATTTCACTGTCACGTTATTACACTATCACAAAGTCACTATACTACACTATCACAAAGTCACTATACTAGTGTACACAGTGTACACGATACACTGAAGAAGGATGTAAATAACATTCCGAAATACGCGTATATGTATTGTAACGTTTGTTATGCTTCATTAAAGTATAGTGACTTTGTGAAAGTGTAATAACGTGACAGTGAAATAGTGGAATTAAGTGGTACATAAATAGTGCAACAAGTAGGATAAGTTGTTCGCAAATCGAAGGTAAGTTTTTGCGTGCGTGCGTGCACAGTCCCGCCAAACAGGGACTGCGTATTCAATTGCGGGAGAGATGATTTGTTCATAGGCAGCCATCTGATTCTTCAGGCACAGGTTAGATGTTCTACAAATCAGCGGATACTGAGACCTAATGAGTATGCTGCATTTTTGAACGATTTTGTCAATATGTGACCTAAATATCAGATGTCTGTCAAAGGTGAGTCCCAGATAGATAACTTCGTCGGATCATTGGATGACCTCATCCGTGAATCGTATTCGGCATTCGTCTGATGGAACAAGTTTTGGAGATCTTGAATGTGGAAACAAGATGACCTGAGTTTTTGCTGCATTGATCACAATTTTCCAGCTTGTAAAATATTCAGTTAGAGCGTCCAGACCTGTCTGTAGTTCATTCTTCAGAGCATTAATGACACGACCTTTGTAAACAATGGCAGTATCATCAGAAAATTGTGACACCCACCCGGAAGAGGTGGGATGTCTGATGTAAAAATTTTGTATAGGATGGGACCTAGAATACTTCCTTTGGGTACACCAGCAAGAATAGTTAATCTTTCTGAAAGTGCATTATTCAGAGAATCCAGGAATGCTCTACATGCAAGATAATTTTTGATAATTTAAATAAGATGCATCGGAAAATTATACCGATGCAGTTTAAACACCAGGCCACCGTGCCACACATTGTCGAATGCCTTTTCAATATCCAACATTGCCATGGCTGCCGTTTTTAACACTGATTAGTATTGCTGGATGACGTTGTTAACCCTTGAGAGTTGGTGGATGGTGAATCTTCCTTCCGGATCCCAAACTGTTCTTCCAGTAATACATCCTGTTGATCCGTGTAAGCAAGAATCCGTCTTTGCATTGACTTTACAAACGGCTTGGTTAGGGCAGAGAATAAGCTGATGGGCCGACAGCACAGGATTATTCCCCGGTTTTCAAAGCTGGGATAATTTTAGCTAACTTCCTTATAGAAGGGAAGTAGCCGAGCTCACAGCACATATTAAAAATTTTAGCTAAGAAATCAAATGAGAGAATACTCAAACGTTTCAGCTCAATGTTGAAAGTGTTGTCAAAACGGGGGGCCTTCATATTTTTCTTTCACAATATCGATCAGCTCATTCGCAGTGACTCTACTTTTCTCAGGAAGAAAGCTGTCTGATTGGTCAACCTCAGCTACGCTATCAGCAACGACTCTTTCGGTTCCGGAGTTATAGGGTAAAGTATGTTCAATGTTGTACACCATCACTTAAACCGGCGATACAAAATACGTAAAAAATGTTCTAAACTGATTTCAAAACTACCCAAATCGATAGTTATTATCAGTAGGCAACTAAATGAACCGATTCCGGCTATCCTGGTTCCCGGTATCCGGTTCCAGAAGCACCAGAAATAGTGGTCATATATACCAAAATGGATCTCACTCACTTTTCTCAGCGATGGTTTGACCGATTTCCACAAACTTAGATTCAAATAAAAGGTCTCCTGAATTTCATTCAGATCCGACTTTCAGTTCCGGAGTTATAGGGTACAGTGTGTTCAATATTGTATACCGTCACTCAAACCGGCGAGACAAAAAACGTAAAAAATTGTCTAAACTGGTTTCAAAACTACACAAATCGATATTCATTATCAGTAGGCAACTAATCAAATCGATTCCAGCTGTCCTAGTCTTTCGGTTCCGGTGTTATAGGGTAAAGTGTGTTGAATATTGTACACCGTCACCTTAACTGGCGGAGCAAAGCTGTGAAAAACGTTGTAAATTGGGCTCAAAACCCTTAATCCCAATCATAGGCTGATATAAAAGGTCTTATGGTCCTACCAAATATTACAGCATATTTTCGGATACAACAACATTTATATCGTCATTGAGAGTGATATGGGAGTGCGTTTTCTTAAAAATAACCTACGCGAGCAAAGTATTGCTCATTCTGTATGTTATACTAGTTCATGCACAAGCAATCCCTTGGTTTCTTTCAAAAATCGAAGAGAAAAATTTTGATTAGAATACCATAATATTATACATGAGAAAGGCTTTATTACACCACTAGGTGGATTAAAACAGGTTTTTTGTTTCTCAATTCGGTAAAAATATATAAAACCGATGGTTGCTGACACGCGTACAGCAACATACAATTTTTCATGTAAAAACTCGAAATTCACGACATAACTCCTAAAGATTGCCCTTGAGCTGTCCGCCAATGCGACATTTCTTTCCCTTGCGTAATGCGCGATGGGTTCAATCGCCTTCTTTTGCATTGATGCACCAATCGATATTCTCTCTCTTTTCCCTCTCTCCCGCTAACAATTTATTTAACGAAAGTATTGTAACTGGCTCCTCCCACCTTTATGTACATCGCAGAACAGGTTAGTTTAAGTTTAAAACATTTTGAATAAAGCAATCTCAACCGAACAACTACGCTGGGAGGTTCTATCGTCACTCCAATGATGAAAGAACGAAATCCTTCTAACAATTTCTACAAGTGTCAACTATAGTACATAGAAATTTATACTTTAACAAATCCTATAGTGAATAAACGTACAAGTGGCTATCCGGTCACCCCCGCAAATGGGACACGTATGTAGCGAACAGAACTTCTTTGATTTTTGACGTCTTGCCGAGAAAGCACTGGTCGCGCGTCACATCAAAAGATAACGTGAAAGTGAAAATTCCAGATGCAAAAACTCAAATATCCATATAAACCCACTAGAAATACAAATAGGCGAAATAGTGTATCTACAAAACGAAAATAGGAAGAAACTTGATTCATTTTATATTGGACCGTACACCATCATTAAAATTTTAGATGTAAATAAAGAAATCGAAAACAACATAACAAAGCAACGAATGATAGTACACAAAAACAGACTTGTAAAAGTTTAAAAAAAAATTAAAATTTTTATATACATTTTAATGACACACATACAACCCCAATTGAACCACACATACAGTAGATTATATACAGCAGATACACAACACACTTCAACGTTCACTATCCATTAATAATGTTAGGGAGCCAGTTCGATTACATTTGAATGATTACACTACGTTACATCATTCAACCAAAAGGAGGGTGATGTAGCATGATAATATTGATCCGACTAACCCAAACGAAACACTTTCCAACATTCCAGCATTCACACGATTTCTAACCAATCCTTCTCTGATCACAGATCATAAACCAAAACCGAACATGCACTAAAATCCCAAACACCAATCGTTACATCCTTTATCCTTCAAGTACCATGCATCCAAATTAGTAACAGGTCGTAACACTTGACGATCGTTACATTTCTCAAGAGCCAGCCATATGGTTCACATTAAGTTCCCATGCTAGCCGGCCGTGTTGCAACGTATGCCGCACACGGCGCTAAGCAAGCTTCCCACACTATCCGCCAATGCGACATTTCTTTCCCTTGCGTAATGCACGATAGGTTCAATCGCCTTCTTTTGCATTGATGCACCAATCGATATTCTCTCTCTTTTCCCTCTCTCTCGCTAACAATTTATTTAACGAAAGTATTGTAACTGGCTCCTCCCACCTTTATGTGCATCGCAGAACAGGTTAGTTTAAGTTTAAAACATTTTGAATAAAGCAATCTCAACCGAACAACTACGCTGGGAGGTTCTATCGTCACTCCAATGATGAAAGAACGAAATCCTTCTAACAATTTCTACAAGTGTCAACTATAGTACATAGAAATTTATACTTTAACAAATCCTATAGTGAATAAACGTACAAGTGGCTATCCGGTCACCCTCGCAAATGGGACACGTATGTAGCGAACAGAACTACTTTGATTTTGGACGTCTTGCCGAGAAAGCACTGGTCGCGCGTCACATCCAAGAATAATCAACCAATGTCATCGAAAAACAAATAATGGAACAACGATACAGTCTCATCGCGGCCTGCTGACAGCTGGCTCGTGTTTCGAGATTTATGTACAACATGAAATGTGTGATAACCGGCAACAATAAGCTTTTGCGGTTCAATTTTACCCTCGGAACTGCATCAGGCTCGGATGAAATTTGTTCGACTGGCGCAGAAGGAATCCTATGCAACCGACAAAAAAGCACTTGCTAGTGGAGATGAAATTCCCGTAAAATCCGGAATTCTAAACCAGTATCCGTTTCTCGACGACGCCGGTACGTTGGGGGTAGGAGGACGATTGCAACAGTCGTTGTATGCCTTCGATGTTAAACATCCTATAATATTTTCGAAAACCAATCACTTTACTAAACTACTGGTGGAGGAAATTCATGTAAGCAATTGCCATGACATTACCATGCCAACTTTGATGACAGCAACAATAAACCAACGTTATTGGATTCAAGGCTACCAGGTAGTGATCAAACAGGTGATCCGAAAATGTTTGTCGTGTTGTCGGCAGAAAGCGCAAACGGCGAAACAGCTAATGGGAAGTTTACCAGCAGCTGGAGTGACAGCATGTCGCCCTTTTGCTCATGTACTATGCTGGTCCGATAATGGTACGTTGCAGTAATACTCGTGGAGCACGGTGTATGAAGGGATACATCGTAGTTTTTATCTGTCTTTCAACCAAGGCTATTCACTTGGAAGTCGCAGGTGATTTAAGCACTGATACGTTTCTGGGAGCATTTAGAAGGATGATTTCACGACGCGGTTATTGTAGCGAGGTTTGGTCCGATAACGGCACAAATCTGGTAGGTGCCAATCGACAACTGCAGGAAATTTACGAAATCACAACTAACCACGCTAAAGCAAAACGAAAAATTACTTCTCAAATCTCGGAATTCGCAGGCGATTCATACCGCCTGCCAGCCCGCATCAAGGTGGCATTTGGGAAACCGCTGTTAAAAGCGCAAAGGAGCTACTTCGGCCGATCATCGGAGATAAAAATTCAACATACGAAGAGTTATCAACAGTATTGTGGCACGTAGAGTCTGGTCACAACTCAAGACCCCTCTGCTCTCTATCCTCGAATCCTGAAAGCTTCGAAGCCCTCACACCGGGGCATTTCTTGGTTGGTCAACTTCTCAACATGTTACCGGAACCGGAAGCACCCATCTCAAGGTGAATTATCTAGATCGATGGAAAATGGTACAGCGATATACAGAGGAGTTCTGGTGGCGCTGGCGCGATGAGCATATTGCCACATTGCAACCCAGAGGAAAGTGGAAGATGAAGCAGGAAAATCTCAAACTCGGTTCTTTGGTACTAGTGAAGAATGATAACAGCCCACCGTCAACTTGGGACATAGCACGCATCGTTGCCGTTAACCCGGACCAACAAGGATTGATTCACAACGTCACTCTTCGCAGAGGAAAATCGGAGTATCAGCGTTCGGTGCAGAAGCTATGTCCGCTTCCTGATTGAGCCGGTCTCAAGGCGGGGAGGATGTTGCTGATTTATAATCGTCAACCCCTCGACGCTTGACCGGTCTATACTCGCTAAGAACAGAAGATTTCATGTATCCAATATTATATGAACAAACATTAAAAGTAATAGTACAGTAACACGCGGTCACGATTTTTCGCTTTACGCTGGTATTTCCGAATTCGGAGCGTTTCCGATTTGGTTTCAGTCTCAAGTATTAGTACTCGGTCCAGGTTCGTTCCTCCTCTCTCCTTTCCAAACACTATATATATATATATATATATATATATATATATATATATATATATATATATATATATATATATATATATATATATATATATATATATATATATATATATATATATATATATATATATATATATATATATATATATATATATATATATATATATATATATAAATATATATATATATATATATACATATATATATATATATATATATATATATATATATATATACATATATATATATATATATATATATATATATATATATATATATATATATATATATATATATATATATATATATATATATATATATATATATATATATATATATATATATATATATATATATATATAGTGGTGAGATCCTTCCTGCAGTTTTTAATCACTATTTACAATTCTTCCGAAACCGGATTCAGATAAACGAAATAGCCGAAGTTGGTTCGCTTGCTACCAACAAATACGACCTACAAATTGGAACAGTTTTGAATGTAGTTAAACCTATACTTACTATCTCATGCTCTATTTCGATTAAACCAATTAAACGAAATCTAACAAATGAAACGAACCTAAAACTAAATTCAATTCGATTTATCTGCCATGTTTTAACCGATTTTTACAAATCTTGATTTGAATTAAAGTTCATACTTTTTTTTTTTATTATTTAGGGACCTTTTTAAACAAAGTCATTTAGGTCCGTTGAAATTTATAAATACAGTTCGCTTGTACTATTTAGTACTCAAATTTGATCATATAGCTTAATATCTTTGAAGTATTTTATCACTGTTTTTGCTCGTTCCTGGTCATCCGCGAGGGCTTCCCGCAGGTTGGGTGACAGTCCTATTTTTTCACGCTGTTCCGTCAGTGCTGCGCAGTCTACGATAACATGTTTAACCGATAGTATGCTATTGCACAGTTGACATCGTGGTGTCTCGGTCTTATCCAACAGATAACTATGTGTGAAAAGTGTATGTCCTATACGTAGTCTTGCCAATTTTACGCTTTCTTGTCTGTTTGTTCCAACTGCTTCCGTAAAAGGTAAAATTGTATTTTTGACTTCGCGAAGTTTGTTGCGTGTTTCTTGATTCCAACATTGCTGCCACCTACTCAGTATTTCGTTTTTTATTATCGCTTTAAATTCTTTTAGGTCAATTTGCTTGTTGTCTATGATTTTTGATTTTAGGGCCTGCTTCGCGTTTTGGTCCGCTGTTTCGTTTCCGGTAATACCAACGCTTGGTACCCAGCACACGATCACTTCTGTACCTTTTCTTCTAGCTTCAGCATACGATGCTTGGAATTTGTCTTTCCATTTACTATTGGTTTTTTGCTTTTCGAGCGTTGTGAGTACGCTCATCGAGTCTGTGCATATTAAATAAGCTCCAATTCTAGGGTTATTTACAATCCAGGATAGTGCGTCCATGACTGCTAAGCTTTCAGCTGAGTATATGCTACACATGCCGTTAATTCTTTTCTGTATTTTCAAATCCTCTGATGAAAGTTCATACTGTCTTCAAAGCTACTGTGAAATTTCATCCGACTTCCGGTTCCGCAGTTACAGGGCGATGAGTGTCAAAGTTATCAAATCGCCATATAGAGTGACAATATGTACAACATCGAAAGAAGAAGAAAACACTAAACGAACAAGGCGTGCTTTGTTCTATTTCGTACACGTTGTGTAGTGATGTCATTATTAATAATAATAATAATAATAATAATAATAATAATAATAATAATAATAATAATAATAATAATAATAATAATAATAATAATAATAATAATAATTATAATAATATTAATAATAATAATAATAATAATAATAATAATAAGATTAATAATAATAATAATAATAATAAGGTTCGTTTCATTTGTTACATTTCGTTTAATTGGTTTAATCGAAATAGAGCATGAGATAGTAAGTATAGGTTTAACTACATTCAAAACTGTTCCAATTTGTAGGTCGTATTTGTTGGTAGCAAGCGAACCAACTTCGGCTATTTCGTTTATCTGAATCCGGTTTCGGAAGAATTGTAAATAGTGATTAAAAACTGCAGGAAGGATCTCACCAAGGGGAGGACGCTTAGAACAATGTGCCAATCACACATTAACACAATGCGTTGGAGCATTTATCAATATTGGCATTTTCGTTTTCATACAGTTGCACAGTTGCGGCACACAAAGGGCTCAGTTTTGACAAGTAGCTGTTTCATGGGGAACAGCGTGGCACACTTAGACTCACAGTATATCACGTGTTTTTTTAGAGGCACAATATAGTTTGTGTTAAACAACTCTCCCCTTGGATCTCACTCATTTTTCTTGGTGATGGCCAGATCGATTTTCACAAACTTATTCTTTAATTTGTTGTGATTACTACTTTCGGTTCCGGAACTACAGGTTAAACAGGATTTGTAGAGAGATTAGGTCAGGATTTGTAGAGAGATTAGGTCCGAACATATTTTCCTATTTCTATTTAATAATCAGTTGTTTTTGCGAATTTCACGGTTATATTTATGATGTAATGAGTAATATGAGAAAGGCATCATTACACCACTAGGTGGATTAAAATAGGTTTATCTTTTGTCGTTAGTAGCTTGTCTTTCACAGTTGTCGGTTTATTGTTAAAATTGTCGTTGTTAATATTTTTGTTATTATCAATATTATTATTTAATTTTGTCATAGCTCTTGTGTTGACTCTAAATACGTTGAGGGCTTTTAATTCATCGGAGATTGTTATAATTCTGGATAAGGCATCTGCGTAGCGTTGCTTTTTCCATTAATATATTCTATGTTGAAATCAAATTCTTCTAAATCTAATCTCATTCTTGTTAGCTTAGAAGTAGGGTTTTTCATGTTGAATAGATATACTAGAGGTCGGTTGTCTGTCTTGACCGTAAATTTTCTTCCGTATAGGTAAGGCTTAAAATAGTTTATTCCCCAGTGTATTCCTGTCAGTTCCTTTAGTATTGTTGATTTATTCTTTTCGCCCGGGGTAAAACTTTTGCTCGCAAAAGCTATAGGTAAGTCGTTTCCGTTTCTGATTTGAAAAATTACAGCTTCGCAACCTACGTCTGAAGCGTCGGTTGTGAGTATAAAGGATAGTGTGAGTCTGGGTATTGAAGTAATTTAGGTGACATTAGGTATAGTTGTAATGTGCGTTTTGGCATTCATTAGTCCAAACGAATTGTTTGTTTTTCTTAAGGTAGCGCTTCGCCGTGGTCAGGTGAAGTTCGCTGCCTACCCGGGGTTTCACGCACTTTACCCAAAATTACGAGGAAACGGGGAAGAAAACGGGAATTAAAAGAACATACGATTCTAGGTAATTAATTTTTCTATCGATTCGTATATAAATTGTGCCTGATAAACGTTTTTATCGAAAGATTTCGTGCGAGTTGTAAAAATAAATGAGTTTTTCCTTCTTTCGCACGCACGCAATGTCAACGCATGCATCGGGGTGTGCAAAATGCCACATGCGGTAGACGCTAACAACGTTTCTTTTGTTTTCGTTTTCCGTTCTCTCTGCGTAAACGTTGAATATAGATGAGTATAAAATGTAAGTAATTATTACTACTTTGTAAAATGATTTCTATCCATGTTTTAGTAAAATTAGGAATTAGTAACGCTTGTTTATTATTTATTAGTAATTAATAAGCTTGTAATACTGTAGGGGAAAATCAGTATTACAAGCTTATTGTAATACTATAACAAGTAATCATAACTTTTTTAAACAAATATTTTATCACTAACACTATCATTTCTTAGGATTTTTCTGCTATGCAAGTTTGGGAGTTGTCGTTTGCTGAAAAATAACTAAACTGAAAATATCAATAGGCAGCTTTTCGATGTAAGGTTCTGCTTCGACTAAATAAGCATTTCATCCGCCATATCTTCGACATACTAATTTTCTCAAAACAGTCACTTTACGGACATTTCGAAGGGCAAATGGAACATTGTTGAGATACCGTTGATTTGTTGTGAGACATATTATACGGCTGCTGGGGTATTATGTCTAAGGCAAGTAAAAAAAATGAAAATGTGATCGTTTTGGACAATGTGTTTATATCAATCAAGTTGCATCACTTTTACCGGAATCATTGAAAATTATGTTCTTCAGCTGTATTGCAATGAAATACTCAAATAGGAAATTCACCCTAAGAAATTTTTTAAAACGGAAAGGTAAAAATTCACGAACGAAATGAAGTATCAATATTTTGTTTTGCTTGAGTTCGATCAACTAAGAAATTTACATTTTAGTCACAATGCGAAAAGAGTAAAATCAAAAACAATGTGCTTCAAGATGCATACAATCCATCTTATATGTCAGTTCATAATAGTTGATGCAGCCAAAAAGAAATGTAAGCAAGTTTGATTTATTTAAAATATATAACTATGGTCATGGAATACAAAAATTTTCCATGACCATAGTTATATATTTGAGAATTATAAATATATAACTATGGTTATAGATCATTTTTAAAAAATAGTTGTAAATAATCTGTTTTATTTTCCTTAGAGTGGACGAATTTTTATATAACCAATATATTTTTCGGGACATTCGAGCTAGACTTTTAAAAAAGACAACAAACAACTTCTGAAAATCTTGGTATTATCAAGATGATCCTTGTTTGCAAGTATGATTCATCCACTCTGGAAATCAAAATATCTATTGTTCGACATATTTGTCGCATAGCCTACTTTTATATAGCAATTGCTTCAAGAAGGTTGGATCATACTATTGCGAAAATAATTTAACACCTGAAATTGGAAGTGACAATAAAGCTAACTACATCATTTGGGACATTTCAGATATAAATTTGAGACCCTGAACTGATGGAGCTTGTTAACAGTACAATTCGTGAAAATATTTTATTATTTTAATTTTGTTAGACTCATTTACTATTTATTATTATTCTCATTATTATTTGTAATTTATCATTAATATTTTCGACTTCCATTGGACAATTGAAACATGAGCATTTTTCAAATTATTATAATATTAAGCAGCTTTGTAATAATAAGGTGTGGAATAAAACTTCGATATCACAAACATGGAAAAAATTTTTTAGTCTGGGATCTATTACTTATTTTAAATACAGAATATTGGTAGTGAATCAGAAATCAAGGGTATTCAAAACCGGAATCGAGAGCTCTGTTGTGTTGTCGTATGTGGTTCGTTCCAGTTCATTATTAACTGTATCAAAAAATGAATTTTCCCCGTCTTTCGAAAATATTCTTCTTTCCTTTTTTCTGTGAAATGCCAAATTAGAAAAAAATGTTTTCCCTCAAGTAAATGTTTTATTTCAAGTTTGAATTATCAGTAGATAACACATTATTTCGAGCGACCGCATTCCTTGTTTAGAGCGAATTCTGGACCTTATAACCGTTCAACTTATGAGCTCCGCGACACCCATTGAAAAGTCTGATGAGTCGTTGGATTTCCGTTAAATTCTGTATGCTTTCAACCATACAGAAAGCATTCAATTATGTATTGCCACATTGTTTAATACTTAATATATTTAAATAATATAATAATATCAATGTCAACTTCCCTTCTCGAGACAACCGTGTAGTGTCGGTAGCGGTTCCCAACTGCCTAAGAATAACACTATGGTCTACCTGTCTCGGTAGAATAAGTCCACCAAACAGCACCCGGCGAAATTATTCAAACCATGAATTGATTCACTGATTTCCTGTTCCATGTCGTAAAAGGCCACTAAAACGGAATTTTTGCGGGCTTAGTATCACAATTAGACTGACTAATTGAAAGCATAAACAGAATGTATGTCTATTGTTCGGCATATTTGCCGCATAACCGCTATTCGCCGAGCGATGACTTTATTATTACATGAATTCCAGTGAAGCTAAAACTATTACTAGTAAATTCTCTCTCATAAAAACTGTTAGAGTGTGAGTTCATCACATCGCAAACCGTAGTATGTTATCAAACATAATGTTTTTTATTTTTCACATAACTACTATTTATTGTACTGAATACTATTCGTGTGATTTGTGTGAATGTGGTACTTCATATCATCTGGTATGTAACTGTTCCGAATTGATGCAACTACATACCCAGGTTTTTGTTTTTATTCAATAATATAATATAATATTAAGGCACACTGCTTAAGCTCTAAGATGCCAAGGGTATTTACTAATCTTAATTATCGTCTAACTTAAAACTAGAGTAGTATCATTATGTAATATAGTATCTGGCGATCGGTAGTGGCCGGTGAATTGAATTTAGGATGAGATGATTCCAGATGGCGATGGTAATTTTCTATGTTGGCCGCATTCTTCGGTCCGTGAGGGTCCGCGGGAAACACCCCCAGGCTACGAGGCCCGGTATAGTACATACCCAGGTTTTTGGTTCTCCATAAATGGTTGAATCTGTGTATGGAGAGCTAAAATTTAAGGATATTCTGTCGTTTCTCACCCAATGTGGTAAGAAGCTAAAGTCATAGGGGTTCATCGTTCTTCCTGAAGTGAATGATTCCTTGCTGTATTGATCTTAAAATTTTCTAGTAGATTGTATGGCATCCTTTATGAGGTAACGTATTTACTCCTGCCTATACACATTTCGAATTGGTCTGCATTCTTCCGGGAACGCAGGATAGTGTCGCTTTTATAAAATCCCTTACTCTTTTCGGGGGTTGGAGTAGGTGCTTTTTGGAACCTACTGATCTTTCAGTATCTTTTCGAATGAATACGATTTGTTTCTGTTTGCTTTGTTAAAGTTGCTTAAATAGGTTACATGAGGAAACTACGATCTTTTGAGTTTTCTGCATCCGATTTAGCTGCTTCTGCCCAATGTCGCTCGATAGGTCGCAACTCCGGACAGTCAAGTGGATTTGTCTTTTTCGGCACAGCATGGATAACGTTTGCATTAAATAAATGAACTTTTTTCGGGAGGTGATAAAAAATAGTTTAGACAGATAATTGCTGTTGATAAATTTCGCATGGAAGGTAATTATCTAAGCATTTAACCGAAACATTCGCCATGGCGGACGAAAAAAATTCGTGCAGGTATGTTTTTAAGTTCTTTCTTCATTTTATTTATCAATTCTACCTCAGTTTTCGCGACAAAATTATTAGAATCATCGTCATCTTACGCTTCAGGTTGTCCCAGCAATTCTTGGTGGGATCGCTTCGAGTAGTGGGCCGACGCCAGATCCGACCAGAACAACGCGTCTTCGACCTTACGGTATTCCTTGAATAACGATTCAACTTTCGGCATCCATTTCGTACTATAAATTTCCCCTTTCACTGCCAGTCAGAAGCGAAAGAAGTTTGGTTTTGACATTCGATGGCTTGGGGAACTTGGTGTGTGAAATGAACTTCTCTTACTTCGTGGGGGAAGTAGATCCCAGTTTTTTTTTCAGGGGGTGTTTAGGAACATGTTGATCAATTTCCATACGAATGGTCGTTTATAAAGTCGTTTGTTAAAACCTACCCATTTTATAACTTACCTAAATATAATATATTTATAAATGGATTTAAATATTTAAAGAGAAAACGTTTTTATAATATAATATTTTTTTTAGTTTTGGAGGGAGTTTGAATCCCTAAAACGCTCCCCTGTATACGCGCCTGATCGTATAGATTGTTACAAATGTAGTGTTCCGATTTCCACATAAGTCAAATCATGTATTTATTGGCAAATTTCGACATATTCTATTTTTTAACGTATTCTGGGATATCAAACAATTAAGACTTTTTTTCGAAGTTAGACGGAAATTGACAGGTTGAATGAAGAGATAATTTAGTAAAATAGAGTAATCAGAAGTGAAACATTGAAACTATCTGATAACTGAAAGGAAAAAGAAACTCCTCCAATTGTCGCCTTTTACGACATGGAAGCAAGAACCCAGTGAAACTATTCTTGGTTCATTTTTTTCCGCCGGATTCCACACGGTATCTAGGCTGGTACTGTCCGGAGAGAGCTAATAGGTACTATCAATCTCCTAGTGGACCCCAACCCCTCGTGTTCCTGTTTTTCCGTTCTAAAAATAAACTCAAAACTGGGTTATAATATATTTCCAATATTAACAGTAACCCATAAAGTAACTTAGATTCTAATTTCGTGCTGAATGTGTTATCTTAAAAAACAAAATTTCTTGTATAATTACGATGTTCCTTGTGCTTTTCTTGTGCCCCTCTTTTATTCCGGTGGACTTCTGCATCTCCGTTTCTGGAGGCATTTTCACCTCTATACTTGGCTCCATGTAAATATGGTCTGTATTCGTATTATTTCCTACATTTCCTATTCCTAAATTTGTTATCGCCTCTGGTTTCGGTTTTTGTCCCTGCGATAGAAGGTTGTCGCTCATATTTCCTGTCATTGGGCTCGATATCATTTCCTTTGTTATGTTTTTTTGTTTGGCGACCTTAACTTCACATAGCTCTATTGGAACCTCGTATATTCGCCTATCTTTACTCTCTATGTTGTTACTGGTCACCTGCATGAAATTTTCCCTTTATGGCAATAGGCACAACCACTTACTATGCCCAGACTTATTATGATAATCGTGCTTATGCTTATCCATGGGTATTCCAGTGGTGCGTAAGTCATGTTCTGCAATTCTATTGTTTTTTCTTTTAGTTTTTTTCACGTCTATTCCTATATCAAAGAGGCGTTTGTTGTTTATATACGTGTAGAGCTTGTTTTTTTTATCCAATACCGGTATATATTTGTGCTTGGATATCTCCTTTTGTTCTATCGGCTCCTCCAAGATTTTTCTGAGGTATATTGGTTCATCGGCTTCTTCTTTAGCCTGGTGTCTGATGATTACTTCGCTTGTTTTCAGCATCGTGCCGTATTTCAATTCCAAAGTCCCCACTCCCAATATTTCTTTAGTCTCAATTCCTTCGCCATTAGTTTGCGTTATATTAATTTCTGTTGATCTTGGCGCCACATATACACATCTATTTGACCGCACCGTTTCGAACCACATTGTATGATTTAACCTGAGTGCGCGGGCATCACAGGCCCTTGCTGTTCCTTTAAAAACCATGTTTGCGAGACACTCGCTGCTTGTCTCTAGATTGTCTTCCATTTTAGTCATATTACATATCTTCGTCCCGATATAGTCACTGCATCCCTTGTACGTCTTGTCATCTGTGACATATCCCCATCTCCTGTTTTTCTCTACCATTATTATGTTTCTCTTCAGATGTGTTAGCGTTACTATATTACCATGCATTCGCGGCATAACTACTCCCCTTAGTGTCGTAAACTCGCCTTTTGTAACTAGTGGTATAGCTAGTTTTACTTTCAATATACCCCTTTCATCAATAATGTGTGTGATTCTGGCCATATTAACGATTTCCAAACTTAAAGAATCGCTTTCTGTTCGCGGGAAGTCTGTATTTCCAGGCAATCTTTTCCCATGTGTCTCCATTTCTTTTAGCAACTGCATGGGTGCTGCTACCTCCGTTATTATTTCTATTGCTCCTGCCTCCCCGTCTAGGATTTTTAATGCAAGGATTTGTATATGACGTATTCTCCGTACGATGTTTCGCCATTCCACTACTTTTCTTATTGCTGTCATTTCCATCAACAATAAGTCTCTTGTTGATTCTGTTTGGTTCATGTCCCTGATAACCTCGTATTCTCCATACGATGTTTCGCCATTCCACTACTTTTCTTATTGCTGTCATTTCCATCAACAATAAGTCTCTTGTTGATTCTGTTTGGTTCATGTCCCTGATAACCTCGTTTTGATGTGGAACACATCTTTATTAGGGGTGCAAATCAGAAACTCAAGAAAAACTACACGTAGAAATGTGGTCAGGTTTTGAACACTTACAGCTCAGTCTGTTTTGTATCAATTATTAATATTATTTCATCATTTGATCGGAAATATTTCTACGTATTGATTCGAATGTTCATAGCCAAGTATTTTGAATTGTATATCATTGAAATGTTGATTATTAGCTAGCAGTGTCCTATTTTGTCTGCAAAAAATCGCCGGCATACCGGATTTCCCTGCCATAGTCGACGGTTTTGAAGGAGTAAGCGATGTATCAAAGAGAGAGCATCGCTCTGATTGGTCAATCGATGCAAAAGCAAAGCTGTTGGAAGCACGCGAATCTATAAATAGAAGCGAAATTAAAGCTAACGATTCAGTCCAAACAGCAAGACAAAAACGTGCCATAAAACGATTTGAAGCTTTAAGGGCTGATGCCAGTTGTTAGCATAAAACCGTGTCGCTCGCTGTGCGTATTACATTTCCCTTCATGTTCTCTCGTAAATGTGTAAAATGACTCTCGATGTGGCCGGGTGGCCAAGAATGTTTTGATATTTTCGGTTACAAGTTTGACTCTTAAAATCCAATAAAGCTACTGCTTGTTTGGCAGCATTGATGAGCCGATTTTATTTCTCTCTCATGTTCCGTTACGTTACCAGGCAGAAATGTTCTTACCATTACAAAAATAACATTCACTTAATTTCATCTAAACTAAATTATTTAGATATTGTCATAATAGATTTTTGATCCATGCTTTTGAAGGCGAGATATTCAATGAACAAGTTGAAAGTTTCCGTTTTCAGCTATGCAACTCTTCCTTCAGAAAAAAGACTTTACCGAACGCTAAAGTCAAACAATCATTCTGAAATTTTCACAGAATAATCTAAACTAAATTTCTAAGAGATTGTCTTTTGGGTTTTTTGGTATTCGTCACCGTTTCTGAGAAAATCAGATTTGAAGCGTGAAAATAGCCCTTAAAAGACACTGGCCTCAGCCCTTAATTAGTATGCTCTGATCTTGTGTCATGCAAGCACGGTATTCCATGTTATGTCGTTTCCCCATGAGAAAATGACAACTACTTCTGGATTAATTTTGAGTGCTTAAGATTGATTTCTAATTTATATTAGATGAACTCGATTGGTAGTGAGAAATAGTTTATCGCTTCAATTGAAATCGCAGAATGGTAGAGAAACTTAACCCTAAAAAACTGCTTGCATAAAAAACTCGAACACAAGCTTAGCGAAGAGAAGCTTAATTATCGAAATCGCAAGTATGTACAAAGATATAATTGCATACATTTGGGATAAGGGTGTAATTTCGTCGGTCATAAAACAAATGCAAATCAAGACAAATGATGTTCGCTGTTGGTTCGGATTGATTGAACTTTTTGATTGTAGATCATTCGAAATTTTGGTTGCCTTGTTCCACATCAATGGCTCGAACAACCCCATGGGGCTGATCCTTGTAGTTTTTCATTTCTTCGTCTTTTCGATACGTTTCAATAGCCTTTAGATCTATCTGATGCACTGACTCATTCACCAAGTTATAAATTGAATCGACTGCTACTGTTTGTTGATACGTTAGCTCTTTTATTTTTACCTCATTGCCTCTTAGCCTATCTATGTCCATATCCATTCTTCTCCTATCTTCGGAGTCCATTAGACCTATCGCGTTCCACACGCTTCGGAGTTTCCCTCCCCTCGGCGATCTCCTTATCGTTTCTCCGAGGTCGTATATTTCGTTGGTGTCTTCCTCTAGTATTTTAATTAACTCCCTGCACCGGCTAGGAGCTATTGTCCTCGGTGCAGCTTTGAAGTCCTCCACCAGGACCTGACCGTCATGTCATTCTGTTAGTTCTGTCCATAATTGTTAGTAATTCTTCCAAACTTACACTCACCAAAACATCTTATGATCCGCTTATCATTCGCGTTATCCCCAGCTTCTGTAACATGAGGTTGCCATCGTAACGTCCGCTGTTTCCTCCTAATACCTCGATAGCTGTCATGATACTGGAATGTATTTTACTTTATTAATAAGTAATTTTACGTGAGGTTATAGCACAAACGAAAGAGGAGACGGGAAAAAATTATACTAAAACCTTTAAAAATTGTTACTATTTGTTCGAAATTTAGGGGCTCCTAGTGTTACAGGATGTCCTTTTTCTTTGCATGTCATTGCAATTTGAAATGCCTCTTCGCCGCACAGACTTAGCCGCGTGCATTCATTTTTGCATGCACATTAACTGGCTTTATTGTCACGCGTCAATGTATCTTCTAACCTTAATGTCGTATCCCATGAATGTCATGTATCATGGTAGCTGCTTCATAGGTGCTTCTAAATCGAATTCAGCCTGTACTTTTTCGTGTAACTGGTGTTTTTTCCTTGCGCTGTGCACCCCATACATTACCTCATTTGGTGTGTTTCCGCGTGCTTCAGCAAGAATTGCGCACGTTGTATGTTTTTTTTTTCTCTGTGCCACTGGTGGCACTTTACTTGGTTACGATTGCTGTATACAGGTCGCTTGGTTTATATATATATATATTTTTTTTTGTCGCTTGGTTTACATTTGGCGATTTGTTGCAACTTTTGGATTGCGCTTACCCAACCTGGATTTCCGTTTCCTTGTTAGCATTATTTCGCTGTTGAAGATTTTTCATTATTATTGTTTTGTTGTCAACTCTCTTTTTCGGTCATTCCCGTTATTCTTTTCGTTCCTGGAGGCGCGAGACCCTGGATCCATTTTCATCGGACCGCTATATTCCTGCAGTTCTGCTTGGCTTTGTCTTTTGTTTTATTTTTTGTATGTGTATCGGGCGCTTTGTATTTGATCATGAGTCTCCCAAAATAGCCATTGGGAGCTTGTGCTATTTATAATTTCGGTTATATTCATTATGTTAGTGTCAAATTTACATTTTTTTCACACCTCTTTAGAGCCTCCGCTACTGTTTTTGTCGCGGAATATAAGCATTACTGCCTAACTTGACCCAAAATTACAATGTAATCCATAACTTTTTTTTTTGCACTACCATTTCTAGTCGTTAGTAGGTCAAGGATCAAGGATCAAATGCCATTAATTCTTTTGAAAAACAAACACCAGATTTAACACTCCGAAGAAGTAGCGTAGTGTTGTTCATTTCTGTTCTCTTGTTTTTCGTGAATCTGCAGCGTATGATATATATATATATATATATATATATATATATATATATATATATATATATATATATATATATATATATATATATATATATATATATATATATATATATATATATATATATATATATATATATATATATATATATATGTATATATATATATATATATATATATATATATATATATATATATATATATATATATATATATATATATATATATATATATATATATATACAGGGTGATTTTTTAAGAGCTTGAGAACTTTTTTAAACAATAAAACGCATAAAATTTGCAAAATCTCATCGGTTCTTTATTTTAAACGTTAGATTGGTACATGACATTTACTTTTTGAAGATAATTTCATTTAAATGTTGAACGCGGCTGCGTCTTAGGTGGTCCATTCGGAAAGTCCAATTTTGGGCAACTTTTTCGAGCATTTCGGCCGGAATAGCCCGAATTTCTTCGGAAATGTTGTCTTCCAAAGCTGGAATAGTTACTGGCTTATTTCTTTAGACTTTAGACTTGACGTAGCCCCACAAAAAATAGTCTAAAGGCGTCAAATCGCATGATCTTGGTGGCCAACTTACCGGTCCATTTCTTGAGATGAATTGTTCTCCGAAGTTTTCCCTCAAAATGGCCATAGAATCGCGAGCTGTGTGGCATGTAGCGCCATCTTGTTGAAACCACATGTCAACCAAGTTCAGTTTTTCCATTTTTGGCAACAAAAAGTTTGTTAGCATCGAACGATAGCGATCGCCATTCACTGTAACGTTGCGTCCAACAGCATCTTTGAAAAAATACGGTCCAATGATTCCACCAGCGTACAAACCACACCAAACAGTGCATTTTTCGGGATGCATGGGCAGTTCTTGAACGGCTTCTGGTTGCTCTTCACTCCAAATGCGGCAATTTTGCTTATTTACGTAGCCATTCAACCAGAAATGAGCCTCATCGCTGAACAAAATTTGTCGATAAAAAAGCGGACTTTCCGAATGGACCACCTAAGACGCAGCCGCGGTCAACATTTAAATGAAATTATCTTCAAAAAGTAAATGTCATGTACCAATCTAACGTTTAAAATAAAGAACCGATGAGATTTTGCAAATTTTATGCGTTTTATTGTTTAAAAAAGTTCTCAAGCTCTTAAAAAATCACCCTGTATATATATATATATATATATATATATATATATATATATATATATATATATATATATATATATATATATATATATATATATATATATATATATATATATATATATATATATATATATATATATATATATATATGTCTTACGCTGCAGATTCACGAAAAAGAAGAGAACAAAAATGAACTACGCTACGCTACTTCTTCGGAGTGTTAAATCTGGTGTTTGTTTTTCAAAAGAATTAATGGCATTTCGATCCTTGACCCTTGACCTACTAACGACTAGAAATGGTAATGCAAAAAAAAGTTATGGATTACATTGTAATTTTGGGTCAAGTTAGACAGTAATGCTTATATCCCGCGACAAAAACAGTAGCGGAGGCTCTAAAGAGGTGTGAAAAAAAATGTAAATTTGACACTAACATAATTAATATAACAGAAATTATAAATAGCACAAGCTCCCAATGGCTATTTTGGGAGACTCATGACCAAATACAAAGCGCCCTAGCCCCGATACACATACAAAAAATAAAACAAAAGACAAAGCCAAGCAGAACTGCAGGAATATAGCGGTCCGATGAAAATGTATCCAGGGTCTCGCGCCTCCAGGAACGAAAAGAATAACGGGAATGACCGAAAAAGAGAGTTGACAACAAAATAATAATAATGAAAAATCTTCAACAGAGAAATAATGCTAATAAGGAAACGGAAATCCAGGTTGGGTAAGCGCAATCCAAAAGTTGCAACAAATCGCCAAACCAGGCGACAAAAAAAATATATAAACCAAGCGACCTGTATACAGCAATCGTAACCAAGGAAAGTGCCACCAGTGGCACAGAGAAAAAAACATACAACGTGCGCAATTCTTGCTGAAGCACGCGGAAACACACCAAATGAGGTAATGTATGGGGTGCACAGTGCAAGGAGGTTATGGAAAATACCAGTTACACGAAAAAGTACAGGCTAAATTCGATTTAGAAGCACCTATGAAGCAACTACCATGATACATGACATTCAGGCTAGAAGATGCATTGACGCGTGCAATAAAGCCAGTTAATATGCATGCAAAAATGAATGCACACGGCTAAGTCTGTGCGGCGAAGAGGCATTTCAAATTGCAATGACATGAAAACAAAAAGGACGTCCTATAACACTAGGAGCCCCTAAATTTCGAACAAACAGTAACAATTTTTAAAGGTTTTAGTATAATTTTTTCCCGTCTCCTCTTTCGTTTGTGCTATAACCTCACGTAAAATTACTTATTAATAAAGTTAATAGATTTCACGTATGGCATGTGTCTGCTTGTATACATTCCAGTATCATGAGAGCTATCGGGGTATTAGGAGGAAACAGCGGACGTTACGATGGCAACCTCATGTTACAGAAGCTGGGGATAACGCGAATGATAAGCGGATCATATGATGTTTGGGTGAGTGTAAGTTTGGAAGAATTACTAACAATTATGGACAGAACTAACAGAATGACATGACGGTACAGGTCCTGGTGGATGATTGCAAAGCTGCACCGAGGACAATAGATCCTAGCCGGTACAGGGAGTTAATTAAAATACTAGAGGAAGACAGCAAAGAAATATACGACCTCGGAGAAACGATAAGGAGATCGCCGAGGGGAAGAAAACGCCGAAGCGTGTGGAACGCGATAGGGCTAATAGACTCCGAAGATAGGAGAAGAATGGATATGGGCATAGATAGGCTAAGAGGCAATGAGGTAAAAATAAAAGAGCTAACGTATCAACAAACAGCAGCAGTCGATTCAATTTATAACTTGGTGAATGAGTCAGTGCATCAGATAGATCTAAAGGCTATTGAAACGTATCGAAAAGACGAAGAAATGAAAAACTACAAGGATCAGCCCCATGGGGTTGTTCGAGCCGTTGATGTGGAACAAGGCAACCAAAATTTCGAATGATCTACAATCAAAAAGTTCAATCAATCCGAACCAACAGCGAACATCATTTGTCTTGATTTGCATTTGTTTTATGACCGACGAAATTACAACCTTATCCCAAATGTATGCAATTATATCTTTGTACATACTTGCGATTTCGATAATTAAGCTTCTCTTCGCCAAGCTTGTGTTTATTTATTTATTTATTTATTTGGAGCAGGGAAAAGCCCGATGGAGATGAAATTTGGCAATCTCTCTCTCCAGCAGGCATAAAACCTCCTCATCATTTGTATTAACAGATTACAATGATCCAACAGATACTTTTAAGCCTAACACTACAATTAAATCTAACAGTTAAAACTAAGTTTATAACACTATAACTAGTTAATGACACCAAGCATAACAATATTAGTACTCTCACTTAGAAGGTGAGATAGAGGAGAAAATTTATTAGGTAAATTGAAAACAAGGGTTGGTGGAGGAGGTGCTAAACGAGCGAAAACGAACGACGGGGTTGGAATCAGCATGTAGATCTAATTAGTTATCAAAAAGATGGTGGAAGACAGAAAAAAAACGACGAGGTTAGAATCGGCCTGTAGATCTAATTAGTTATCAAAAAGATGGTGGAAGGCAGAAAAAAACGACGAGGCTAGAATCGGCATGTAGATCTAATTAGTGATAAAAATGGATGGTAGAAGACAGAAAAAAGAGGAAGTAACGACCAGGTTAATTTAGGCGAGCGAATCTAGTTAGTTGCAAATGAAGATGATGGAGAGACGGAATGGGGGTTGAATGAAAATAAAATATTAACGGTTCCAGACAAATCCTAATCTGACAGGTGACTATGAAACAATCGTTTAATCATGTTTCGAGATAAATGAAAGTCGAAGACATTGGAACAGTTGTTGAATGTTCGGCATATACTGGAGAACGGCTCATTATAACCATAATTTGTTCTTGCAACAGGTAATCTCAAAAAGGGGTGGGAACGAAGATTGCGTCGATGAATGTCGAGATTAATCAATTGAAGGAGTTCGGGACAATCGATACGTGATTGAAGCAAATCAGCAACGAAAGTTGCCTTGGCGACATTCCGACGAACGAATAACCGATCAAGATCAATAAGCTTACAGCGATCTATGTAACTAGGAAGATTAGTAGGATCTCTCCATGGTAGGTTACGCAGGGCAAATCTAATAAATTTATGTTGAATAGCTTCGATCCGATCTATGTCGATTCGACAATGGGGTGACCAGACAACAGCTGAATATTCAAGCGTCGAGCGGACTAGAGCACAATATTATGCTTTAAGACAATGTACATTGACAAAGCTCTTAGTAATGCGAAAGACGAAACCTAAAAGCTTAGAGGCCTTAGAGATCACATAATCTATATGACTTTTGAATTTCAACTTGGTATCAAGAATGATACCTAAATCTTTAACGGTAGACTCTCGTTTCAGTACAATCTGCGAAATGTTATAGTCGTAGCTAAATAGCGAGTGTTTGCGAGTAAACGACGTAACGGAACATTTCGAGGCATTTAAAACCATTCTATTGTCGTTACACCAGTTTACGAATGATTCAAGCTGTGACTGTAAAAATATAGTGTCGTCGGGCGATCTTACTAGATGATATAGCTTAAAATCATCTACGAAAGATAGTTTGTGACATTTCAATAGAAAGTTGAGATCATTGAGGTAGAGCAAGAATAAAAATGGTCCCAAGTGACTGCCTTGAGGGACTCCAGAACCTACAGCAAACGGTGTTGTAATGCATTCATTGATTTTCACTAACATTTTCCGACCAATAAGATATGATTGAAGCCAGTTGAGTAAAGATCCACTGAATCCAAGTTTTTCGAGTTTAGCAACTGCAATTTGGTGGTTTATCTTATCGAAGGCTGCGGAGAAATCCGTATAGATAGCGTCAACTTGAAGGCGTGCTTGTAGGGATCGAATTATAAAAGATGTATAAGACAATAAGTTCGTTGTAGTTGATCGTTTTGGCATAAAACCGTATGTAGGAATTGCTTAAAATCTGCCTGGTTAACGTGTTATCATTTAACCAGGTTTCGGTAAAAGCATAGATATCATACGTAGCATCAGAACAGGCCAGATAGTAGTCCACGAGAGAACGGTTCATTCCCCCAATATTCTGATAGTAGATGCTCAGACCAGTGTCTCTGTTAATGCATGAAACGGTGTCGGCGATAGAGGGTACAACAAGGGTGTGCGGGGGTGAGGGGTTAGACGAGTGAGACGTGTAGCGGCTGGAAAGAAACGAGGTGATTGATTTTGCCTGCTGGTCCTGTGATAATTTAGCAATCTTTGGGGCAGGGGACGAGAGGGGCTCGATCGGCGTAGGGATATCGGTTGTGGTCGTATAGCTGATTCTGTTCTCTGTTCTGGCTTGCGCTCTAAAAAACAGGTGATTGTCACTCCATTCGGCCAAAAATTAGGTGACGTAATATTTTGCTCAAAAGCTTGCGGAACACTTAATTTGAACGAAATGAAAGATAGCGGTCTGTCCTGGTACTGCCTAACAAGCTTGATGCAAACAATGTGGCTACGATTGCAATTAGTTTTAGATTGAACGTAGTTGGTAATATTTTCTTCTGTTTCGCTAGGTAAAAATTTGGTTAGATAATACCAATTTCTATTGCTAGTGTTGCTAGGAATCTGATTTGTCGGGGGGGGCTACCAGAAGGGTAGTATTTTGCGTATTGACCTACAGCAAACGGTGTTGTAATGCATTCATTGATTTTCACTAACATTTTCCGACCAATAAGATATGATTGAAGCCAGTTGAGTAAAGATCCACTGAATCCAAGTTTTTCGAGTTTAGCAACTGCAATTTGGTGGTTTATCTTATCGAAGGCTGCGGAGAAATCCGTATAGATAGCGTCAACTTGAAGGCGTGCTTGTAGGGATCGAATTATAAAAGATGTATAAGACAATAAGTTCGTTGTAGTTGATCGTTTTGGCATAAAACCGTATGTAGGAATTGCTTAAAATCTGCCTGGTTAACGTGTTATCATTTAACCAGGTTTCGGTAAAAGCATAGATATCATACGTAGCATCAGAACAGGCCAGATAGTAGTCCACGAGAGAACGGTTCATTCCCCCAATATTCTGATAGTAGATGCTCAGACCAGTGTCTCTGTTAATGCATGAAACGGTGTCGGCGATAGAGGGTACAACAAGGGTGTGCGGGGGTGAGGGGTTAGACGAGTGAGACGTGTAGCGGCTGGAAAGAAACGAGGTGATTGATTTTGCCTGCTGGTCCTGTGATAATTTAGCAATCTTTGGGGCAGGGGACGAGAGGGGCTCGATCGGCGTAGGGATATCGGTTGTGGTCGTATAGCTGATTCTGTTCTCTGTTCTGGCTTGCGCTCTAAAAAACAGGTGATTGTCACTCCATTCGGCCAAAAATTAGGTGACGTAATATTTTGCTCAAAAGCTTGCGGAACACTTAATTTGAACGAAATGAAAGATAGCGGTCTGTCCTGGTACTGCCTAACAAGCTTGATGCAAACAATGTGGCTACGATTGCAATTAGTTTTAGATTGAACGTAGTTGGTAATATTTTCTTCTGTTTCGCTAGGTAAAAATTTGGTTAGATAGTACCAATTTCTATTGCTAGTGTTGCTAGGAATCTGATTTGTCGGGGGGGCTACCAGAAGGGTAGTATTTTGCGTATTGACTGTAGCTTTGCTATTGATAATGGATTGCATGCGAGGTGTACAATTAGTTATTACCTGCTGATTACTAGTAGGGACAATTTGGAACTGGGTTGGACCAACATATGGAATGTTGGAAATAACCGAAACCTGTCTAGCATTATTTAATGGTACTGTAGTGTATGAAGCATTGATGTTCGTGTTGTTTGCTTGCGACGCAATAAAACGGTGTCGTGTGGTAAATCCGTAGTCGTGAGATTTACTTACAGCGTTGTCTGAAGCAGCGGGCCAACAAACAGCAGATGTAGCCGGAATTGACTGCAGAGTGATTGTGTTACAGATGCTTGTCGAATTTGTACTAATGGTAGTAGCAGTGTTGGTTCGTGGTAGCAACGGATATATATTGACAGTGCCAGCGGTAGAGGTCATAGAAGTCGGTGTTGAATAGTTAGTTTGAGCATTTGGGAGATGGGTTGTATCGGCAATGGTGGTTGACGGTGCTGATTGCACTTCAGTAGAAGTTGGAAGTGGAGGCGGATCGATGTCATTGGTATAGTTGTTAGTTGTAGTTCGAAATGACGGCGACGGAAGATTGACGTTTTGAGTCGCGATGCTGTCGCCTGGTAGCATAGGTGTTGTGATCACAGTGGCATTATCATCACCGGGGAAGGTTATGAGATTGGTCGAACGATTGTTATTATTCGTATCTGAAACGAGCGGTATTATAGCATTTGAAGTGGATATGTTTGACATTGAAGCGTCGACTCTCGGAATTTTGTCCGGCTGCGATAAAGATGGTCAGCTGGTGCTGCTGGTTCGAGGCCGTTTATTGGTATCTTCCAGTATGGATTCAAAAAGGTTAGTTAGGTTAAGCTGAAGATCATCCAGACGTTCGAGAAATGGAGTGCTGTCGTTTACATAACGTTCGGTTGGTTCCTTCGACCGATGAAAGCAGCCGGATCTAGTGCAAACATTTGAATACATTCTGCAAAAAGACTGCATGGTGTCCGTCAAAGTACCGATAATCTTCAGAGCTGAAGTAGTGCGTTGGAGAGTTAATTGTATAGCCTCATCAGATAACTCGTTGCGACTGGAGATTTCACGGCACGGGGGGCACAGCCAGAAAATTCCTGGGCATTCCCGAATGGATTTAGCTAGCGAGTTATTTAAGTTAACGCACTTTACGTGGAAGCTTTTGAAGCAAAATCGGCAAACTATTTTGGTGCCTCGGGTGCTAGAGGAACCAAAATAAACAACTGCGTCGCATTTGCTTTTCACCATAGTGTTGGTAGCGGCGTAAGGCAAATGTCAAAAATATGAGTACCCGAGAGAGACTGTTAGTTATGAGTCAAACTTGTAACCGAAAATATCAAAACATTCTTGGCCACCCGGCCACATCGAGAGTCATTTTACACATTTACGAGAGAACATGAAGGGAAATGTAATACGCACAGCGAGCGACACGGTTTTATGCTAACAACTGGCATCAGCCCTTAAAGCTTCAAATCGTTTTATGGCACGTTTTTGTCTTGCTGTTTGGACTGAATCGTTAGCTTTAATTTCGCTTCTATTTATAGATTCGCGTGCTTCCAACAGCTTTGCTTTTGCATCGATTGACCAATCAGAGCGATGCTCTCTCTTTGATACATCGCTTACTCCTTCAAAACCGTCGACTATGGAAGGGAAATCCGGTATGCCGGCGATTTTTTGCAGACAAAATAGGACACTGCTAGCTATTAATCAACATTTCAATGATATACAATTCAAAATACTTGGCTATGAACATTCAAATCAATACGTAGAAATATTTCCTATCAAATGATGAAATAATATTATTAATTGATACAAAACAGACTGAGCTGTAAGTGTTCAAAACCTGACCACATTTCTACGTGTAGTTTTTCTTGAGTTTCTGATTTGCACCCCTAATAAAGATGTGTTCCACATCAAAACGAGGTTATCAGGGTCATGAACCAAACAGAATCAACAAGAGACTTATTGTTGATGGAAATGACAGCAATAAGAAAAGTAGTGGAATGGCGAAGCATCGTACGGAGAATACGTCATATACAAATCCTTGCATTAAAAATCCTAGCCGGGGAGGCAGGAGCAATAGAAATAATAACGGAGCTAGCAGCACCCATGCAGTTGCTAAAAGAAATGGAGACACATGGGAAAAGATTGCCTGGAAATACAGACTTCCCGCGAACAGAAAGCGGTTCTTTAAGTTTGGAAATCTTTAATATGGCCAGAATCACACACATTATTGATGAAAGGGGTATATAGAAAGTAAAACTAGCTATACCACTAGTTACAAAAGGCGAGTTTACGACACTAAGGGGAGTAGTTATGCCGCGAATGCATGGTAATATAGTAACGCTAACACATCTGAAGAGAAACATAATAATGGTAGAGAAAAACAGGAGATGGGGATATGTCACAGACGACAAGACGTACAAGGGATGTGACTATATCGGTGACTATATCGGGACGAAGATATGTAATATGACTAAAATGGAAGACAATCTAGAGACAAGCAGCGAGTGTCTCGCAAATATGGTTATTAAAGGAACAGCAAGGACCTGTGATGCCTGCGCACTCAGGTTAAATCATACAATGTGGTTCGAAACGGTGCGGCCAAATAGATGGGTATATGTGGCGCCAAGATCAACAGAAATTAATATAACGCAAACTAATGGCGAAGGAATTGAGACTAAAGAAATACTATGAGTGGGAAATTTGGAATTGAAATACGGCACGATGCTGAAAACAAGCGAAGTAATCATCAGACACCAGGCTAAAGAAGAAGCCGATGAACCAATATACCTCAGAAAAATCTTGGAGGAGCCGATAGAACAAAAGGAGATATCCAAGCACAAATATATACCGGTATTGGATAAAAAAAAACAAGCTCTACACGTATATAAACAACAAACGCCTCTTTGATATAGGAATAGACGTGAAAAAAACTAAAAGAAAAAACAATAGAATTGCAGAACATGACTTACGCACCACAGGAATACCCATGGATAAGCATAAGCACGATTATCATAATAAGTCTGGGCATAGTAAGTGGTTGTGCCTATTGCCATAAAGGGAAAATTTCATGCTGCAGGTGACCAGTAACAACATAGAGAGTAAAGATAGGCGAATATACGAGGTTCCAATAGAGCTATGTGAAGTTAAGGTCGCCAAACAAAAAAACATAACAAAGGAAATGATATCGAGCCCAATGACAGGAAATATGAGCGACAACCTTCTATCGCAGGGACAAAAACCGAAACCAGGGACGATAACAAATTTTGGACTAGGGAATGTAGGAAATAACACGAATACAGACCATATTTACATGGAGCCAAGTATAGAGGTGAAAATGCCTCCAGAAACGGAAGAAGTTGCGTATTGTAGTTCATTTTTTCTCTTGTTTTTCGTGAATCTGCAGCGTGTATATATATATATATATATATATATATATATATATATATATATATATATATATATATATATATATATATATACATATATATATATATATATATATATATATATATATATATATATATATATATATATATATATATATATATATATATATATATATATATATATATATATATATATATATACGTCCGGTTCGCGTAAATCGATGGTTATATGAAATAGCCATAAGTTTAGACGAAAATCTGATTCGAAACCATTGTTGTCGAAGAATTGCGTGGAGACTCAACTTTTTTTTCATTAATCGAGAGCTGCGTATTCCCATGCCGCCTAGTTCTCTCTCCCTTCAATTTCTTGCTTTAAATATGGACATAAAAACAACCGCAAATTCCCAAACCATTTGTCTCCAGGCGAGTTGCATTTTTTTTTGTATTAGAGACATTGATTTCATGCGTTTATGATCCAGTTCCGCGGCTGGACAGCGAGGCTGCTGGTTTGGTTCGCGCTTCTGCCGATTTTGCAAAAACTGACCGCCGCGCGTTCGCGTACCTTTGCGCGGCTTTTGATATTTAAGCCAGCCGTTTCGCATGGGTTAGCGTCAGTTCTTTTTCTTCCGCGTTCTGAGTGTAGTGTGCCCGGCAAAAGGACATATACGTGTTATTCCGTACCGACTTCGGTCGATAGGATGGAGGTGGGGGATGTTCCCCACCCTGCCGCCATTCTGGAAGTGAGTATACTCCCTCTCTTTTTTTTTATTGATTATTTCTTTTTTTTTTCTTCTTTCAGGCGTTTCTGCTGTATCGATGGGTGACACCATCGATCATCTACACCAGAGGTTTCTAAACTATTTTGGGTCATGGACCCCTTTACTAAAATTAACTTAGGCTTCAGACCCCCATCGACAAATTACTTTGAAAATTCAATTTCTTGCTTTTTTAATATTGATGTAAAATACTTACCAATTTCTGCGGATGGTCAAATAAACACACACAACTTATATCAAACAATAGGGGGTTGATTTCTAGACCTCGTCGACCCCCATAGTCAGTTTTCGTTTACGTCGACCCCCGCAAAAATGATATCGACTCCAAGGGGTCTATATAGACCACTTTGGGAAACCCTGATCTACACCGTCAACTTCTGGTGGGTGCTGGCTGGGAGGATCGCTCTCGGCGAGTTCCCGTCTTCGCGATTAGGTGTGGGATTGAGGGCTTCATTGTTCTATCTTGATTTTTTTTTCAAATATAATTTTCTAAAACAATTTACTGCTTCGTTTTTAGTTATGTTCTTTTGGCGTTGATGACATCCTTTTTCTTTGTTTTTCTCCTCATTCGCTTGTTTTCACCTTGTATGGGGTATTAATATGTTTCCTTTTTGACCAGGTAGGTATTGTTATGTATGACGTGACTCCCATGTTAGAATATATCTCTGTGAATTTTTCAGATGGACGTAGTTTTCTTTATCTTCTCTTCTGTTGAATACGAAGCTGTTCCTAAGGTTACAGAGTCGGAATAAAGGTTACTCTTATTCAAATTGATTTCGCAAGTTTTCAATGGCTGCTCTCGTAACTAGGTCGTCATGGCATTTGCAGACGCAGTATTTTATTTTAGATCACCAGGTGGAAAATTCTCTCCTTTTTTTTAATTTCTTACTGCTAGTCTAATACCATAACAAAGTCGTAGTGAATCGATGTTACGCAGCGTGTCAGATCAATGTTATATTAAAAATATGGCAATAGAATGATTGCCCTATTGAAATTGCTGGACGTTAAAAGGTTCAAATGATAGTGGCATACAATATACTGTTCATTAACTTGACAATGAACAATGCATTTATCTGAATATACTCTCACCCACAAATTATGAATTTTACAGGTGATCTAATCCAACATATGATGCAATTCATTAAGACTTAATTTGACAAATGACGGAAAATTCCATTAGTGATGACTTACTGCTGGATTTTACTGGTTCCGAATGTTATTTCTATTCGGCTAGCAAATGAAACTGCTTGAATTTATGTGTAAGAAAAGCTGATGCGTGCTTTCATGGCTCAGTCGATTAATGATTCTCGGATCAAGTCGCCGCTCTCACTGTCAGTAGTTTTTCTTTTTTTTTCGACGCTTCTTTTATGTACATCTTATAAGATGTAAAATTACAAGGTTTTTTTTTCGAATCGCGATGAGAGACCAGAGAATCAATGTGCGAAGAAATCAATACTTCTCTTACAGTGAAGCGAAAATAAGGACTTAATGAACCAGTACTCGTATTATCATTTGAGCCAATGTATGAAAGTTTAAGTCATAGAGCGAATCTTACGTTACACCCAAAAAAACAGTTCTGACTGTCTGTCTTTGAACGTTCGGTGATCCAACTAAAACGCTAAAAGAAAAAAAATGTTTTTCACATTCTTGGATATTCTGGTCGTAACATCGTAAAACATATTTACATTTATTTATTTTTCTCGTGTTCGAATTGATTCATTTCGACTTTCGTCTTACATATTTCGCTGTTATTTATTCCTTCTTGGTGATTTTTCATGTTTTATCTTATCCATTGTTTTCCTTACACTGTGGTTTTAAGTTTTTCGTTGGATTCTTATTGCAACGTATCATTGTATGATGTTTGCTGTTAATTTCTGTTATAACTGTATCCTATTTTTCTTTATCTCGATTACTCTGAGGATTTCAGTTTCCCTTATATATTTTAATATTATTCCTTTCAATTTAGTTTTCCGATGAAACTCTTAATACAATATGTTTATTTTCGTGTATCACTTTGTATACATTTTGAATCTTTTTTTTTACTTTTCTAATGTCTCTTTGATACTTTTTTTATCTTGGTATTCGGTGCTAACGTTCCGTTCCTCAATCCGTATACGTTTTCAATCGATTATTGTGAACCATTTCTAGTCTATTCCCATTTTGTCGTGAATACGACTTACTTTACTATGGGGCTCCTTTTCAAAATTAGCCATATGGAAGAATGGGCAGAACTTAATCGTGAATATCTCGACTTTTATTAATGGCAGGAACATAATTCTTTCACTATTTCATCAAAAATATGATCAGGAATTTAGGATAATATTTTGAACAGTGTGATAACCGCAAAAAACTCAAATATTACGTTTTCTCAAAATTTGAAAACAACGCGGAAAACTCTTCCCTTTTGCTTGGGTTTTTCGCACAGGGACGACGATTTTGTGGTAGTAAGGCACATATGTTCAACTGAACGTTATTAAAGGGGAACCGTGGTCGAAAATCGATCATTTCTTCTTGTGCGTTGGATGGAAGCAGACGTCGGGGCGAGAAGATGCATTTAAACAGCGGTATCGGAGAGCGCACCTTCTTCGTGATTAAAAACCTAAAAATCTCAGGTCGTAGTTCTCATTTGCCTTCCGGTAATCAAAGCGAGAAGACGCATTAAACCAGATTCTCATCATTTGGCACTGCGAACGGATGTGTTGCGGTTTGTACGCAAAGCTAGTTTCAACTCAAACAAGAGCGATTACATCATACAACAGATATGCTAATCGTTTGCATTGGAGAGAAAGAATACGAAAAACGAAAAGTGAACAACATTATATAAAATCAGCCGTTTTAAAAGCTCTAATTGTGATCTAATGAACTATTAGGATTACTTCTTTGCAAATCGAAGGTAAAAATCATCAGTTTGATGAAGATCCAAAATAATTTGATTTGCTTCGTGCACTTTTCGCTGTGCGAAAATCGTTCGAGAAAAATGTTCCAAACTGTGCTTAATAAGGAAGAGAATTTCACAATTTGGTCCTTCTAAAAGACATACATGAATCCTGTACAGCATCTTGATAGCTGATCTTTATCTTGAAATATGCAAATTAGAAATGGGATAATCGACATCAAAAATTGTTGAATATTCTAGTAGTGAAAAAGGGAAAAGTTTCACAATTCACATAATCGATCAACTATCCATTCGAATTCGGAATTACACAGAAATCGTGAAATTTATTCGTATTCACGATATCCAGTTATGTCTCTGACATTACACACCCGTACTTTTTTATAGTTGTTGTTTGCTCACTAGGAAGAGCGACTACTTCATACGGTCCTCTCCAAAGTGATTGTAACTTTTGTCCTGCGCCTGTGGGATTGGCTTTTACTAGCACTAAGTCTCCCCACATTGGTTACCATTCATTAGAGTTTTTATCATATAATTCTTTGCGCTTTTGTTTAGACGCAATTAGATTCTCCCGGGCTTGATGATGAAGTCGTTTAAATGTAGATTGCATTTCATTGACGTAGTCCTCATAGTAGAGACCATCATTATCGTATTTGTAGACGGAGTTTGGGATGTTCTCCCGTCTTCCGTATAATAATTCAACCGGTGTATAACCCGTTGAGGAATTTACAGTGGTATTATATTCGAAACTGAAGAATGGGAGTAATTGATCCCATGTTTTCGGTTCGTTACCTACGTATTGTCTTAAATAGGTTTTCAATTCTCTATTCGATCGGTCCACCTCATTTGCTTGTGGATGATATGTACTTGTAGTAATTTTTATAATTTTTAAAATTTTACATACGTTTTTCATAAGAGAACTAACAAAGTTGGTTCCATTATCGATTACTAATTCGGCGGGTGTTCCATATTTACATATATAATTATTCACGAAAGTTTGCGCGACCACCGTGGCACTCTCTTGATTTTCCATCGGTGCTACAATTAAATATCTAGTCAGATCGTCCTGCATCACAAGTCCGTATCTGTTCCCCCATTCTGACTCAGGTAATACCACTATGTCCATATACAAATACCGTGGCACTCTCTTGATTTTCCATCTGTGCTACAATTAAATATCTAGTCAGATCGTCCTGCATCACAAGTCCGTATCTGTTCCCCCATTCTGACTCAGGTAATACCACTATGTCCATATACAATTTCTCGAACGGTTCGTATGATGTCGTGGTAATTCTCATCGGAATTTCTGGCACGAGTTACATTGTTTAACATAATTTTCAATGTCTTTCCGCATATTAGTCCAATGGAATAGTGGACTCATTCTTTTCAACATTCGTTTGCTTCCAACATGTCCACCTAGAGGAGCATCGTGGAATTCTTTCAATGTAGTTTCGCCGTCCTTTTCTGGCACACACATCCTGTCTTTTTCCAGTGCGTATAGTGTGAAAATTTTATCAAATTTCTCGGCAATAAATCTCAACAAATTTGCCTCAGGGGTTTTCTGCATGTTTCGAAAAGAGATAATTTGCATGTTCTTTGCATTTTTCATGTCTTCAGGGCAGTTAGTGAATGCATCTACTAATCCATCTATTAGAATTCTTGTATCGGTTATTGATCTACTCGAGCCATTTAGAACCAATCCCCATATTTTATGATCTGGATTTGAAAATACTCTTAGTTTCAGATAGTCTTTTAAACCATGTGGTAAGTCTATCAGCTCGGCTAGGTCTTTATATGCTGATCTACTGTTTACTATTACGAAAGTACCATCGAAGTCGCTTTCTTTAGTATTTTGTTTTTAAAATTTCAGCAGATCAAATTTGATATCATTGTTATTTATGCATATTTCATACTTTTCGAAATATGAGAGTGCTCCCAAAACTTCCTTTTGGTCCCATCCAAAATCGATGTTTTCTAATCCGTCCATGTGCGGATTCCATTCTGTCTTTTGATTATTTTTAAATAACTTAAACCTGCCTGATTCGTCTTTCAGTTGTTTTGGGGAAGTTGTTTTATTTCCCGCGTCTTTCCGCTTGGCAAGTTTATTTTTTTCTGCTTTTTGCTGTTGACGCTTTTGCTGTCTAGTGACTATTGAAATAGGATGTAAGGACTCGGCCTGTTCGGGCAGTCTGGATAAAAAGTCTGCCACAACATTGTCTTTGCCTTGTTTATAGCGAATGTCCATTTCCAACCCTTGAAGTTTCAGACGTAAACGCGTTAGCGAAGGCGAAGTTTCTTTTAAATGCCATATTGAAATCAGCGGTCTATGATCAGTGCATACAATAAATCTCTGGTTATAAATGAAATGTTTGAAGCGGCTCACTGCCATACGATGGCTAACAACTCTTTTTCAATCGTATGGTATTTTCTTTCAGCACCTACTAGACACTTGCGTGAAAAGCCCTACCTCAGAATCGACCTACCTGAACTATTTAGCCAACTGCTTGCAGCGCCACATGCGGCAAGCATTGCAATTAAAGTGTGAACTCCCCTACCAGACGTTTCAACAGATTGATAACGTCTGGTAGGGGACTTCAGAACCCAATCAAAAACGTGAATTCGCCTACCGTATTTTATCTACCAGACATTATCATAAGACTTGCTCAGCAGCTTCATATACAAAACTTTTTATAGTGTTTCGTAAATCACTGCCAGCACAAATCGGCATACAATCTACTAGGAATTTTAGAACAAACCCTAAGCAAGCTAAAAAGTATTGGCTTGTTCATTCCGTCGACCGTATTCGGTAGTAATGACGCCTAGTAGATGAATAAAGAATTGATCACATTCATGTACTGTGCTCAATATTTCGGATCTCGTGAATCTCTGCCAGCACAAATCGGCATACAATCTACTAGGAATTTTAGAACGGACCCTAAGCAAGCTAAAAAGTATTGGCTTGTTCATTCCGTCGACCGTATTTGGTAGTAATGACGCCTAGTAGATGAATAAAGAATTGATCACATTCATATACTGAGCTCAATATTTCGGATCTCGTGAATCTCTGCCAGCACAAATCGGCATACAATCTACTAGGAATTTTAGAACGGACCCTAAGCAAGCTAAAAAGTATTGGCTTGTTCATTCCGTCGACCGTATTTGGTAGTAATGACGCCTAGTAGATGAATAAAGAATTGATCACATTCATATACTGAGCTCAATATTTCGGATCTCGTGAATCTCTGCCAGCACAAATCGGCATACAATCTACTAGGAATTTTAGAACGGACCCTAAGCAAGCTAAAAAGTATTGGCTTGTTCATTCCGTCGACCGTATTTGGTAGTAATGACGCCTAGTAGATGAATAAAGAATTGATCACATTCATATACTGAGCTCAATATTTCGGATCTCGTGAATCTCTGCCAGCACAAATCGGCATACAATCTACTAGGAATTTTAGAACGGACCCTAAGCAAGCTCAAATGTATTGGCTTGTTCATTCCGTCGACCGTATTTGGTAGTAATGACGCCTAGTAGATGAATAAAGAATTGATCACATTCATATACTGAGCTCAATATTTCGGATCTCGTGAATCTCTGCCAGCACAAATCGGCATACAATCTACTAGGAATTTTAGAACGGACCCTAAGCAAGCTAAAAAGTATTGGCTTGTTCATTCCGTCGACCGTATTTGGTAATAATGACGCCTAGTAGATGAATAAAGAATTGATCACATTCATATACTGAGCTCAATATTTCGGATCTCGTGAATCTCTGCCAGCACAAATCGGCATACAATCTACTAGGAATTTTAGAAGGGACCCTAAGCAAGCTAAAAAGTATTGGCTTGTTCATTCCGTCGACCGTATTTGGTAGTAATGACGCCTAGTAGATGAATAAAGAATTGATCACATTCATATACTGAGCTCAATATTTCGGATCTCGTGAATCTCTGCCTGCACAAATCAGCATACAATCTACTAGGAATTTTAGAATGGACCCTAAGCAAGCTAAAAAGTATTGGCTTGTTCATTCCGTCGACCGTATTTGGTAGTAATGACGCCTAGTAGATGAATAAAGAATTGATCACATTCATATACTGAGCTCAATATTTCGGATCTCGTGAATCTCTGCCAGCTCAAATCGGCGCACAATCTACTAGGAATTTTAGAACGGACCCTAAGCAAGCTAAAAAGTATTGGCTTGTTCATTCCGTCGACCGTATTTGGTAGTAATGACGCCTAGTAGATGAATAAAGAATTGATCACATTCATATACTGAGCTCAATATTTCGGATCTCGAGAATCTCTGCCAGCACAAATCGGCATACAATCTACTAGGAATTTTAGAACGGACCCTAAGCAAGCTAAAAAGTATTGGCTTGTTCATTCCGTCGACCGTATTTGGTAGTAATGACGCCTAGTAGATGAATAAAGAATTGATCACATTCATATACTGAGCTCAATATTTCGGATCTCGTGAATCTCTGCCAGCACAAATCGGCATACAATCTACTAGGAATTTTAGAATAGACCCTAAGCAAGCTAAAAAGTATTGGCTTGTTTATTCCGTCGACCGTATTTTGTAGTAATGACGCCTAGTAGATGAATAAAGAATTGATCACATTCATATACTGAGCTCAATATTTCGGATCTCGTGAATCTCTGCCAGCACAAATCGCCATACAATCTACTAGGAATTTTAGAATGGACCCTAAGTAAGCTAAAAAGTATTGGCTTGTTTATTCCGTCGATCGTATTTGGTAGTAATGACGCCTAGTAGATGAAGAAAGAATTGATCACATTCATATACTGAGCTCAATATTTCGGATCTCGTGAATCTCTGCCTGCACAAATCGGCATATAATCTACTAGGAATTTTAGAACGGACCCTAAGCAAGCTAAAAAGTATTGGCTTGTTTATTCCGTCGACCGTATTTGGTAGTAATGGCGGCTAGTAGATGAATAAAGAATTAATCACATTCATATACTGAGCTCAATATTTCGGATCTCGTGAATCTCTGCCAGCACAAATCGGCATACAATCTACTAGGAATTTTAGAATGGACCCTAAGTAAGCTAAAAAGTATTGGCTTGTTCATTCCGTCGATCGTATTTGGTAGTAATGACGCCTAGTAGATGAATAAAGAATTGATCACATTCATATACAGAGCTCAATATTTCGGATCTCGTGAATCTCTGCCAGCACAAATCGGCATACAATCTACTAGGAATTTTATAATGGACCCTAAGCAAGCTAAAAAGTATTGGCTTGTTCATTCCGTCGACCGTATTTGGTAGTAATGACGCCTAGTAGATGAATAAAGAATTAATCACATTCATATACTGAGCTCAATATGTATAGTCATTTGACATGAGCCGTGACATAACACGAATGAAATCACGACTCACGTTCATCCCCCTGAATCAAGGGTTCGTCGATACCTTAGGAATAATGAAGTGTAGCCATCGTCCCAATTCGTCATTCGTCCATGAAGTTTGCAAACTTTCGAACGAAGCCTGTGGACTCGTTGATGTGTGATCCGTCAGTGTAAAACACCTTTTCACAGTTGACTGTTCTAAATTTATTATGAAAGATTTTAGGGGCCACTCGAGGGCGTACGTGTTCCGGAATTCCACGAATCTCTTCTCTCATGGATATGTCGAAAAACACAGCAGAATCAAAAGTATCCAAGGAATGAGCACGGTTGGAAGCAAACGAAGAAGGATTAATATTCTGAGCCATGTAATCAAAATACAAGGACACAAAACGGGTCTGAGAATTGAGCTCGACAAGCCTTTCGAAGTTTTCAATCACCATCGGATTCAAGATGTCGCATCGGATTAGCAAACGATATGAGAGATCCCAGAATCGATTTTTCAACGGTAAGACGCCCGCAAGCACTTCGAAACTCATCGTATGAGTCGATTGCATGCAACCTAAGGCAATACGCAAACAACGATACTGAATTCTTTCCAGTTTAATGAAAAGGGTGTTCGCGGCGGATCGGAAGCAGAAGCATCCATATTCCATTACGGACAATATCGTTGTTTGGTACAGCCTGATCAGGTCTCCTGGGTGGGCACCCCACCATGATCCGGTTGTTGTACGAAGAAAGTTGATTCTCTGTTGGTATTTTTGTTTCAGATACCTAATGTGACACCCCCAAGGGACTTTGGAGTCGAACCAAATTCCGAGATATTTAAATGTGAAGACCTGAGCTATGGATTCACCCTTAGTTGAAGCTATAATTGTGCTGGTTCTCGCTTTCTTGAAAATACAACCAGCTCAGTTTTCTCCGTAGAGAACTCGATACCCATTTTAAGAGCCTATGTCGACAAGTTGTCGAGGGTGTCTTGTAATGGTCCTTGGAGATCGATAGCTTTGGGTCCTATAATAGACACAACGCTGTCGTCGGCAAGTTGTCTTAGCGTGCCAGATGTGTTGATACATTGATCAATGTTGTTTACGTAAAAAATGTATAAAAGGAGGCTTAAGCATGAGCTCTGAGGAGGACCCATGTAGCTAAATCGTATTGTCGACAAATCACCATGGGCAAAATACATGTGTTTCTCGAACAATAGATTGTATAAAAAGTTGTTCAAAACTGGTGAAAGACCATGCTGGTGCAGCTTCTCAGATAGCATATTTATAGAAACTGAATCAAAATCCCCCTTGATGTCAAGGAAAACTGATGCCATTTGTTCTTTACGGGCAAATGCCATATGAATTTCTGTTGAGAGCAACGCAAGACAATCGTTCGTTCCTTTTCCCCTGCGGAAACCAAATTGTGTATCTGAAAGTAAACCATTAGTTTCGACCCAATTGTCTAGACGGAAGAGAATCATTTCTAATCAAGTTCTTAATTTTAACGTCTAACGCCGCGTAATTCCGGTAATTATCAGGTGTTCCGTTTTTTCTGAATATTTTATACGCGGAGGCTCTCTCCGCGTTTAAATTTATGCACTTTAAATTATGGGTTTAAATTATGGGTGTTAGTTTTCGCGCCGGGTACACGTTTCGTCTGAGCTTGAGTCGCGGTGTCGAGAATCAAGTCAGCCAAAAACGTGTACTCTTCCTCCGGAGGAAGTTGTTGAGTTCTTTCAAGTTTCTCAGATATCGCGGTCGCATAGCTATTCCAATCAATATTTCGTGTGAGGTCATGGCTTTGAGCCGCTGGTGATCGATATTACGATCGGTAGATGATCGCTACCGTGGGGATCAGGAATGATCTCCCACGTGCAATTCAACCGTAGCGATGTCGAGCAAAGGGATAAATCCAGCGCACTTGGTCTTGCTGGTGGTGCAGAAATCCGTGTCATTTCTCCCGTATTCAAGATTGTCATATTGAAGTTGTCGCAAATATCATAGATCATAGTTGATCTGTTATCATCGTGAAGACAGCCCCATCCCGTACCGTGTGAGTTAAAGTTTCCTAAAACCAACGTCGGTGCAGAAAGGAGCTCAATGATATCACTGAGCCGCTGGTACCCAACCGAGGCTCTTGGGGGAATGTAGATGGAAGCAATGCAAAGGTCCTTGCCTTTGATTGTAACATGACATGCGACAACTTCAATACCTGGTATCGAAGGGAGGTTAATTCGATTAAAAGAATAGCACTTTTTGATCTCCAAAAGTACTCCTCCGTAGGGATCATATCGATCCAGGCGAATAATGTTAAAATCGTGGAAGTTTAGGGATATTTCAGAAGTTAACCAAGTTTCGCACAATGGAAATGCGTCACATTTCAGAATATTTTCTAGAAATTTGAAAGAATCTATTTTTGGGGTGATACTTCTGCAATTCCACTGTAAACAGTGATTAGTTCCGTGACGTCGGTTAGCCATCGAAGGATACAATCGCTGAGAGAACGGGCCAATTTACAGTCAACTGCTTTAAATATGTTTTTACTGTTGGCATGAAAGCAATTAAGATGCTTCTAAGAGGGTCAGAAATATTGAAAGTTGTAAAAAACCAATCCACAACATCAAAGAACTTGATAAGTTTAGCACCTAGTTGGTTCTCTGGTTGATTTTCAGGGTCGCTTGGGGATTTTGTAGTCCCTGGAAGTGGTGGAAATTCCATCTCGGAATTGAGTTTTTCGAGACCAGGAGCTTTTTGCTTCAGTGTTTTATCCCGATTCCCGTTAGCTGTAACTTTTCGAAGCCCTCCGGAAGACACCTTCGAACCCTTACTAGGTAGCTTATGAGAGGATTTATTTATTCTTTTCCTACAGCTTTGAGGGACCGCCGAAGATGAACCTTCCAAAGGGTCGTGAGAATCGCTCTCGTCAGTTGACAAGTAGGCATATGGGTTCGTTGTCTGTTTAGGAGGGGTGGCACTTTTAAGCATCTCGGCAAAGGAACGCTTGGAGTGTTCCTTCAGGGAACGCTTCATCCGATCTCCTTGCAGTTTGTAGGCGGGACAATCAGAGAGGTCATGCGTACCCTCCTTACAGTAGAGACACTTTTCAGCATCCTTACCGCAAGAGCCGTCCGCATGAGTTTCCCCACAGTTAGCACAACGTGGCTTATTGCTGCAATGGGTAGCTGTATGCCCCAGTTGTTTGCAATTAGTACAATTCATTACTCGGGGTACGAATAGGCGAACAGGCAAACGAACCCGGTCCAAGAGGATGTAGTTGGGCAAAGCAGAGCCGACGAAGGTCACACGATAAGAGTCTGATTGGGGATAGGACTTTGTTCCATCCCCGGCGATCGATACTGAATGCAATCGCTTGCAATCCAGTATTTTGACATTCTTAAGTCAGCCCACCCCGTACTTAAGAACGTCCTCGCAAGTCAAACTCGAATCGGTTACCACACCGTCGATTTCTACTTTGCGAGCGGGCACTTAGCCGCGGAACTCCTGCGTAAAAGGATCCTTTTGAACAAGCTCACTAGCCTGTTTTGAGCTGGTAAACAGGACCCTGAGCTTGTCTGGTCGTATTTTATCAATACTTTTGATGGTATTATATCGCGATGTCAGGTCCCGCGATATTTTTAAAATATTAAATTTTTTTCCTTCGATTTGGTCCGGAAATAGACCGCGTAAGGCCCGGCCGGTAGTGCGAGCCCATCCGGATAGCTCTTTATGCGAGACTTTTTACAGTCAAGGGAAGTCTCCATTTGATCATCGGGAACGGGGGGGTCGGGATTTAAATTAGACATAGCGGAACTACTTCCGCGCAAAAACAAATTATTCTAGGGGAAATAGAATGGTCGAATAAGGAAATAAAAATAAACGAAGTAACAATACTTAACTTAAAATCCAACGGGGAACACCAAGCTGGGCTTCGTCAATCGGCGTATCGCCGCTTTGATGGTGTGCAAAAATCCTCCGAGAGGAAAAGGCACACTTGTTTATAATCATCACACAATGGCCGCTTGTTTATAATCCGCACACTTGGCCTTGATCGGCGAAACAATAACCGACTAACGGTACCGTTTCGATCGACCGCTCACAATAATGCACTGCTCCAGTGTATAATGTGCAAAAAAACTCTCAAGGAAAAAGCACTATTGTCTATTACACACTATCGTTTCGATCGTCCGATTACTTTATCACACACGGCACTGGTTTTCAATGCTTTCGCAGTAAATCCAAATCACGTCCGTTCGCTCAGAAGGTTGAAACGGCAATGTGCACTGTTAACTTTGAAAATGTTCAATAAATTCGTGGCGGGAGGTGGCTAATGTCATTTTGTGAGTATAATTCGGTCCCAGCTAATGTTTCTTCATTTTGTGTGAAAATCTACGTATCAGGACTCTGTTTCGTTGTAATTCGCACAAGTCACACGAACTCAACTTTCCAACTTATGCAGGCAATACTCTTAGTGGTTCCTGAAAAATAATTCAACTTTATTACAATGTGCTCTAACTTGTATTACGAATAATGTATTACCGTGAAGTAATAAAACTGTGCTTTTTTTCATAAATACGTTTATTTCATAGGCAATATACATAAGTTTTTCTTCGCCGTGGCATCCACAATACATAGTATTTTAAACCTGATACATTTCGAATATCATATTAGTATGTTGGTATTCATTAGTTAATCTAAACACTGTTTTTATCAAGTGAGTTGCTATAATAAATTACATTACATAAAATACATTTATTTTGTATCTTATAACTATTTCAGGTTTGTTTGTATCAGTTCATCACTTTTATTTAATATAAGATAGCTGGCTATTGGTTGAACACATGGAAGAGAAAACAATCTAACATAAAATGAAATTTAAATTGGAACTCCAATGGACTTAATGAAATAATAAAGAAGTTTAATGTAAGGAACGTCACGAAAAGCAAGAATGTCGCGAACTTGGACATTGGATAGTCTACCTTGAGTACGCAAGGAATTTATTAGTTGAGATCTGACATCACGATACTCCACGCATGTCCAAACAACATGGTCAATATCGCGGTAACCTTCGCCACAAGCACAATAAATAGTCTCGAAAAGTCCAATTCGAAGGAGATGTGCATCTAACATGTAGTGATTGGACATGAGTCTGGACATCACACGAATGAAATCTCTACTCACATCCAGTCCCCTGAACCATGCCTTTGTCGATATTTTAGGAATAATTGAGTGCATCCACCGACCCAGATCATGTTTATCCCAAGATGCTTGCCAGCTGGCAAGTGTTCTTTGGCGAGACGCGCTGTAGAATTCGTTAAAAGCAATTGGTCTCTCATAAATTTCACCCTCAATAGCACCACGTTTGGCTAAAATATCGGCTCTTTCATTGCCTGGAATGGAGCAATGAGCCGGGACCCAAACTATTGTTGTTCCGTAGAACAAAAACGCGGGGCGCGTAGGGATTCCAAAATGCTTTAGCAAATCAAACCACCGTTTTAGTGTAGTACAATTTTAGCTTTAAGCTGTAATTTATTTTTAATTTAGATTAAGTTTTAGTAATAATTGCAATTTTACTCACACAAAACGGTATGTCTTAATAATTTTACGCAGTCTCCCGCACCTAGTGTAAACTTCTAGCTCTAACAGATCGGCTGAAAAGTTCGTATCGTTTCTATGAGAGGGCGCCACTAGAATTAAATCCATACCATTTTCAGTTAGTACCAATCTTCAAAAGATACGTGTATAAATTTGACAGCTGTCTGATTATTAGTTTGTGAGATATTGCATTTTGAGTGAAGCTACTATTGTTATTGTGAAAAAAATGGAAAAAAAGGAATTTCGTGTGTTGATGAAACACTACTTTTTGATGAAAAAAAAGTGCCGCCAATACCAAAAAATGGCTTGATGAGTGTTATCCAGACTCTGCACCGGGCGAAGCAACAATTCGTAAGTGGTTTGCAAAATTTCGTACTGGTCATATGAGCACCGAAGACGATGAACGCAGTGGACGTCCAAAAGAGGCTGTTACCGATGAAAACGTGAAAAAAATCCACAAAATGATTTTCAATGACCGTGAAGTTAAGTTGATCGAGATAGCTGACACCCTAAAGATATCAAAGGAAGGTGTTGGACATATTATTCACGAATATTTGGATATGAGAAAGCTTTGTGCAAAATGGGTGCCGCGTGAGCTCACAATCGATCAAAAACAACAACGAATTGATGATTCTGAGCAGTGTTTGGAGCTGTTATATCGAAATAAAACCGATTTTTTTCGTCGATATATAACAATGGACGAAACATGGCTCCATCACTTCACTCCGGAGTCCAATCGACAGTCAGCTGAGTGGACTGCACGCGATGAACCGAACCCAAAGCGTGGAAAGACTCAACAATCGGCCGGTAAGGTTATGGCGTCTGTATTTTGGGATTCGCATGGTATAATTTTCATCGACTACCTTGAAAAGGGAAAAACCATCAACAGTGACTATTATTTAGCATTATTAGAGCGTTTGAAGGACGAAATTTCAAAAAAACGGCCTCATTTGAAGAAGAAAAAAGTTTTGTTTCATCAAGACAATGCACCGTGTCACAAGTCGATGAAAACCATGCTGAAATTGAACGAATTGGGGTTCGAATTGCTCCCTCCTCCACCTCCACCTCCAGATTTGGCCCCCAGTGACTTTTTCCTGTTCTCAGACCTCAAGAGAATGCTCGCTGGTAAAAAATTTAGAAGTAATGAAGAAGTAATCGCTGAAACTGAGGCCTATTTTGAGGCAAAGGACAAATCGTACTACAAAAATGGTATCGAAAAGTTGGAAGATCGCTATAATCGCTGTATCGCCTCTGATGGCAATTATGTTGAATAATAAAAACGAATTTTGGCAAAAAAAATTGTGTTTCTATTAAACGATACGAACTTTTCAGCCGAACTGTTATGTAAGGAAAATGTCGGTTAGAATTGAATTTTTACATAAGTTTCAATTACTTACAATAATCTTCCTTCGTAGATTTAAGCTACCAATAAGATTTAACTAGGTTCTAAGTTTCAACAAAATTTTAAAGATTGTAACTTTTGATTACTTTTAATATTAGGTTTAAGTTTTAATTCTTCATAGAGATAGCTTTTAATACTCGTGTTCGGTTTTAGATTAAACAATTTCTGACAGTTCTTTTCGTTACACGCTTAATAATTTCCCGCCACTCGCTTCGTTAATTGTTTAATCGATAACAGATCTGCCAGTTTCAACAATTGTGATATGATAATTATTATTCAATATGACGTTCAGGCACTGTTTTATTTTGCCTATCTGTGAAAAGAAAACAATGGTTTGGAGATAATGTGACGATTACACTCAAACTATAATGAACTGCTGCTAACTCTGCTATATAAACAGATGCAGGTTCTTGAAGCCTAAATGAGATCGAAACATTATTGTTGAATACACCAAACCCAGTAGCCTCGTCAATTCATGATCCGTGATGTCTGAACTTACTTGTAAATATTTTTGGAATTTCCAAAGAGCGTAGCTGTTCCGGGATTCCACGCATTTCGCGCTGCATGGATGTGTCGAAAAATAAAGTTGAGTCAGGGACGTCATTTAGGAGGCTGACACGGATAGGAATACATCTTGAAGGGTTGATTTCCTGTGACATATGGTTGAAATATACTGTCATGAATCTTGTATGAGATTGAAGCTCAACTAGCCTTTCAAAGTTATTAATAGATTGTATGCCGATTTGTGCTGGCAGAGATTCACGAGATCCGAAATATTGAGCTCAGTATATGAATGTGATCAATTCTTTATTCATCTACTAGGCGTCATTACTACCAAATATGATCGACGAAATAAACAAGCCAATACTTTTTAGCTTACTTAGGGTCCATTCTAAAATTCCTAGTAGATTGTATGCCGATTTGTGCAGGCAGAGATTCACGAGATCCGAAATATTGAGCTCAGTATATGAATGTAATCAATTCTTTATTCATCTACTAGGCGTCATTACTACCAAATACGTTCGACGGAATGAACAAGCCAATACTTTTTAGCTTGCATAGGGTCCGTTCTAAAATTCCTAAAAGATTGTATGCCGATTTGTGCTGGCAGAGATTCACGAGATCCGAAATATTGAGCTCAGTATATGAATGTGATTAATTCTTTATTCATCTACTAGGCGTCATTACTACCAAATACGGACGACGGAATAAACAAACCAATACTTTTTAGCTTGCTTAGGGTTCGTTCTAAAATTCCTAAGAGATTGTATGCCGATTTGTGCTGGCAGAGATTCACGAGATCCGAAATATTGAGCTCAGTATATGAATGTGATTAATTCTTTATCCATCTACTAGGCGTCATTACTACCAAATACGGTCGACGGAATGAACAAGCCAATACTTTTTAGCTTGCTTAGAATCCATTCTAAAATTCCTAGTAGATTGTATGCCGATTTGTGCTGGCAGAGATTCACGAGATCCGAAATATTGAGCTCAGTATATGAATGTGATCAATTCTTTCTTCATCTACTAGGCGTCATTACTACCAAATACGATCGACGGAATGAACAAGCCAATACTTTTTAGCTTGCTTAGGGTCCGTTCTAAAATTCCTAGTAGATTGTATGCCGATTTGTGCTGGCAGAGATTCACGAGATCCGAAATATTGAGCTCAGTATATGAATGTGATTAATACTTTATTCATCTACTAGGCGTCATTACTACCAAATACGGTCGACGGAATGAACAAGCCAATACTTTTTAGCTTGCTTAGGGTCCGTTATGAAATTCCAAGTAGATTGTATGCCGATTTGTGCTGGCAGAGATTCACGAGATCCGAAATATTGAGCTCAGTATATGAATGTGATTAATACTTTATTCATCTACTAGGCGTCATTACTACCAAATACGGTCGACGGAATGAACAAGCCAATACTTTTTAGCTTGCTTAGGGTCCGTTCTAAAATTCCTAGTAGATTGTATGCCGATTTGTGCTGGCAGAGATTCACGAGATCCGAAATATTGAGCTCAGTATATGAATGTGATTAATACTTTATTCATCTACTAGGCGTCATTACTTCCAAATACGGTCGACGGAATGAACAAGCCAATGCTTTTTAGCTTGCTTAGGGTCCATTCTAAAATTCCTAGTAGATTGTATGCCGATTTGTGCTGGCAGAGATTCACGAGATCCGAAATATTGAGCTCAGTATATGAATGTGATTAATACTTTATTCATCTACTAGGCGTCATTACTACCAAATACGGTCGAAAGAAATGATCAAGCCAATGCTTTTAAGCTTGCTTAGGGTCCGTTCTAAAATTCCTTGTAGATTGTATGCCGATTTGTGCTGGCAGAGATTCACGAGATCCGAAATATTGAGCTCTGTATATGAATGTGATCAATTCTTTCTTCATCTACTAGGCGTCATTACTACCAAATACGGTCGACGGAATAAACAAGCCAATACTTTTTAGCTTGCTTAGGGTCCATTCTAAAATTCCTAGTAGATTGTATGCCGATTTGTGCAGGCAGAGATTCACGAGATCCGAAATATTGAGCTCAGTATATGAATGTGATTAATTCTTTATTCATCTACTAGCCGTCATTACTACCAAATACGGTCGACGGAATGAACAAGTCAATACTTTTTAGCTTGCTTAGGGTCCATTCTTAAAATTCCTAGTAGATTGTATGCCGATTTGTGCTGGCAGAGATTCACGAGATCCGAAATATTGAGCTCAGTATATGAATGTGATTAATTCTTTATTCATCTACTAGCCGTCATTACTACCAAATACGGTCGACGGAATGAACAAGTCAATACTTTTTAGCCTGCTTAGGGTCCATTCTTAAATTCCTAGTAGATTGTATGCCGATTTGTGCTGGCAGAGATTCACGAGATCCGAAATATTGAGCTCAGTATATGAATGTGATTAATTTTTTATTCATCTACTAGGCGTCATTACTACCAAATACGGTCGACGGAATGAACAAGCCAATACTTTTTAGCTTGCTTAGGGTCCATTCTAAAATTCCTAGTAGATTGTATGCCGATTTGTGCCGGCCGAGATTCACGAGATCCGAAATATTGAGCTCAGTATATGAATGTGATCAATTCTTTCTTCATCTACTAGGCGTCATTACTACCAAATACGATCGACGGAATGAACAAGCCAATACTTTTTAGCTTACTTAGGGTCCATTCTAAAATTCCTAGTAGATTGTATGCCGATTTGTGCTGGCAGAGATTCACGAGATCCGAAATATTGAGCTCAGTATATGAATGTGATTAATTCTTTATTCATCTACTAGGCGTCATTACTACCAAATACGGTCGACGGAATGAACAAGCCAAAACTTTTTAGCTTGCTTAGGGTCTATTCTAAAATTCCTAGTAGATTGTATGCTGATTTGTGCTGGCAGAGATTCACGAGATCCGAAATATTGAGCTCAGTATATGAATGTGATTAATTCTTTATTCATCTACTAGCAGTCATTACTACCAAATACGGTCGACGGAATGAACAAGCCAATACTATTTAGCTTGCTTAGGGTCCATTCTAAAATTCCTAGTAGATTGTATGCCGATTTGTGCTGGCAGAATTTCACGAGATCCGAAATATTGAGCTCAGTATATGAATGTGATTAATTCTTTATTCATCTACTAGCCGTCATTACTACCAAATACGGTCGACGGAATGAACAAGCCAATACTTTTTAGCTTGCTTAGGGTCCGTTCTAAAATTCCTAGTAGATTATATGCCGATTTGTGCTGGCAGAGATTCACGAGATCCGAAATATTGAGCTCAGTATATGAATGTGATCAATTCTTTCTTCATCTACTAGGCGTCATTACTACCAAATACGATCGACGGAATGAACAAGCCAATACTTTTCAGGTTACTTAGGGTCCATTCTAAAATTCCTAGTAGATTGTATGCCGATTTGTGCTGGCAGAGATTCACGAGATCCGAAATATTGAGCTCAGTATATGAATGTGATTAATTCTTTATTCATCTACTAGCCGTCATTACTACCAAATACGGTCGACGGAATGAACAAGCCAATACTTTTTAGCTTGCTTAGGGTCCGTTCTAAAATTCCTAGTAGATTATATGCCGATTTGTGCAGGCAGAGATTCACGAGATCCGAAATATTGAGCTCAGTATATGAATGTGATCAATTCTTTCTTCATCTACTATGCGTCATTACTACCAAATACGATCGACGGAATGAACAAGCCAATACTTTTTAGCTTACTTAGGGTCCATTCTAAAATTCCTAGTAGATTGTATGCCGATTTGTGCTGGCAGAGATTCACGAGATCCGAAATATTGAGCTCAGTATATGAATGTGATCAATTCTTTCTTCATCTACTAGGCGTCATTACTACCAAATACGGTCGACGGAATGAACAAGCCAATACTTTTTAGCTTGCTTAGGGTCCGTTCTAAAATTCCTAAAAGATTTAATGCCGATTTGTGCTGGCAGAGATTCACGAGATCCGAAATATTGAGCTCAGTATATGAATGTGATCAATTCTTTCTTCATCTACTAGGCGTCATTACTACCAAATACGGTCGACGGAATGAACAAGCCAATACTTTTTAGCTTGCTTAGGGTCCATTCTAAAATTCCTAGTAGATTATATGCCGATTTGTGCTGGCAGAGATTCACGAGATCCGAAATAGTGAGCTCAGTATATGAATGTGATTAATTTTTTATTCATCTACTAGGCGTCATTACTACCAAATACGGTCGACGGAATGAACAAGCCAATACTTTTTAGCTTGCTTAGGGTCCATTCTAAAATTCCTAGTAGATTGTATGCCGATTTGTGCAGGCAGAGATTCACGAGATCCGAAATATTGAGCTCAGTATATGAATGTGATCAATTCATTCTTCATCTACTAGGCGTCATTACTACCAAATACGATCGACGGAATGAACAAGCCAATACTTTTTAGCTTACTTAGGGTCCATTCTAAAATTCCTAGTAGATTGTATGCCGATTTGTGCTGGCAGAGATTCACGAGATCCGAAATATTGAGCTCAGTATATGAATGTGATTAATTCTTTATTCATCTACTAGCCAATACTTTTTAGCTTGCTTAGGGTCCGTTCTAAAATTCCTAAAAGATTGTATGCCGATTTGTGCTGGCAGAGATTCACGAGATCCGAAATATTGAGCTCAGTATATGAATGTGATCAATTCTTTATTCATCTACTAGGCGTCATTACTACCAAATACGGTCGACGGAATGAACAAGCCAATACTTTTTAGCTTGCTTAGGGTCCATTCTAAAATTCCTAGTAGATTGTATGCCGATTTGTGCAGGCAGAGATTCACGAGATCCGAAATATTGAGCTCAGTATATGAATGTGATCAATTCATTCTTCATCTACTAGGCGTCATTACTACCAAATACGATCGACGGAATGAACAAGCCAATACTTTTTAGCTTGCTTAGGGTCCATTCTAAAATTCCTAGTAGATTGTATGCCGATTTGTGCAGGCCGAGATTCACGAGATCCGAAATATTGAGCTCAGTATATGAATGTGATCAATTCTTTCTTCATCTACTAGGCGTCATTACTACCAAATACGATCGACGGAATGAACAAGCCAATACTTTTTAGCTTACTTAGGGTCCATTCTAAAATTCCTAGTAGATTGTATGCCGATTTGTGCTGGCAGAGATTCACGAGATCCGAAATATTGAGCTCAGTATATGAATGTGATTAATTCTTTATTCATCTACTAGGCGTCATTACTACCAAATACGGTCGACGGAATGAACAAGCCAAAACTTTTTAGCTTGCTTAGGGTCTATTCTAAAATTCCTAGTAGATTGTATGCTGATTTGTGCTGGCAGAGATTCACGAGATCCGAAATATTGAGCTCAGTATATGAATGTGATTAATTCTTTATTCATCTACTAGCCGTCATTACTACCAAATACGGTCGACGGAATGAACAAGCCAATACTATTTAGCTTGCTTAGGGTCCATTCTAAAATTCCTAGTAGATTGTATGCCGATTTGTGCTGGCAGAGATTCACGAGATCCGAAATATTGAGCTCAGTATATGAATGTGATTAATTCTTTATTCATCTACTAGCCGTCATTACTACCAAATACGGTCGACGGAATGAACAAGCCAATACTTTTTAGCTTGCTTAGGGTCCGTTCTAAAATTCCTAGTAGATTATATGCCGATTTGTGCTGGCAGAGATTCACGAGATCCGAAATATTGAGCTCAGTATATGAATGTGATCAATTCTTTCTTCATCTACTAGGCGTCATTACTACCAAATACGATCGACGGAATGAACAAGCCAATACTTTTCAGGTTACTTAGGGTCCATTCTAAAATTCCTAGTAGATTGTATGCCGATTTGTGCTGGCAGAGATTCACGAGATCCGAAATATTGAGCTCAGTATATGAATGTGATTAATTCTTTATTCATCTACTAGCCGTCATTACTACCAAATACGGTCGACGGAATGAACAAGCCAATACTTTTTAGCTTGCTTAGGGTCCGTTCTAAAATTCCTAGTAGATTATATGCCGATTTGTGCAGGCAGAGATTCACGAGATCCGAAATATTGAGCTCAGTATATGAATGTGATCAATTCTTTCTTCATCTACTATGCGTCATTACTACCAAATACGATCGACGGAATGAACAAGCCAATACTTTTTAGCTTGCTTAGGGTCCGTTGTAAAATTCCTAGTAGATTGTATGCCGATTTGTGCTGGCAGAGATTCACGAGATCCGAAATATTGAGCTCAGTATATGAATGTGATCAATTCTTTCTTCATCTACTAGGCGTCATTACTACCAAATACGGTCGACGGAATGAACAAGCCAATACTTTTTAGCTTGCTTAGGGTCCGTTCTAAAATTCCTAGTAGATTATATGCCGATTTGTGCAGGCAGAGATTCACGAGATCCGAAATATTGAGCTCAGTATATGAATGTGATCAATTCTTTCTTCATCTACTATGCGTCATTACTACCAAATACGATCGACGGAATGAACAAGCCAATACTTTTTAGCTTGCTTAGGGTCCATTCTAAAATTCCTAGTAGATTGTATGCCGATTTGTGCAGGCCGAGATTCACGAGATCCGAAATATTGAGCTCAGTATATGAATGTGATCAATTCTTTCTTCATCTACTATGCGTCATTACTACCAAATACGGTCGACGGAATGAACAAGCCAATACTTTTTAGCTTGCTTAGGGTCCGTTGTAAAATTCCTAGTAGATTGTATGCCGATTTGTGCTGGCAGAGATTCACGAGATCCGAAATATTGAGCTCAGTATATGAATGTGATCAATTCTTTCTTCATCTACTAGGCGTCATTACTACCAAATACGGTCGACGGAATGAACAAGCCAATACTTTTTAGCTTGCTTAGGGTCCGTTCTAAAATTCCTAAAAGATTTAATGCCGATTTGTGCTGGCAGAGATTCACGAGATCCGAAATATTGAGCTCAGTATATGAATGTGATCAATTCTTTCTTCATCTACTAGGCGTCATTACTACCAAATACGGTCGACGGAATGAACAAGCCAATACTTTTTAGCTTGCTTAGGGTCCATTCTAAAATTCCTAGTAGATTATATGCCGATTTGTGCTGGCAGAGATTCACGAGATCCGAAATAGTGAGCTCAGTATATGAATGTGATTAATTTTTTATTCATCTACTAGGCGTCATTACTACCAAATACGGTCGACGGAATGAACAAGCCAATACTTTTTAGCTTGCTTAGGGTCCATTCTAAAATTCCTAGTAGATTGTATGCCGATTTGTGCAGGCAGAGATTCACGAGATCCGAAATATTGAGCTCAGTATATGAATGTGATCAATTCTTTCTTCATCTACTAGGCGTCATTACTACCAAATACGATCGACGGAATGAACAAGCCAATACTTTTTAGCTTACTTAGGGTCCATTCTAAAATTCCTAGTAGATTGTATGCCGATTTGTGCTGGCAGAGATTCACGAGATCCGAAATATTGAGCTCAGTATATGAATGTGATTAATTCTTTATTCATCTACTAGCCAATACTTTTTAGCTTGCTTAGGGTCCGTTCTAAAATTCCTAAAAGATTGTATGCCGATTTGTGCTGGCAGAGATTCACGAGATCCGAAATATTGAGCTCAGTATATGAATGTGATCAATTCTTTATTCATCTACTAGGCGTCATTACTACCAAATACGGTCGACGGAATGAACAAGCCAATACTTTTTAGCTTGCTTAGGGTCCGTTCTAAAATTCCTAGTAGATTATATGCCGATTTGTGCTGGCAGAGATTCACGAGATCCGAAATATTGAGCTCAGTATATGAATGTGATTAATTTTTTATTCATCTACTAGGCGTCATTACTACCAAATACGGTCGACGGAATGAACAAGCCAATACTTTTTAGCTCGCTTAGGGTCCATTCTAAAATTCCTAGTAGATTGTATGCCGATTTGTGCAGGCAGAGATTCACGAGATCCGAAATATTGAGCTCAGTATATGAATGTGATCAATTCTTTCTTCATCTACTAGGCGTCATTACTACCAAATACGGTCGACGGAATGAACAAGTCAATACTTTTAAGCTTGCTTAGGGTCCATTCTAAAATTCCTAGTAGATTGTATGCCGATTTGTGCTGGCAGAGATTCACGAGATCCGAAATATTGAGCTCAGTATATGAATGTGATTAATTCTTTATTCATCTACTAGCCGTCATTACTACCAAATACGGTCGACGGAATGAACAAGTCAATACTTTTTAGCCTGCTTATTACTACCAAATACGGTCGAAGGAATGAACAAGTCAATACTTTTTAGCCTGCTTAGGGTCCATTCTTAAATTCCTAGTAGATTGTATGCCGATTTGTGCTGGCAGAGATTCACGAGATCCGAAATATTGAGCTCAGTATATGAATGTGATTAATTTTTTATTCATCTACTAGGCGTCATTACTACCAAATACGGTCGACGGAATGAACAAGCCAATACTTTTTAGCTTGCTTAGGGTCCATTCTAAAATTCCTAGTAGATTGTATGCCGATTTGTGCAGGCAGAGATTCACGAGATCCGAAATATTGAGCTCAGTATATGAATGTGATCAATTCTTTCTTCATCTACTAGGCGTCATTACTACCAAATACGATCGACGGAATGAACAAGCCAATACTTTTTAGCTTACTTAGGGTCCATTCTAAAATTCCTAGTAGATTGTATGCCGATTTGTGCTGGCAGAGATTCACGAGATCCGAAATATTGAGCTCAGTATATGAATGTGATTAATTCTTTATTCATCTACTAGCCAATACTTTTTAGCTTGCATAGGGTCCGTTCTAAAATTCCTAAAAGATTGTATGCCGATTTGTGCTGGCAGAGATTCACGAGATCCGAAATATTGAGCTCAGTATATGAATGTGATCAATTCTTTATTCATCTACTAGGCGTCATTACTACCAAATACGGTCGACGGAATGAACAAGCCAATACTTTTTAGCTTGCTTAGGGTCCGTTCTAAAATTCCTAGTAGATTATATGCCGATTTGTGCTGGCAGAGATTCACGAGATCCGAAATATTGAGCTCAGTATATGAATGTGATTAATTTTTTATTCATCTACTAGGCGTCATTACTACCAAATACGGCCGACGGAATGAACAAGCCAATACTTTTTAGCTCGCTTAGGGTCCATTCTAAAATTCCTAGTAGATTGTATGCCGATTTGTGCAGGCAGAGATTCACGAGATCCGAAATATTGAGCTCAGTATATGAATGTGATCAATTCTTTCTTCATCTACTAGGCGTCATTACTACCAAATACGGTCGACGGAATGAACAAGTCAATACTTTTAAGCTTGCTTAGGGTCCATTCTAAAATTCCTAGTAGATTGTATGCCGATTTGTGCTGGCAGAGATTCACGAGATCCGAAATATTGAGCTCAGTATATGAATGTGATTAATTCTTTATTCATCTACTAGCCGTCATTACTACCAAATACGGTCGACGGAATGAACAAGTCAATACTTTTTAGCCTGCTTAATGTCCATTCTTAAATTCCTAGTAGATTGTATGCCGATTTGTGCTGGCAGAGATTCACGAGATCCGAAATATTGAGCTCAGTATATGAATGTGATTAATTTTTTATTCATCTACTAGGCGTCATTACTACCAAATACGGTCGACGGAATGAACAAGCCAATACTTTTTAGCTTGCTTAGGGTCCATTCTAAAATTCCTAGTAGATTGTATGCCGATTTGTGCAGGCAGAGATTCACGAGATCCGAAATATTGAGCTCAGTATATGAATGTGATCAATTCTTTCTTCATCTACTAGGCGTCATTACTACCAAATACGATCGACGGAATGAACAAGCCAATACTTTTTAGCTTACTTAGGGTCCATTCTAAAATTCCTAGTAGATTGTATGCCGATTTGTGCTGGCAGAGATTCACGAGATCCGAAATATTGAGCTCAGTATATGAATGTGATTAATTCTTTATTCATCTACTAGGCGTCATTACTACCAAATACGGTCGACGGAATGAACAAGCCAATACTTTTTAGCTTGCTTAGGGTCTATTCTAAAATTCCTAGTAGATTGTATGCTGATTTGTGCTGGCAGAGATTCACGAGATCCGAAATATTGAGCTCAGTATATGAATGTGATTAATTCTTTATTCATCTACTAGCCGTCATTACTACCAAATACGGTCGACGGAATGAACAAGCCAATACTTTTTAGCTTGCTTAGGGTCCATTCTAAAATTCCTAGTAGATTGTATGCCGATTTGTGCTGGCAGAGATTCACGAGATCCGAAATATTGAGCTCAGTATATGAATGTGATTAATAATTTATTCATCTACTAGCCGTCATTACTACCAAATACGGTCGACGGAATGAACAAGCCAATACTTTTTAGCTTGCTTAGGGTCCGTTCTAAAATTCCTAGTAGATTATATGCCGATTTGTGCTGGCAGAGATTCACGAGATCCGAAATATTGAGCTCTGTATATGAATGTGATCAATTCTTTCTTCATCTACTAGGCGTCATTACTACCAAATACGGTCGACGGAATGAACAAGCCAATACTTTTTAGCTTGCTTAGGGTCCATTCTAAAATTCCTAGTAGATTGTATGCCGATTTGTGCTGGCAGAGATTCACGAGATCCGAAATATTGAGCTCAGTATATGAATGTGATTAATAATTTATTCATCTACTAGCCGTCATTACTACCAAATACGGTCGACGGAATGAACAAGCCAATACTTTTTAGCTTGCTTAGGGTCCGTTCTAAAATTCCTAGTAGATTATATGCCGATTTGTGCAGGCAGAGATTCACGAGATCCGAAATATTGAGCTCAGTATATGAATGTGATCAATTCTTTCTTCATCTACTAGGCGTCATTACTACCAAATACGATCGACGGAATGAACAAGCCAATACTTTTTAGCTTACTTAGGGTCCATTCTAAAATTCCTAGTAGATTGTATGCCGATTTGTGCTGGCAGAGATTCACGAGATCCGAAATATTGAGCTCAGTATATGAATGTGATCAATTCTTTCTTCATCTACTAGGCGTCATTACTACCAAATACGGTCGACGGAATGAACAAGCCAATACTTTTTAGCTTGCTTAGGGTCTATTCTAAAATTCCTAGTAGATTGTATGCTGATTTGTGCTGGCAGAGATTCACGAGATCCGAAATATTGAGCTCAGTATATGAATGTGATTAATTCTTTATTCATCTACTAGCCGTCATTACTACCAAATACGGTCGACGGAATGAACAAGCCAATACTTTTTAGCTTGCTTAGGGTCCATTCTAAAATTCCTAGTAGATTGTATGCCGATTTGTGCTGGCAGAGATTCACGAGATCCGAAATATTGAGCTCAGTATATGAATGTGATTAATAATTTATTCATCTACTAGTCGTCATTACTACCAAATACGGTCGACGGAATGAACAAGCCAATACTTTTTAGCTTGCTTAGGGTCCGTTGTAAAATTCCTAGTAGATTATATGCCGATTTGTGCTGGCAGAGATTCACGAGATCCGAAATATTGAGCTCTGTATATGAATGTGATCAATTCTTTCTTCATCTACTAGGCGTCATTACTACCAAATACGATCGACGGAATGAACAAGCCAATACTTTTCAGGTTACTTAGGGTCCATTCTAAAATTCCTAGTAGATTGTATGCCGATTTGTGCTGGCAGAGATTCACGAGATCCGAAATATTGAGCTCAGTATATGAATGTGATTAATTCTTTATTCATCTACTAGCCGTCATTACTACCAAATACGGTCGACGGAATGAACAAGCCAATACTTTTTAGCTTGCTTAGGGTCCGTTCTAAAATTCCTAGTAGATTATATGCCGATTTGTGCAGGCAGAGATTCACGAGATCCGAAATATTGAGCTCAGTATATGAATGTGATCAATTCTTTCTTCATCTACTAGGCGTCATTACTACCAAATACGATCGACGGAATGAACAAGCCAATACTTTTTAGCTTACTTAGGGTCCATTCTAAAATTCCTAGTAGATTGTATGCCGATTTGTGCTGGCAGAGATTCACGAGATCCGAAATATTGAGCTCAGTATATGAATGTGATCAATTCTTTCTTCATCTACTAGGCGTCATTACTACCAAATACGGTCGACGGAATGAACAAGCCAATACTTTTTAGCTTGCTTAGGGTCTATTCTAAAATTCCTAGTAGATTGTATGCTGATTTGTGCTGGCAGAGATTCACGAGATCCGAAATATTGAGCTCAGTATATGAATGTGATTAATTCTTTATTCATCTACTAGCCGTCATTACTACCAAATACGGTCGACGGAATGAACAAGCCAATACTTTTTAGCTTGCTTAGGGTCCATTCTAAAATTCCTAGTAGATTGTATGCCGATTTGTGCTGGCAGAGATTCACGAGATCCGAAATATTGAGCTCAGTATATGAATGTGATTAATAATTTATTCATCTACTAGTCGTCATTACTACCAAATACGGTCGACGGAATGAACAAGCCAATACTTTTTAGCTTGCTTAGGGTCCGTTCTAAAATTCCTAAAAGATTGTATGCCGATTTGTGCTGGCAGAGATTCACGAGATCCGAAATATTGAGCTCAGTATATGAATGTGATCAATTCTTTCTTCATCTACTAGGCGTCATTACTACCAAATACGGTCGACGGAATGAACAAGCCAATACTTTTTAGCTTGCTTAGGGTCCGTTCTAAAATTCCTAAAAGATTGTATGCCGATTTGTGCTGGCAGAGATTCACGAGATCCGAAATATTGAGCTCAGTATATGAATGTGATCAATTCTTTATTTATCTACTAGGCGTCATTACTACCAAATACGGTCGACGGAATGAACAAGCCAATACTTTTTAGCTTGCTTAGGGTCCGTTCTAAAATTCCTAGTAGATTATATGCCGATTTGTGCTGGCAGAGATTCACGAGATCCGAAATATTGAGCTCAGTATATGAATGTGATTAATTTTTTATTCATCTACTAGGCGTCATTACTACCAAATACGGTCGACGGAATGAACAAGCCAATACTTTTTAGCTCGCTTAGGGTCCATTCTAAAATTCCTAGTAGATTGTATGCCGATTTGTGCAGGCAGAGATTCACGAGATCCGAAATATTGAGCTCAGTATATGAATGTGATCAATTCTTTCTTCATCTACTAGGCGTCATTACTACCAAATACGGTCGACGGAATGAACAAGCCAATACTCTTTAGCTTTCCTTTCGTTAATCCAGAATCTACAGTAGATCGTATGCTGATTGGTGCAGGCAGTGATTTACGAAACACTATAAAAAGTTTTGTATATGAAGCTGCTGAGCAAGTCTTATGATAATGTCTGGTAGATAAAATACGGTAGGCGAATTCACGTTTTTGATTGGGTTGTGAAGTCCCCTACCAGACGTTATCAATCTATTGAAACGTCTGGTAGGGGAGTTCACACTTTAATTGCAATGCTTGCCGCATGTGGCGCTGCAAGCAGTTGGCTAAATAGCTCAGGTAGGTCGACTCTGAGGTAGGGCTTTTCACGCAAGTCTACTAGATCTCTGCTTGCATAAGAAATAGGCCTGTCGATCGATTTTTCATTGGAAAGTACTGCTCCAATAGCGTACTCGCTGGCATCTGTCGTGATCACGAACGTATCTTTATAGTTCGGTCTAACTAACAGTGTGTCAGAAGTAAAAAAATTTCGCAATTCCTCAAAAGATTTTTGACACTCTTCTGTACAAGTAAACTTAACATTCTTTCGCAAAAGATCGTTCAAAGGTATACGTTACTCTGCGATGTGAGGTATGAATTATCCATAGAAATTTACTGTTCCTAAAAATGACCGAACACCTTTGACTGTTTTTGGTGCCGCCATCTCTTTTATTGTTTTTATATTGTCCTCCATCGGACGAATTCCTTCTTTGTCAATTACATGTCCTGGCTCGACTTTTAGATTATGTCGACGAAGAGCCTCTAAAAACTTTGCGTAAGTTTTTATTGTGTTCTTCCATAGTAACACCGAAAACAATTATATCATCCAGATATACGATTGCTTTAACCCCTTTTATCCCATACAGTACCGTATTCGCAGGCCCATAGGCATTTGTGTGAATTCAAAGTGGCCTTTTGGAGTTGAAAACGCTGTCTTGGCTGCATCTTTTGAGTTGATTGGTACTTGGTAAAACCCTGATTTTAAATATTTACTGTTTCCAAGATTATCTAGAATCTCGTCAATTAGTGGAATTGGGTATACAAATGGCTTCGTAACTAAATTTAAAGCCCTGAAGTCTACTACGATTCTCTATTTCTTGTTACCAAATTCATCGTCCTTCTTGGGAACACATAGGACTGGTGCATTCCACGGACTTTTGCTAGGCCTTATGATACCTTGTCTACGCATTTCTTCATAATTATGCTTTTTTTGTAGCTTCTGGAAATCTGTATTGCCATTTGTTGATAGGCACGTTTGACGTGGTCTCAATTTCGTGCACTGCCGCATCAGTGATAGTTAATTTATCCCCCTTCAAATAGAATACATCGCTATATGATGCCATAATTTTCTCTATATCCATAAAATTTTCTCTTTTTAAATGATTCATATTTAGTGATTTTAACACTTTATCCGTTCGGTCTCGACCAGATATTTGACCGTATCTTCTAATTTCCGTAAGAATTACGTCTTGATTTGTATCTATATCAAGGAAACATTTGTCTTCCTCGTCACACTCTCCGCCTATAAAATCTTTTTCTTCTTCATGAGTAATATTAGTCCCACAACCGGGGAGCATACTATCTGAACGATCGTCGTTTTTTGTATAACTCATAATTGCTCTGATACGATGCATTAATGATGTCATTTTTATTCACGTGCTTTTTAATCACTTCATATTTATTATGCTTCGCTAAACTGCCCTCTAAGACTTCAGCATTAACGATAATTACTTCATTTTTGCCACTCTTTGCATCCATTTTAATATGTTTTTCGGTTGTCCTATTTCTACATGGAGATTTTTCTGTTTCTCCGTTGTTGTCTGATTTAGCTGTGCTGTTGGGCAGCTCCTTTTTGTGTTCGTCTAATATTTTTCCCATATTTAGCTTGTCTAGCCGTATCTCTGTTTGTTTATTAGCGCCCATTGGCGTTTGTCTGTGTACCCTCTCCTTCTCACCTTCGTGCTGAACTCTATAGGTTTTTCTTTCATGTATATTATTCCGGTTTTGTTATCCAAACTCGTGACGTATCTATTTATGAATTCCATCCCGAGGATTCCATCGAACTCCAATTCTTCGACTACGTCAAATTTCACTTTTAGATTTACGTCTTGGATTATAAATTCTGCCTCGGTTGTACCTAGACTTACCCGCAAGATGTTTACCACCCCTGTATAACGCATTCGCTCTTGTCCGTTTATCTTACCAGAGCCTATTTCCTCTGCACATTTTCTACTGATTAAGTTGGAACTGGCCCCAGTATCGATTAGAAATTTCTTTCTTATATATGAGTTAGCTGTAGACCTCAATTCAATCTGATATGCATTGAACCAATTTCTAGTCATTACATGACTTGCGGTTCCTGACTTCCTTTCTTCTCGGATGCGTTTTTGATTTACTGACCCAAGATTCGTCTTGGCCGCCTCTTGCTGTTTCATTTCTAGCATCATATCTGTGATTTGCCCGACTTGATTTCTCAACTGTGAAATAGATCTTTGAAGTACACATATATTCTTTTTTACGTCTTGCTTTTGAATAATGTCATGGGGTGTTCGGTCCTCTATCCACTCGAATGGCCTCTTGTTTAGTTTTTTCTATAGTTGTTGCAGTTGTTATAGTTGCTATCTCGATTGTTTTGGCGTTCCTGCCGGTACGAGCGCTCCGCTGTTTCGTAATTGTTCCAATTGTTCCGGCTTCTGCTTTGTTTATGGGTATTTTGTGGTTGGTGCCCATACATTCAAGCACTTGGTCGTTGTTGATCTTCTCTCTCATAATCTCTTCTTGTTAGTTGGTTACACGGTTCTTGTCGGAATGCCTGGTGTGATTCGCCATAATGTCTCTAGTTGAACCCACCGCTTCCCGCATTATATCGCCGCGGTGTGCTCGGTTCCTGGCTGTGTCTCGTGGTTTCCCTATGGGGAGCCGGACCTCCATCACGTGTGATTCTGAAATTATCACCCTGGTGGTATGTATAATTTTGCCTTGCGCCGCGATTCGTACTCATTTGCCCGATGCTATAATTACTATTTTGATTATAGTTTCGTGTCTGCCTATTACCATTCCCGTGTCCGACATACGCCTCTTGGTTCCTTGGGCCACTCCTATTTTCCTGTCCTATTGTTCGACTTGGGTGATCTTGGTTTTGATGAATTCAAATTAATTTAGTATTCATTATTATGCTACACGAATGCAAATGACAAATGAAGGTGAAATACATGTAGAAATTGTGTCAATTACTTCTATTATTTTACCTTTTGTTTGTGAATATTTTCACGCATCGATTTGAATGTATCAAGCCTCGTACTTTCTATGAGATATGATTGAGGTTTTGAAAAATAGCGAGTGGTGTCGTATTTGTCTGCTAAAAATCGAGACAATATGCTGGCTTACTAGATTTAACTAATGAAAATGATAGATTTGAAGAAGTAAGCGATTTATCAGGTGGGAAGCATCGTTCTGATTTCTAAGGCTAAAGTCTCACAAGAAACATGTCGGAGGAATGTTGCATTTAGAAAGCAAAGCATCACATAAAGCACATATAAAATGATTTGAAGCTCTAATTGGTTTACTTTGATCAATTGTAAATAACTCACTCGCGCGTAACCTAAGTGTGAGTTTAGTATATCATGTCGTTTTCATCTGAGAACCCTGAGATGAACTCGGTTTATCGCTTCAACCGAAATCGCAGAATGGTGGAATCTGAGAACGATCATAAATCGCTATGTTACAATAGAAACTTAACGCTATAAAAATAACTGCATGCATGCAACACTAGTAAGCACATTGGTATAGTTTCGCTTAGATAGAATGTATACAAGACAAATACAAATTAAGCTGTGTGTTTCGGGTTCGTGTGTTCGATGTTGGTTCTTAAAAGAAGGATCAAGAGTAAACCAAGTTAACTTGTGTTGGTAGTTTGTGTATTACGTACATTTAATTTGGTACGTATGTCATAGATCTTTGTATTCATATATGCAGTGCAACGAGTTTATCAAAGTGGCTTGCACGATTGAGTTTCAAACAATCTTTTTTAACAATAATTTATGCTCAAATGATTGTTAAGCCTGACATTTTGGATGAAATATTAGTTTTGATCAATTTTTCACCAACGTTTGATGGAAAATTGCTTACATTTTATGAAGGCAGATTTTAATTCTTTAATAAAAAAGTTAGCAACACTGCTTCAATGCATTTGTATTAGATTGCGCTACACAAAATAAACAAAACTAGATATTTTTGTAACAAAAGCAGTTTTCCGGGAAAATAAATGGTTTTACGACAACATTCCATATCCATTGCCTTTCGCGTGTTAAATTAAAGGTATCTTTATTTGCGGGATTACTTATAGAAGGTACGTAATTCTTTGTATCGCAATAATTTCTGCAAGAGGAAATCGATATAGGAATGTATTTGTTGCTAATTGAATGTGTCAGTGAAAGTAAGCTGAAACTGAAATCATTTTTCTCGAGCAGTTTTATAGAAAACGGAAGAGTTTTAGACTAAGATTTTCGCTTTTCTTGAATTACAATTTAAAGTAGTATGAACCGATTGGTTTATTTTTCAACCATATGGAAGATTCATTGAGTAAAATCAAGTAAAAGATGCGCCGAAATTTGTTTTTACGCACACATTGCTGACATTACTCATACGCTTGCAAAGAGTCTTGCTCCTTAATAAGGATCGATCTATGGAGACTCTCATGCCATTGCGCATTCAATATGAAGCAGTATGACGATTGGTTGATTTAAAAGATCAATCATTTGAAATTTTGACGGCCTTGTTACACATAACAAGTCGAACAACCCCATGGCCATGGGGCTGATCATATTAATTTTTCATACAGGACAATACGAATTCTCTATGAAAATATGTGGCATCTGTGTATCGGACATAAATCAGAAATTCTTTCTATTTTGCTACAGACTTATAGACTATTGTTTTTTTTTACTTTCTCATATATCACTGTCAAAACCGACTTTTGAACCGAGGCCCGTAGGGCCGAGTGTCATATACCATTCGACTCAGTTCGTCGAGTACGCAAAATGTCTGTGTGTGTATGTGTGTAAGTAACGTTTTTTTGCACTAACTTTTCTCGGAGATGGCTGAACCGATTTTCACAAACTTAGATTCAAATAAAAGGTCTTATGGTCTCATACAAAATTCCTGAATATTATTTGGAAAATACTTGCGGTTCCGGAATTATGGGATAAAATGTGCAAAAAAAATAGGAAAATGAGTGCATTAACTTTTCTCAGAACCGATTTTCACAAACTTAGATTCAACTGAAAGGTCTTGTGGTCCCATAAAAATTCTTGAATATTTTTTGGATCCGACTTCCGGTTTCGGAGTTATGGGGTAAAATGAGTAAAAAAATGAAAATATGTGTTCAAACTTTTCTCATAGTTGGCGCGACCGATTTTCACAAACTTTTAAATGAAAGGTTCTGTGGTCCCATACGTAATTCCTGAATTTCATCCGGATCCGACTTCCGGATCCGGAAATATAGGATAAAGCGTGTTAAAAATTTTATACCATCACTGAAAAGGGCGAAAAACCGTAAAAAGTTTTTTAAATCGACCTCAAATCTTCTCCAATTGATAGTTTTTATCAGTAGCCCTCGGCATCTTATAGCTTAACGCAATGTGCCTTAAAATATGTTATTAAATAAAAAAAACTAGCTACGAGTTCGAGTTCTGTCTCTGTAACTAATCGATTCAGCTCAACGAACTGAGCAAATCAACGTGTGTGTATGTGTGTGTCTGTATGTGTGTTGTCAACTAAGCGGTCGAGATATCAGAGATGGCTAGACCAATTTTGATCAAACTAGTCGCAAATGAAAGGTCTCCCCGTCACCCTGAACGCTTTTGAATGGTTTTGAGATCGGATGTTTACTTTTTGAGTTATACGAAGTTTTATGTAAAAATTTTCGATTTTTTGACAGTATCTGTCACAATTGACCTTGAAAACAGAATATATTATCAGACTTAGATTCCGCACGGTAATACCTATCCAAAAAGCCATAGATTGTTAAAATGCGTCCATTTTTAACGGAGATATTGAAATATTTGTAAAAGCGACTTTTTCCCCTATTCCAGCAGTAGAAGTTTTGAGCGCTGTCTGGCAAAAAAATGCTTGGGAGCAACATAAAACGCGATTTTTTATACTGTTACATACATTTGTTTCTAAGTAGCAAAAAGACTGTGTACAGCATGATATTTTGCCTCGGACCGATTTCAGCACGGTTCGTTTTTGGCAACGTTTGAATATGCTATACGTAAACCAGATGATGGCAGAATTCTCGAGTTGAAAGCAATTCCATAATTACATTGATTTAATCTACTTACAGCAATAAATGCTGGAAGAACATAACAGCCATATACCATTCGAATCAGTTCGTCGAGATCAGCAAATGCGTGTGTGACATATAATTTCACTCAATTTTTTTCGAAGATGACTCAACCGTTTTCTACAAACTCAGATTCATACGAAAAGTCGTATACCCCCAAACAAGGTTCTTAAATTATGTTTGGCTTCGACCTCTGGTTTCGGAACTACAGGATGATATGTGAAACGAAATCAAAACAGTGGAGCTCATTTTTCTCGTAGATGGCTGAACCGATCTAAAATTCAAATGAAAAGTTTTAAGATTCTATAAAACATCTTGTTTTTCAGTCAGATCCAACTGCCGGTTTCGGAGATACAGGGTGATTAGTAAAAAAATGTTTATTTCACATAAATTAATCAGGTTTATCGGGTTAGCAGATTTGGATAGTCGATAACCAAATAAACTTATTTCAAATGGTTGTATTCAGTTCTCGTTTTGGAAGGCACCCAAAAATTTAATTCGAATTACGATTCCTCTAAGATGTCTACATTGATTTTCAAACAATTTGAAACAAATGTAAACTATACGGGTACTCAGGCGAATTTGTCTGACTTCGGCTACACCGAATTTCGAATTCCGATTCCAGTATCGAATCGTTTCTCAAAGCTCAATCGCTTTCTTTAAAAAAGCCAAATCGAATTTCAGAAACAAAAGTTCAAATTAAAATAAATCCAATTTTATCCTATTCTGACTTCCGATTCTGGAATTGTAGGATGATGAATTTTAAAAATTCAAAGCGATATAGAAGATGACAATCGCGAAAAGCTTTAAAGTTGGACTCAAAAATATTGCAATTTATTCGTCATATGGCCATACGAATCGGTTTGGGTTATGCTGGTTCCTGAATACCGGCTCTGGAAGTACCTTAAATTACCCTAAACTCTAAAGTGTAAATTACTTCGACATATCATGGAATGTTTAATCGATTGTTACACTTGTAGATTCAAATTCGAACCGATTTGCAGTTTCGACATTACAGAGTAATGAGTGATTAAAATCTCAAATTGCCACTTAAAACGACGGACATTAGAATAATGTCATGAAAACTGAAACACCGAAGAATATTCATGCAAAAAAAAACATGCGGATTGAGAAAAAAAGTATCATCTCACTGCTAGGTGGATTAAGCACGTTTTTATTACATAGTTGTATCCGCATGTAATTTTTCCAATTTGTTTTCCTCGTTAGATACTGCTCAAATTTAAAGCGGTTCTACGTCTTAACAAGACTAAAATAAATTAAAAGGAACAATAATCACATTATCAAATTTAATGGCTTGGAATTGACATGATCTGATCAAGCTAAATAACTAGGTTTAACGTATGACAAAAAACTCACTTTCAAGGATCACATTGAAGAAATCCAGGCAAAGTGTAATAAATATATTAAATGTGTATATCCTCTTATAAACAGAAATTCTAAGCTCTGTCAAAAGAACAAATTATTAATTTATAAACAAATTTTCTTACCAGCCATGCTTCATGCAGTACCAATTTGGTCATGTTGTTGTTCCACCAGGAAGAAAACGCTTCAAAGGATTCAGAATAAAATTCTGAAAATGATTTTGAATTTGATTTTTGTCCTCCTTTGTTTAGTGCAAATGAGATACACATACTCACAAAAATATAATTATTAGATGTAATATCACATAATATTAAAGGCAAATTCTGACAACAATCAATGCAATCTTCAATTTTCAATTGAATCAATTCGCTCTCTGTATTAGTTAGTGAGTTAATATATAAGTTCCTTTTCAACATTACAGAATTCAAGTAGGTTTACAAATTTCCCTATACAAAAATCACAGAATTGCGAAAGTAAATGCTGTCTTCATGGTAATAAACAAAATCATGTATATAAAAGGGCTGAAACGTCATCACTTGGGGCAGAAAACCCAATTTAAATCTTAATGATTTAATTTTAACTCATATTCCAATAAATATTTATTAGAAAAAAAAGACTAAAACAAATCATTGATATCTTCCAGGATAAGTTCAGTAAGTTTGAGATAAAAAAATTACAATTATCACCCGTTGAGTCCATAACCAATGAAACTTACATATTTATTTATTCGCGCATTATTACAGGTATTTCAAATTATCTATGATTATGGCTGGATTGTTGATGATATGCTCATGGATAACATCGATAGTTATTTCCATCAAATACAACTATTCCTACAAGGTATCAGATCCGTTCGAATCATTTGACATTCTGTACGATAAGCCATGGCAAAGGATTACACCATACTTAATTGGTAAGTGAAGTTTCCATAGAAACAATCATTGCTTATAAAAATATTTTTTACAATATTATCTCAAGTATACGAATCATATTGAACATAAAATGAACACCGATATACATTAATATATTAATCTGGTTTTGTTTGTCGATCCTGTGGTTTCAGCATTCCAATCGGTTGGTTACTTATAACCTGATCGAGGAATAGTGTCATCGATTTATCAGTGGTGTTCGTGGTGCATCATGTCCACGCTTCGTTGGTGAACATTGGTTGACCAGCTGTTTTCGTTGTCTGATCGCAATATTGAGTTAGTATACTGCAAGGATATCCGTTACGTCTTCCTCTTCAAGCATCAAACGCCCTCGGTTGATTTTCAGAAGTGCAAATCTCAGTATCGGGATGATATATGGTAATTTTATTGCTGTATCTCTCTTGATGTAGTTGTTGTTTTCTGTTTGATGTAATATAGCTAAATTTTGCAGACTTCTTCCAAGTTTTGTGTTTTTGGCAGAACGTAATTTTTAGTGTTTTTTTCTGACTCTATTTGAAAGTTTATACTATATATTGGTATGATATAGTTTTTACTTTTCTTTACGTTTCGTCTTAGACTCGTCAGTGCAGAGCAGTTCAAATTGAACTGCTTAGTGCAAACTTAAACAGTTCAATTTGAACCGCTAAGCAGACGTAGAGTTAATGCTACTTGCAAAACACTTTTTCAATTGGCACCGAAGTGCCATGTCTTTTTACTGTCGTTTTTACTTTTCTTTACGTTTCGTCTTAGACTCGTCAGTGCAGAGCAGTTCAAATTGAACTGCTTAGTGCAAACTTAAACAGTTCAATTTGAACCGCTAAGCAGACGTAAAGTTAATGCTACTTGCAAAACACTTTTTTCAATTGGCACCGAAGTGCCATGTCTTTTCTGACGTGCCGAACGAAAACGTCTTTTTCGACTAATACTGGCCGATTCAGGTATGGTCATTTAGGGGTAATCCTAAGGTTACTACACACCAGTGGAATGTCCAGCTGAAAACCACTATATTCTTAGAAAGTCAATGACTTGAGAGAGGTGTAAACTGGTAAATAAGTTACCCAAAATTGAGTCGAAAAGTTTTTTTTTTTCTCTGCAAATTTGGATCTCTTTTTTCTCGTTTTTATAGAGAAGAAGGAGAATGTGAGGTATGTGCTTATTTACTGACAGTCATATCCCTCAAGTATTTCCATGCTATCATGCAATGTTGGCAGCACTGCCACGTAATGTTGGCAACGCCTCGCTTTCGCGCGTTTCCTAACACAGCTACACGAGCGGCGCGCTCTTCGGCCATTCTTCACTAAGCAGTCCTTCGGAGAGGTAGGTATGAGTGTAGATCACGATTAGGCACGCTGTGCTGGATGATTTTCTTAGGCGGTTTTCACAAGTATGACCCGCAATCTGTTAGGTGCAGTGCAGTAAAACTTCATTCAATTCAATTGAAACTGAATGTGGAACACATTGACGATCTCTCCACTGCAGTAAACTTCACTCTCTGACACACACAATGTTTGCTGACGGCCCGAACGAGCAGCATTCAGTTCATCACTCGTTTCTCTTCAATCGAGGCTTAGTTTAATTACCGTCAGTTGATCTCTTGAAGGAACAAAATATCTCTTTTAATGGTGTGAGAGCGGCCTTCAAATGAACGGCTGAAAGCAAAAGTCGGATAAGTGCAACTTAGTTTGGAAAACCCGTTTAAGTATTTTTGAATGCAAAAACCGGAAAAAAACATTGAGCGCAAAAGTCGGACACGGACTTTGAAATGCAAAAGCCGTTTAAAAACATTTTTATTGCAAGAACCGGACAAAAACATTTTTATTGCAAGAATCTTGGGAACACTGTTCAGTTAAATTTGTTGTGTTTTTTTACATACCGTATTTTTGCCGTTTCAAACCTTTTCCGCGTTAGTTAATCACTAAAGTTTTTATCAGTGAATGACTGTATGCTGCCTGGATCGAAGTGAGGTGTTATTCTAAACCGCCAAGTGCTAGTCAAGTCGTAATTCACGTTCATCTGTGTCGTGCCTGTGACTATTCTTCTTGCTGCCGTCGTTGTAGTTTGACAATAAAAAATCGACGAACCGCTTGCCTGCTGTGATTTACCATCTGCATAGTTAAAGGCGTATTCCTGCACTTAGAATGAGTTCGGAGAAAAATTGTGCAAAGTGCAGTCTGATTATTGCAGGCATCGATTCCGTTGTATGCAGAGGCTACTGTGGACGCATGTTTCATATGGCATGCTCTGGAGTTTCCCGCGCTCTATTGGGATATTTCTCATCTCATCGTAAAAATTTATTTTGGATGTGTGATGATTGCGCCAATTTGTTCGAAAATTCGCATCTCCGCTCCATTACGAAATTGGCAGACGAAAATTCACCTTTGGTGTCGTTGACGGAAGCAATTAATGGTTTACAAAACGAAATCAAAACATTGTCGAAACCTGCTCCTCTGACTCCCACACCGCTCAATAAGCGCTGGCCATTCATCGAGGGTCGCCGTCCACCCAAAAGACCACGTGGGCCTGACTTGGAACAAAAAGCTTCCGAATGCAAATCTGGATCGAAGCAAATTGGAGAAATCGTTGTTTGTGTTCCAGTTTGTGAACAGCAACCCGACAAATTTTGGCTATATTTGTCTCGTATACGTCCAGACGTCACTAATGATGAGATTGCTGCTATGGTGCGAGCCAATCTTGAAAAGAATGAGGATCCAGTAGTTGTTAAACTGGTCGCCAAAGGTACCGATGTTAGCAACATGACCTTTGTATCATTTAAAGTTGGCCTCGATCCTGCATTACAAGCTATCGCCTTGGAATCATCAACTTGGCCCCAAGGAATCTATTTTCGTCAATTCGAGGAGAAATCATCCCAAAAATTTTGGAAACCAGCTGCTGTGGATCCATCTCCAACGCCTGTTTCAACGCAAGGAGGAAATGCCACCGCTGCCAGCGTTCATCAGCCGTCCTGGTCCTGCGGGTAGGTGTGGTGAAGGGGTCTTCCAAACTACTCATCTTGGCAAGTATTCGTTAGCTTCCAGATTATCAAGCGCTGATTTGTTTTGTCCCGTGTCGCAGAACGACGAACAAGATGACGGTGGTATCTGGGTGTACTACCAGAATGTTCGGGGATTGAGGACAAAAATCGACGAGATCTTTCTAACGACGAGTGACTGCAACTTTGATGTCATCTTTTTGACTGAGACCGGACTGGATAGCCGAATAAACTCTCAGCAGTTGTTTGGAAATTCCTTTAATGTTATTCGCTGTGACCGCAGCTCAGCTAATAGTGACAAAGCATCATTTCGTGGAGTTTTGATTGCCATTTCAAGCAAACACGTCAGCTCTATCATTGAAACGGTGAATGGTCAGTGTCTTGAACAAGTGTGTGCAAGTGCTACAGTGCGGGGTAGAAAGTTACTGCTATGCGGTGTGTACATTCCCCCTGATAAATCCAAAACGTTGATGTGATCGATGCGCACATTTCAACTGTTTCGGAACTGTGCAGTAAAGGTTCTGTGAATGATATTGTTCTGGTGTGTGGTGATTTCAACCAGCCACGCATTGTGTGGAATCAACGGCATGAAGAAACACAACCCTCTTGTTCTTTGTTGCCATCCGCTGCTGGTGCAGCGCTGATCGATGGTATGGATTTTTTAAATCTACATCAAGCAAACCAGTGCAGAAATCATTTTGGGCGATTGCTCGATTTGGTCTTTTGTTCTTCGGAGCATCAATTAATAGTTGATTGTAGTGTTACTCCACTGCTACCTGTCGACCCGCATCATCCGCCTTTAGTTATCTCGTTGGCTGTTGACTGCGAAAACAATTCCCGCAGCATGGACTCCACGAATGAATCAAGGCCACTAAATTATAGAAAAATTGATTTTGGTGCTTTACTTGAATTCTTGTAAAACGTTAACTGGAGTGCTTTGCAAGATATCGACAACGCAAATGAAATGGCATCTTTTTTTCTGTAACAAAATAACTCAGTGGTTAAGTTCAAATTTGCCTTTTGTAAAATGGCCAATAAGTCCTCCTTGGAGCACAGCTTTGCTTCGTAAATTGAAACGAATTCGAAATGCTTGGCAGCGCAAACATCGTCGCTGGAAGAGCGCTGAAATAAAACGAATGTTCAAAAGTTCCAGTGAAAACTATCGCAAATTAAACGCGGGGTTGTACAAATCCTACGTTATGCGGGTTCAAACTGATCTTCGTTGGAATCCCAAACATTTCTGGACTTTTGTAAACTCGAAACGTAAATTCTCATCAATTCCTTCAAAAGTTTGTCTCGATGGTGTTGAATCCAGGTCATCCTTGGAGTCATGTGATCTGTTTTCAAAGTTCTTTGCTTCGGTGTTTGCAGAAAAAACAGCCTCCGGTATCGATGCGGAGACCGCCGCGGTGGATGTTCCTGAGAATTTAGTGCACATTGACACATTTTTGGTTACTCCCGATATGATTGTTGCCGCAGCGAAGAAGTTGAAACGATCGATCTCGGCCGGACCAGATGGCATACCTGCAGCGGTGTACAGTCATTGCGCTTCTGCTTTAGCTGATCCTTTGTGCACTATATTTAACAAATCATTTGAGCAAGGTATTTTTCCGATGACTTGGAAGCAGTCTTTCATGTTTCCTGTATACAAGAGCGGTGATCGTACAAATGTTAGAAATTATCGAGGCATAACCAATTTATCAGCTGCATCTAAACTGTTCGAAATAATTGTGAGCACTGAGGTACTTTTTCGTACTAAAAATTGCATCTCTATTGATCAGCATGGATTTATGCCTGGTCGTTCAGTCAGCACGAATCTCTTAGATTTCACTTCTAGTTGTTTTTCGAGTTTGGAGAATAAAGTACAAATTGATGCAGTATACACTGATCTGAAAGCAGCTTTCGACCGAATTGACCACCGAATACTCTTGTGCAAGATGTTGCGGCTGGGCGCCACACAAAAGTTTACTGACTGGCTACGCTCTTACTTATGTGGTAGAGTCCTGCGAATTAAGCTCGGCTCTTGTGTATCATCTTCGTTCTCAAATTTATCAGGAGTTCCTCAAGGCAGCAATATGGGTCCACTTTTGTTTTTGCTGTTCTTCAACGATGCTGTTTCGGTGCTCGGAGTTGGCTGCAGATTAGTATATGCCGATGATTTGAAATTATATCTTGAAGTTCGCTCTATTGACGACTGCATCCGGCTTCAAAAACTTCTAGATACATTTGTCGCCTGGTGTCGTAGAAACTGGTTGATTGTCAGCATTTCAAAATGCCAGGTCATAACGTTTCACCGAATACTGAACCCAATTCGATTCGACTATGCAATTGATGGACAAACGCTCCAGAGAGTTGACCATGTTAATGACCTTGGTGTTTTGTTAGATGCCAAACTTACCTTCAATCTGCATCGTTCATCTGTAATTTCAAAAGCGACCAGGCAACTAGGTTTTATTGCAAAGATCGGGCGGGACTTCAAAGATCCGTATTGTTTGGAGGCGTTATATTGTTCTTTGGTTCGTCCAATACTGGAAAATGCTAGCGTAATTTGGAGTCCTCTCCAACTTACATGGAACTTACGGATTGAGCGCGTTCAGAAACGATTTGTTCGTCTTGCTCTAAGAAACCTTCCCTGGCAGAATCCGCTTGATCTTCCACCATACCACGATCGCTGTCGACTGATCGGACTCGACTCATTGGAACGACGCAGGAAAATTCAGCAAACTACTTTCGTGGCAAAACTGATCAACGGCGATATCGACTCACCGAAGATTTTGTCTCAACTCGATTTTCGTGCTTCACAACGATTACTGTGCTCTACCAGTTTATTTCAGCCGAGATTTCATCGAACGACGTTCGGGTATTACGAACCGATAACATCATGCTTAAGGACATTTGTCACCGTTGAACACCTTTTTGAATTTGATGAACCATCACACAAATTCGTGCAGAAAGTACAGCGATCTACAATTTTATGACTTGACTAAACATATTCATTAAGACCATTTTATTGTCAGATGAATAAATTTAATAATAAATAAATAATAAATAATAATAATAAAAAAATACTTTGAATGCAAAAACCGGACAAAAACTTAACCGGTTCTTCCAAAACAAATGTATTTATCCGGTTTTTGCATTCAAAGTTATTTTCGGCCAACTGTCGCTGCGGGATAAAGCATGGGTCGATAGTTTGCTACGGGTGGCGTGATATGGAAGGACATTTTCATTGAGTCTCGTCTTGTTCCGCAGGGAAAATCGAATGTGATTTGATAATTATGTCAACTCTACTTTATAAATTTTAATGAACACTCTTTGCAATAATTTATTAGAGATGAATCATTAATGTATAAAACTCTTGGTACGAAGATGAAACATGAAATATAGTTTGGTAAACTTAGTTCGTATCTGTTTTCATAATATACTTTATTAATGACTCGTAGCTACGATGCATTCATGTTCACTAAATTTATAATGTTTTCGCCAATTAACAAACAAACATATATTAGGGATTACTGAAAAAAATTAGAACATAGTTGTATTTCTTTTGATAAGGTTAATACTCCTGTTAATCTTCTGTGCAGTCAAGTATGCATATTAGTGGTTTCAATTTGAGGAACATCATAGTTGTATCAGCTCTATAGTGAATATTACAACAGATTTGAAATTTTTATTCAAACGATATTAGAGTGAAATGTTCAACATATTTTAAACCTTTTCATAGATATATGATAACAATGCTATATTCATGTCGGCTTTTCTATTCATTTAATGTATTCATAACATGCAATCCTTTGATTGTGAACCGAGTGTTTGAGTTTTCTGTTTCGAATAATAAGGTCAATATAAGGTAACGGTACCCCTGTTCAACTTAGCTCCAGTACTCTTCTCATATAACAAAATCATTGCTTAAAGTAAGATCTGCTGTCTTTGTTCGAGCCACTGGCTCAAAGGGATTGAATGGAAATAGGATCATTCGCAACGAGTTTTCGTGTTGCTAGAACAGCAGTATTGCTCAATTCTCAAGCCTCAATTTCTTGAGTACAAAATGTACCCTTTTTTTCGGCGTTTTCCATCGTTTTGACCAATGCATCGGTCGATATGGCGGCGATTTCACGTCGTATGTCGACTTTGAGTTTTGCTATGCTTCATGACTTATCAGCGTATACCTTGGATTTCAAAAAGACCCCACAAAAAAGTCTTGTGGCTTCAAATCGAGGCCAGTCAAAATCATCGTTTTGCGATATGACTCGTACGGGAAACAATGTTTATTTATTTATTTATTTATTTATTTATTTGGAGCAGGGAAAAGCCCGATGGAGATGAAATTTGACAATCTCTCTCTCCAGCAGGCATAAAACCTCCTCATCATTTGTATCAACAGATTACAATGATCCAACAGATACATTTAAGCCTAACACTACAATTAAAACTAACAGTTAAAACTAAATTTATAACACTATAACTAGTTAATGACACCAAGCATAACAATATTACTACTCTTACTTAGAAGGTGAGATAGAGGAGAAAATTTATTAGGTAAATTGAAAACAAGGGTTGGTGGAGGAGGTGCTAAACGAGCGAAAACGAACGACGGGGTTGAAATCAGCATGTAGATCTAATTAGTTATCAAAAAGATGGTGGAAGACAGAAAAAAAACGACGAGGTTAGAATCGGCCTGTAGATCTAATTAGTTATCAAAAAGATGGTGGAAGGCAGAAAAAACGACGAGGTTAGAATCGGCATGTAGATCTAATTAGTGATAAAAATGGATGGTAGAAGACAGAAAAAAGAGGAAGTAACGATCAGGTTAATTTAGGCGAGCGAATCTAGTTAGTTTCAAATGAAGATGATAGAGAGACGGAATGGGGGTTGAATGAAAATAAAATATTAACGGTTCCAGACAAATCCTAATCAGACAGGTGACTATGAAACAATCGTTTAATCATGTTTCGAGATAAATGAAAGTCGAAGACATTGGAACAGTTGTTGAATGTTCGGCACATACTGGAGAACGGCTCATTATAACCATAATTTGTTCTTGCAACAGGTAATCTCAAAAAGGGGTGGGAACGAAGATTGCGTCGATGAATGTCGAGATTAATCAATTGAAGGAGTTCGGGACAATCGATACGTGATTGAAGCAAATCAGCAACGAAAGTTGCCTTGGAGACATTCCGACGAACGAATAACCGATCAAGATCAATAAGCTTACAGCGATCTATGTAACTAGGAAGATTAGTAGGATCTCTCCATGGTAGGTTACGCAGGGCAAATCTAATAAATTTATGTTGAATAGCTTCGATCCGATCTATGTCGATTTGATAATGGGGTGACCAGACAACAGCTGAATATTCAAGCGTCGAGCGGACTAGAGCACAATATAATGCTTTAAGACAATGTACATTGACAAAGCTCTTAGTAATGCGAAAGACGAAACCTAAAAGCTTAGAGGCCTTAGAGATCACATAATCGATATGACTTTTGAAATTCAACTTGGTATCAAGAATGATACCTAAATCTTTAACGGTAGACTCTCGTTTCAGTACAATCTGCGAAATGTTATAGTCGTAGCTAAATAGCGAGTGTTTGCGAGTAAACGACGTAACGGAACATTTCGAGGCATTTAGGACCATTCTATTGTCGTTATACCAGTTCACGAATGATTCAAGCTGTGACTGTAAAAATATAGTGTCGTCGGGCGATCTTACTAGATGATAAAGCTTAAAATCATCTGCGAAAGATAGTTTATGGCATTTCAATAGAAAGTTGAGATCATTGAGGTAGAGCAAGAATAAAAATGGTCCCAAGTGACTGCCTTGAGGGACTCCAGAACCTACAGCAAATGGTGTTGTAATGCATTCACCGATTTTCACTAACATTTTCCGACCAATAAGATATGATTGAAGCCAGTTGAGTAAAGATCCACTGAATCCAAGTTTTTCTAGTTTAGCAACTGCAATTTGGTGGTTTATCTTATCGAAGGCTGCGGAGAAATCCGTATAGATAGCGTCAACTTGAAGGCGTGCTTGTAGGGATCGAATTATAAAAGATGTATAAGACAATAAGTTCGTTGTAGTTGATCGTTTTGGCATAAAACCGTGTTGTGTTTCCGAGATGTAGTTATTGCAGTTATGCTTGATGAAGTCCAGAACTATATTCTCAAGTAACTTAGACATAGCGCATAGTGCGGCTATCCCACGATAATTAGATACATCAGCTTTATTTCCCTTCTTGAAAACCGGAAAAATATATGATGTTTTCCAAATATCCGGAAAAGTTCCTGAATTGAGTGAGATATTAAACAGCATCGATAGTGGAATCAGAAGGCTGTTCGAGCACTTTTTCAATACCAGAGAAGGAATACCATCGGGCCCAGCGTTAGAAGATAGTTTCATTTTAGAACACGCTTTATCAATCATAGCTGTCGTTATGATTGGATGGGGGCCAATCGGGGAACGGTGAGGAACATTAATGATAGCTTTGGAGATCTGATCATTCGATAAGGTTTCATCAGAGAATACATTGCTGAAATGTGATTTAAATAGGCTACAAATGTCAGGCAACACGGATGATTCAACGTCACCAAGAAACATCTGGTTGGGTAGTCCTGATTCCTTCCTCTGTTCGTTCACGTAGTTCCAGAAGCTTTTGGGGTTGATTTTTAAATTATTTTGTACACGAAGGAGGTGGGAATGAAATAACATTTTGTTCAGTCGCTTATAACGATTGTTGAGGAACATATAGTACGATCTCAAATGGAGCGAAGGATGCTTCGATAGTTTTCTTAGAGCAGAACGTTTAGCACGCTTATAACGTTTTAGGGTCAGATTGGACCATGGGGGATGGACAGATTCACGTCGAATATTTTTGGGTACAAATTGATCGATAGCATACGAAACTATATGGGACCATAACATAGCAATGGAATTGCAATCGCCATTAGTAAACAGGCTTCTCCAGTCTAGCGACTGCAAAAACTGATTCATTGCCTCGAAATTTCCTCTTTTGAAATCGTAATATGTGCCTTCAGAAACGTTATTAAAAACGGTTGGCGTGTATGCAGGTATAGTGATTTGGAGAGGAGGGTGATGACGACACATTTTAACCAGTGGCGAAGGAGCGATGGATATGGAACAAGTACTCGACAATTCATAACTGGCGAAGCAAAGATCCAGAAGGCGATTATTGCTATTATAGTTATCATTTAGCTGAACTAAACCTGCGGTGTTGTAATCGTCCAGGAGTCGTAATGTAGTATGAGTTTTAGAAGAACATGAAGCATCCGGATAAAGATATTTACTAGAACTGCGAGTCCATTTAATACCAGGTTGGTTGAAATCACCTAAGATCATAATTTTGTCATTTAAGCTCAATTTATCGCTTATCAATGAAAGAGAACTTAAGTGTTGTTCGATCAGATTCAAATCATTCACGCGATCAGGCGGAAAGTAAAGCACGCAAATGTACAATGTAAAGTGTGTGAACGAAAGAGCGATCCAAACTTGCTCAACATTTTCACAGTTTGAGAGAGACACCAAGCGAGAATTGAATTTGGAGCGACAGGCAATAAGAATACCACCGCCGCTCTTTTTCAAACTGTTTTCGTCGTTGCGATCAAGTCGGTATACGGAGTAGGAATTGCTGAAAATCTGCCTGGTTAACGTGTTATCATTTAACCAGGTTTCGGTAAAAGCATAGATATCATACGCAGAATCAGAACAGGCCAGATAGTAGTCCACGAGAGAACGGTTCATTCCCCCAATATTCTGATAGTAGATGCTCAGACCAGTGTCTCTGTTAATGCATGAAACGGTGTCGGCGACAGAGGGTACAACAAGGGTGTACGGGGGTGAGGGGTTAGACGAGTGAGACGTGTAGCGGCTGGAAACAAACGAGGTGATTGATTTTGCCTGCTGGTCCTGTGATAATTTAGCAATCTTTGGGGCAGGGGACGAGAGGGGGTCGATCGGCGTATGGATATCAGTTGTGGTCGTATAGCTGATTCTGTTCTCTGTTCTGGCTTGCGCTCTAAAAAAGAGGTGATTGTCACTCCATTCGGCCAAAAATTAGGTGACGTAATATTTTGCTCAAAAGCTTGAGGAACACTTAATTTGAACGAAATGAAAGATAGCGGTCTGTCCTGGTACTGCCTAACAAGCTTGATGCAAACAATGTGGCTACGATTACAGTTAGTTTTAGATTGAACGTAGTTGGTAATATTTTCTTCTGTTTCGCTAGGTAAAAATTTGGTTAGATAGTACCAATTTCTATTGCTAATGTTGCTAGGAATCATGTTCATAACAAATCGATTGTTAGTCAAACTGTATGGCATGTTGCACCATTCTGTTGAAACCAGTAGCCATTCAAACCATTTTGACGAACAGTGGGTATCACAAAATCATTTATCATGGCACGATAACGATCACAATTGACATTTTACGTTGCTCTATCAGCGTCTATAAAAAAAATATCACACCAAACTGTAACGTTTTGATCGTATAGAGACTGTTCCTCAATTAATTCAGGGTTCTCAGTTGCATAGAACCGACAATTTTGCTTATTAAAGCATATATTAAAAGTGAAAAGTGCCTCTGACATGATGATTTTTCCAAAAGTTGGTCTCGTTTTGCATGCAAAGCTGACCAATTTCAGCGCGTTCTTTTGATGTGTATTGCTCAATGGTAAAATTATCTTGGAATGACTCTACCAACGCGGTAGGTCATCAGTCGTCAGATCGACAGAATTGTCACTTCGACTGATGACATATCGCGTTGGAAGCGTCATACCGGGTTGCCCGATGCTTCCACTTTAAATGGCCCACCCTGTATTTGCAAGAATGCAAATGGCCCTATAAAATTATATTAAAAAAAATCTTTTCGCTTCCTCACATGAATGAATATGATTCCAGCTTGTGTTCGCATTTCATTCCAAATTTATTAAATTTAACAATTGAATGTACTTTTCGAAAAGCAGTTTTTGTGTTCGGATTAATCTAATGAAGTTCAAGCTCTTCCTCCGTTTTTAACTGAATATTACGAGCTAATAATGCAAATTTTACAAGGATAATAATTTTACAAAATTTGAGACAAATAAAAAAATATATTCAAAGTACATGTGTTTTAGAAAAGATAATATTCGAATCAATCCTTCCGATTTTTACTCTATCCTCTGAGTTGATGCCATGCACACATAAATATACATATTTTGTATAATTACGCCTATTTTCATGCACAAAAAAGGATATTAAATTCAAAATTACTTTACACTTTTTTACCTTTCTCATATAGAAAGTGCCAAGTCGTGCTGAGCAATGTCTGTGTGTGTATGTATGTGTGTGTATGTGTCAAATAATCTCACTAGGTTTTCTCGGAGATGGCTGAACCGATTTTGACAAACTTAGATTCAAATGAAAGGTCTCGTGGTCCCATACGGAATTCCTGAATTTCATCCGGATCCGATTTCCGGTTCCGGAGTTATAGGGTAAAGTGTGTTCAATATTGTACACCGTCCCTTAAACTGGCGAAACAAAACACGTAAAAAATTTCCTAAACTGGTATCAAAACTACACAAATCGATAGTCATTATCAATAGGCAACTAAACAAACCGATTCCGACTATCCTGGTTCCCGGTATCCGGTTCCGGAAGTTCCGGAAATAGTGGTCATATATACCAAAATGGATCTCACTCACTTTTCTCAGCGATGTTTTGACTAATTTCCACAACCTTAGATTCAAATGAAGGGTCTCACGGTCCCATACGGAATTCCTGAATTTCATCCGGGTCTGACTTCCGGTTCCGGTGTTATAGGGTAAAGTGTGTTCAATATTGTACACCGTCCCTTAAACCGGCGAAACAAAAAATGTAAAAAATTTCCTAAACTGGTCTCAAAACTACACAAATCGATAGTCATTATCAATAGGCAACTAAACAAACCGATTCCGACTATCCTGGTTCCCGGTATCCGGTTCCGGAAGTTCCGGAAATAGTGGTCATATATACCAACATGGATCTCACTCACTTTTCTCAGCGATGGTTTGACCGATTTCCACAAACTTAGATTTAAATGAAAGGTCTTCTGGTCCCATACGGAATTCCTGAATTTCATCCGTTTCTGACTTCCGGTTCCGGAGTTATAGGGTAAAGTGTGTTCAATATTGTACACCTCCCTTAAACCGGCGAAACAAAAAAACGTAAAAAATTTCCTAAACTGGTCTAAAAACTACACAAATCGATAGTCATTATCAGTAGGCAACTAAACAAATCGATTCCGGCTATCCTGGTTCCCGGTATCCGGTTCCAGAAGTTCCGGAAATAGTGGTCATATATACCAAAATGGATCTCACTCACTTTTCTCAGCGATGGTTTGACCGATTTCCGCAAACTTAGATTCAAATCAAAGGTCTTCCGGTCCCATACGGAATTCCTGAATTAAAGTGTGTTCAATATTGTACACCGTCACTTAAACCGGCGAAACAAAAAACGTAAAAAATTTCCTAAACTGGTCTCAAAACTACACAAATCGATAGTCATTATCAGTAGGCAACTAAACAAACCGATTCCGGCTATCCTGGTTCCCGGTATCCGGTTCCGGAAGTACAAATAGAATACCACAATATTATATGTACATGAGAAAGGCTTGTATATATAATATTTACATTACACCACTAGGTGGATTAAAACAGGTTTTATTTTTCTTTTTACCCAAGAAGCAAACCTGAGGGTTAATTGAAAAACAAAGTTTCATTCATTTAAAATAAATGCATTCGTATTTAGTTTTATATCGATTATGTTTGTCAATCAAATTGATGTCCATTTCATATTACTATTGACTTACATATCGTATAAGTTTCTTTTTTTGTGCAGAGATAATGAATCCTACTCCAACTGATGGTTTAAATGAATTGAATGAATAGAAGATGTTGAACATTTCACTCTAATATCGTTTGAATAAAAATTTCAAATCTGTTGTAATATTAACAATAGAACTAATACAACTATGATGTTCCTCAAATTCAAACCACTAATATGCATACTTGACTGCACAGAAGATTAACAGGAGTATTGACCTTATCAAAAGAAACACAACTATGTTCTCACTTTTTTCAGTAATCCCTAATACATGTTTGTTTGTTAATTGGCGAAAACATTATAAATTTAGTGAACATGAATGCATCGTTGCTACGAGTCATTAATAAAGTATATTATGAAAACAGATACGAACTAAGTTTACCAAACTATATTTCATGTTTCATCTTCGTACCAAGAGTTTTATACAATTATGATTCATCTCTAATAACTTATTGCAAAGAGTTTCCATTAAAATTTATAAAGTAGAGTTGACATAATTATCAAATCACATTCGATTTTCCCTGCGGAACAAGACGAGACTCAATGAAAATGTCCTTCCATATCACGCCACCCGTAGAAAACTATCGACCCATGCTTTATCCCGCAGCGACAGTTGGCCGAAAATAACTTTGAATGCAAAAACCGGATAAATACATTTGTTTTGGAAGAACCGGTTAAGTTTTTGTCCGGTTTTTGCATTCAAAGTATTTTTGTCCGGTTCTTGCAATAAAAATGTTTTAAACGGCTTTTGCATTTCAAAGTCCGTGTCCGATTTTTGCGCTCAATGTTTTTATCCGGTTTTTGCATTCAAAAATACTTCAACGGGTTTTCCAAACTAAGTTGCACTTATCCGACTTTTGCTTTCAGCCGTTCAAATGTACTCGTATACTTTCCGCATTGACAGAATTTAAAAACAAATTGAACTTAAATCCTATTGAAATCAATAATTTTGAAAAGATGACCCGAAAAATAAAATATCCAATATCAAGCTACATTGTTACCGACGATAACTGCGTCAATGGCACAACCAAGAGGACAGTCTAAAAATTGTGGTTTTTGCAGACACAACACCGTTTGTATTAAGCGACTCACTTGAAATTCGCGATCTCACTAACAAAAAATAGAACTTGTTGCTACAAATGGTTATTACAGCTTTTAGACTGATCTTGCGAATAGTAACATTAAACGAGTTTTTGCGTTAAACTCAAATTAAGAGTAAGAGTTACTCATTATTATTTATGGTAACTACTCAATTTTTGACGTTTCCATGTATCATTTGAAAATGAGTAACTAGTACTCAAACTCTGAGTAACAACACTTTTTCTACCACCCTGCAGTAATCTTGATTTCAACAACTTGTACCCACATTATCGAAATGACGGAATGAGCAATGAATTCTTACTCGACTGCATGATTTTTTAGTGCTCGATCGGTTCAGTGCTAGAATTTTGGCCTGAGTTGGCTGCTCGATCAACCTGATTGACAGTGACATTATAAATGTCATTGAATATTCGTTCATTTTATGAATGTGTTAGTGTGAAATTTAAGCGACTTAAGCCATTTCACTACACTCCAGCTAAAGGAATGGATGATGTTGACTAAGGTAGGCTAAGGTTCCAGCGAATTTCAATAGTTTATATTGGGATTCTAAGAAGAACTGGTTATTTACTAGTTCTGTATATCCGAAAAACATGAAGATTTAAATTTGTATATTCAGTTATATGTTTTCGTTTAAAAATAAACTGAAAATCAGCACGAAAACGTGCAAAATCAGGAAAGAAGAAGAAGAAGAAGAAGAAGAAGACGAATTGACAATTCAGTCCGCATCTTCTCACTCAATTCCGAATGATTTCCGAATCAACCGGTTGTAGGCGAACCGGTTCATAGCCTGTCCGCACTATACCGGGACGACCGGGACGGGACCGTCCGGGACTATCCGGGACGTTTTTTTTCCTCATCGGCGATGACTGAGCTGCCGGCGTGTGTATGTGTTGGAATCCCGGACCCGGCATAAAATCCATTTGCTTGCCGCCGATATTCCTCACCGAGTTTTTCGCACCATGCCGACAGCCCACACAGAAAGAGAGTGAATTGAGAGAGCAAGAGCGAAAGGAAGACCGAAATAAATCCAAATCGTTCCATTGATATTTCTTAGCTTAATTGATTGATTGATTTAGTTAATCATCAAGAGTCCTTACAATCGAGTAATGTCATTATAATTAGCCATTACATTACATTTTAGGATGGTGATTTTTTAATTGTTGCTACTCATTACATATTGAATTACACTACAGATCCTCGTCTATGGTCCCCTATTGATTATGTTATCATTGAATTAAATAGAAATGTTCATGGTTCATTGTACATCTATTCGAAAAACTATTTAAATAGAATAAATAAATGGTAGTTCAGTCTTATTATTATTGAAAGGTTTGGTCTGAAGGAACTAGGCTTCGTTTGATTTACAGCAGCGCCGCTTTTACGTAATAATGGGATCGGGAGCAATATATATTTGTGTGCTTATTACTAAGACCGTGGACACGTGCCCCACTGTCTCTCTTATTATTGTTATTATTAGAGATTGGAATTAATATGAAACAACGCAAGAAACAAGTACGATGTTTTACTTCAATTCGAATCCACTGCCATACATTATTAATAAAGCTATAAAGTGATAATGTAACGAAACTTCTTTACAAGCACAGTTACTTGTTGTAGAGACAATGGGTATTTTTAACAATGGAGACGTCTACTAAACATGAGGATTTAATTTAACCATATATTATGATTTTAAATTTTTTATTTTAATAAATGTTTATTGTTTGATTTATGAATAGAAGCTCTAGACTTAAGTAAAAAGAGGTGCGTGACAAACGAAGATTTTTACCCGCGAAGGACAGGATTTGGAGGCAGCCAACGGGTAGATTTAGTTCATTCCACTAACTAGCGTCTTGACTCGTACTATGGCAGCAGTTTTGGTATTTCAGGTAGCCTTAAAAAACTGTTACATCCGGCAACTCTAGGAAGCCAGAAATACTTCTGGATTAGTATGCGGTGCAAACGGTGGTTTCATATTAATTCCAATCTCTAATAATAACAATAATAAGAGAGACAGTGGGGCACGTGTCCACGGTCTTAGTAATAAGCACACAAATATATGTTGCTCCCGAGCCCATTATTACGTAAAAGCGGCGCTGCTGTAAATCAAAATAAGCCTAGTTCCTTCAGACCAAACCTTTCAATAATAATAAGACTGAACTACCATTTATTTATTCTATCTTCTATCTATATATATAAAAATGCAGAGATCATTCTTTGTAATCGCATCACGTGAGAACGGCTGGACGGATTGAGATGCTTTTTTTTTTGTTTGATCAATTTTTACCCCCACCGGGTTCGTACCTCAAAAAAAATTAGAAAAACTTACCGGAAAAGTGGGAAAAACTAATAAAGTTATTTTGTATGGACAATGGAATTTTCCACTGAAAAAGTCGCCAATGATTGCTAGATCATCGATAGGTGTTTGGCGCATAACGAGTTGCATAAGTGTTTGGCCGTCGAAGAAAGGAATACTAGATCGTTGAAAGAATCATTTGGCGCGCAACGAGTTGTTTTGTGTGAATTCATGTGGTTCGTCATTTCGAGCCACGTGCTTAATTGGGTATCAACATTATTGATTGCCAAATGATTCAATGATGGAACGCATATGGGTGTTCTAGCTATACCGTAAACATGATCAAAAGTTCTGATACTGTTTACCAGAAGATGCATTGTGTGCAATGTAATCAGTTAGTTGTTTATTGTTGGCCATCGTAGGCGTGAGTTGAACAAATCACCTTATAAATAGAACGATTTTTGTACGAATCAATGATAAGATGCTGCTGTTTAAATAATGAGATCAATCATAGAGGTTTGCTTTGAATTTAGCATGCTGAAGTTCGTTCGCGTCGGGTAAATTCTGGTGGATTGAAAACCATTAGTTGTGAGATTTTATGCATTGACTCGAACGATAAGCTGCATACTGGTACAATCACTCCTCATCTTCACTCCTCTATAACAGAAGAACTGCACATTATTTTCATATAAAACTTTCTGATATAGATTCTCAGTGCCGAACTCCACCATTCATTAATTGTAGGTGGGGTACTAAACAAAATTATGTGGTGTTGACTAATGAGATGACTATTGATAAAGCTATTAAACGAATGCAGTGTTCATGTAAAAGTTAATGGATACAATATTTAAAAGAATGGTAACTTGAACTTTCGAATGTCCAAGAATTACTCATTTTATCATTCGATTTTTTAACAATATCAAACTAACCATAGTACTCAAGGAGGAGTAAGGATTTGAAGATAAAGTGCGGAAAATTCGACGTAACAACGTTCATTTAAGTAAGAAGAAGATTTCTCGCATCTAAACTTTTACCGTCTACCAGAGGAGCCGAACTTAGCGATGCGAAACATCCGAGTCTCTGATATGTTAAATTTTTTTTTGCCCACCACTCCCCCACACCAAAAAATTTACTAAATAGTTACTGACTGACCAGAAGTTATACATTAAAAGTAAAAATAAAGTTTTATCGCTAAATTGTTTCTTCCTGTGATTGTCACGCTACGAACATTCATCAAACACGATTAAATAATATCACCAGACTAGCGAAAAGTGACGAACTACAAGTCGCGAGGGCAGCTTTTGTAAATTTGTTCTAATCAATTTAAAGTAGTCATCTCAGTTATTTTTGCTTCACTTTTTATTCCATATGTCGAAACCATAGTCTGAGAGAGATCAACAATCGCTATTCGATGCACTGACTCAAAAGATGATTCGCGGTGCATTCGCTTTATTTTTGCGTAACAAAAGCTTTTAACATATTCACAATATTTTGATGAATTCATCGCAGCCAAGTAATCAGTAAAATAATGGAAAGATACATTAACAGCATAACGTTTCACAATTCTACTGTCCGAAAACATAAATAAAAAAAAGGGGCGAGACGAAGTTCGACGGGTCAGCTAGTTTAAAATAGTTTTTCGAATAGATATACAATGAACCATGAACATTTCTATTTAATTCAATGATAACATAATCAATAGGGGACCATAGACGAGGATCTGTAGTGTAATTCAATATGTAATGAGTAGCAACAATTAAAAAATCACCATCCTAAAATGTAATGTAATGGCTAATTATAATGACATTACTCGATTGTAAGGACTCTTGATGATTAACTAAATCAATCAATCAATTAAGCTAAGAAATATCAATGGAACGATTTGGATTTATTTCGGTCTTCCTTTCGCTCTTGCTCTCTCAATTCACTCTCTTTCTGTGTGGGCTGTCGGCATGGTGCGAAAAACTCGGTGAGGAATATCGGCGGCAAGCAAATGGATTTTATGCCGGGTCCGGGATTCCAACACATACACACGCCGGCAGCTCAGTCATCGCCGATGAGGAAAAAAAACGTCCCGGATAGTCCCGGACGGTTCCGTCCCGGTCGTCCCGGTATAGTGCGGACAGGCTATCATTCGGAATCGGTTGTTGCACTGGAGTTGGAATTGATTCGGAATCCATTATGATTTCCACATGAAATTCCGAATGAAAATTTCTCGCCGATTCGGAATTGATTCGGAATCCATTCGGATCTAATAATGTGGGTACTTGCTTATGTCAGTTTCACCCAATCACGAGCTGGTCCGAAATTGGTCCTAAAAGTGGATTAACAATTGTCAGGTCCTGTCCTAGGTAAATGTCAACTCATTCGTTCACACGCTTAGAAAAAGTTACTCAGAGTTTGAGTACTAGTTACTCATTTTCAAATGATACATGGAAACGTCAAAATTGAGTAGTTACCATAAATAATAATGAGTAACTCTTACTCTTAATTTGAGTTTAACGCAAAAACTCGTTTAATGTTACTATTCGCAAGATCAGTCTAAAAGCTGTAATAACCATTTGTAGCAACAAGTTCTATTTTTTGTTAGTGAGATCGCAAATTTCAAGAGTGAGTCGCTTAATACAAATGGTGTTGTGTCTGCAAAAACCACAATTTTTAGACTGTCCTCTTGGTTGTGCCATCGACGCAGTTATTGTGTCCAGAAGGGATCCGTACTGTGCTTCAGAATGGAAACAAATATGCTCAAGTGTGTCATTTATGAGGAACAATTGTCTGATTGGTATCTGAGCAGTACTGACATGTATGTTAAGCTACGATTGACACACTACTCCAAGCGATCGCGACTTGATATGATAGCTCGAAGTTAGAAATCGGAATAATAAATAAACACAGTATGATTATTTTATGTATTGCGTGTCAATTACTTAATATTTTAATACAATACAATTAAAAAAAGAGCAATTTTACGCAAATTTGGCATATGTGGAATAAATTTTCATTCAGAATTTAACTAATTACTCTATTTTTGGCTCATGGGCAAATAAAGCATTTTTCAGTAAATGAGTAGATTTTACCCAAAAATCGTTTCCAGTGGAAGAACTCAAATTTGAGTAACTGTACGCTTGAAAATAGTTACTCAAAAATGAGTAACATCCCACTCATCTATAGAAAAAGTGGAACAACTCTTATTTAGAGTAACTCCTTAGTTACTCAAATTTGAGTTGAACACTGGAAACGATTTTTGGGTAAAATCTACTCATTTACTGAAAAATGCTTTATTTGCCCATGAACCAAAAATAGAGTAATTAGGTAAATTCTGAATGAAAATTTATTCCACATATACCAAATTTGCGTAAAAGTGCTCTTTTTTTAATTGTATTGTATTAAAATATTAAGTGATTGACACGCAATACATAAAATAATCATACTGTGTTTATTTATTATTCCGATTTCTAACTTCGAGCTATCATATCAAGTCGCGATCGCTTGGAGTAGTGTGTCAATCGTAGCTTAACATACATGTCAGTACTGCTCAGATACCAATCAGACAATTGTTCCTCATAAATGACACACTTGAGCATATTTGTTTCCATTATGAAGCACCGTACGGATCCCTTCTGGACACAATAACTGCGTCGATGGCACAACCAAGAGGACAGTCTAAAAATTGTGGTTTTTGCAGGCACAACACCGTTTGTATTAAGCGACTCACTCTTGAAATTCGCGATCTCACTAACAAAAAATAGAACTTGTTGCTACAAATGGTTATTACAGCTTTTAGACTGATAAGAGTAAGAGTTACTCATTATTATTTATGGTAACTACTCAATTTTTGACGTTTCCATGTATCATTTGAAAATGAGTAACTAGTACTCAAACTCTGAGTAACTTTTTCTAAGCGTGAATTTCATATGCGCTATGCCAAATGTTTCGCAGAATACAATTTCAAAAGGACGTAGCTTACACTCTTAAACAGAAGCAAGCAGAAGAAGGTTTAACTAAAGTGATCCTACGTCGGCTTACTTGATTTATCATTTTGATTTTTTTTTCTTATCTGAAGTGTAGAAATTATTATTCTATATTATAGTAGGAGAGGGATGTGTGGTATCAATACCCCTCGGACAGAGTTTGCTATAAAATCCGAACACTCACTCTCTCTTTCACAACGAGGAGTTCGCATAATGAGAGCGTCGACCTTCTCTCCCCGACAACACTCGGGCGACCTTCTTCATCGAACCGCCGACGCAAGTGGACGCACCGGTAAGTTCCTCGTACCTATCCTGGGAAGGCTTTTACGGACTTCCATCCACCAGGCTCCCTTCCGAGCAAGCCAAACCTTCACATTCTTCTGCATAATTTAGCCAGGTTAGTGGATCATCTCCTGGAAAATCTTTAATTCTTTTAACTAGTTCGTTCCACTTAGGGCACGAATTTTTCTCAAGGGGGGCAAAAGCTCCTGTTCTCTTCCATTGTTTTATTTCGTCTAACAATTCTAGGAACTCTTTTAGTTCCTGTCTGTCCATTACTATTTCCTTTACTAGCTAGTTATCTCTAGATGCCTTATTAATTATTTACCTGATGGAGTGCGGAGATGGAGTGTATACATACATTCGAATTCACGGTTGCGATTAGTTGGTTGATTGATTTTCCTCCTTCCTTCAAACGGCTTAGTAATTGTTGATTTGCGAGAACAAGTTAAAGGAAAAAGAGAATTGATGTTTCACTCGCTACGTTGAATATCGGATTTTTTTTGTGTGTAGTATCATCTCATATGGACTTCCACCAAGCTTTCATTTTACATAGTAAAAGTGTTCCACGTTGTATTGCCTATCAGTTTGTTTTTGCTTGTTGTATCTGGATTCACTGTCATTTTCTGTTTTTTTGGTACTTACGGAACCACTGTTTGTACTGTTGTAACTATTATTTCTGATATCACTATTTTATGTTTTTCTTCCGTTTTGGCTACTGCTAGTACTTAGAAAACGGAATCACTGTTTGCACTGCTGGATCTACTGTTTCTTGTTTTCTTGTATCACTACTGGCACATTTTTTTTTGTTGGTTGGTTGTCACTGCCGCCATGTTCTATTTAGTTCTACTAAATGAAAAAAGAACCATCTCTTTTGATTGTTCAGTTAAGATTAATTTTATTCAAATGTTTTAAACTTAAGCTAACCTGTTCTACGATGTACATAAAGGTGGGAGGAGCCAGTTACAATACTTTCGTTAAGTAAATGGTTAGCGGGAGAGAGAAAAAAGAGAGAGAATATCTATTGGTGCATCAATGCAAAATAAGGCGTTTGAACCTATAGCGCATTACGCAAGGGAAAGAAATGTCGCATTGGTGGATAGTGTGAGAAGCTTGCTTAGCTCGCCGTGTGCAGCATATGTTGCAACACGGCCGGCTAGCATGGGAACTTAATGTGAACCAAATGGTTGGCTCTTGGGAAATGTAACGATCGTCAAGTGTTTGGGATTGTAGTGCATGTTCGGTTTTGGTTTATGATCTGTGATCAGAGAAGGATTGGTTAGAGATCGTGTGAATGCTGGAATGTGGGAAAGTGTTTCGTTTGGGTTAGTCGGATCAATATTATCATGCTACAAATGCTTCAATGACGGTGACTTTTTCGCTGTATAACCCTAGCCTGACTGGCATATACTGTAAAGTTCACTGACCTGACGAAACAGGCGACAATAATTCCAGGAATCATCCAAGACATGAACAGCACGAAAATTTGTGACCTCAACCAATAAAGTCTTGAGGAGACTATCCAAATCCATATGCAATATTTTTTAACTTCAGCATACCCTTGCAGGTCTTCAGGGCTCACACGTGTAACGAAGGAATCGAAGAGGATATAAACTGAGCAACAATTTTTGGGCACTGCTTCTTCTCCTCACTCGTTGGATGAAAATCTCTCAAACGACACCATTGTGGCTCGAGTACTCCGGAAATGTTGAGAAAATGAGCGTTGTTGGCGTACAGTGCGAGTTGATCTCCACATCATGCAGTTACTTCTGAGCAACAAGGTTCGGCGCTAGTCCAGTGATCGTTCTACGAAATCGACTCGACATCCAAATTGGATACTGGAAGCTCCAGGAAGCAGAAGAACCCAAACTCGTTCCAAGACAGTCACAATTGCAAAAGATTCGGTGTTAGTATTGTACGTTAAATGCCAGGTTCGGCTGGACATATATAGGTGTTCAACTAACCTGAGAAAAAATTACTTGGCGCAAGATTTCCAAGCCAAGTGGCGTCAGTCTGAACTGCTATGGCGATAGTGCCTTTTGCTTCTCCTGAGCAATGGCAGCGGAAAATGGTGACGTCCACCTTTCGACCTTAATCGCAATGACGTCGACGAGCGTCGTAAGCAAGTAAGCGTCGGGGGATTGGGATGGCCAATTCCAACATTGATTGGTAATCTCGTTAATGCCTTGCAGTATTTCTTCGGACAATCACTCGGGAATAACCATGCATGCATGCATAATAAAAACTCGCGCTTTTACTGACTTAACATTTTTATAAAAAGGAACACAGTTATTTTAGACTTATTTCATATAACTACGATTATATTTTATTCTTAACTCTAACAAGTTAAACTTTTTTTCTAAGGATTCAATTTCGACTGACTCTCGGTTGTATTTTGGGTAATCACCAGGCTAGAATTCAGACTCCGATCGTGCAATAGATGGGTTGATGGGAACTCACTCTCTCGTCATTGTTATCATTGTGTTGAAGATGCTAATAGTAAATGCCAATGGTGCTTCACGTTGTAACATATATAACTGGATCAGGTAGTTATAGAAGCTGTGCAGATACTGTATCGACTATTGATGGCCAGGGATGATCCTTGTTGTAACGAACACCTCGATTTAACGTTTTCTAATAGCTCATTTATATTATCAGGTAGGCCCAATCTTGCTTTACCTGATAGACGTGGTTTTATAAATTTTGTTGCCATTGGCAAGTGTTCCGCTGTAGTAATTTCTAATAATAGATCTACTGAGTCTATGAAGGCATTAAATCCTAACGGCGTGCTGTCGTACATTTGTACTAACGCCGTTTGCCTGGCTAATTGTTCTTGTAGTTTCGAGGTTACTGTAGTACGGATGTCTGTAATTGCAAGAAATGTTATGTCTGAGTTTGGTAATGAGTTTTCGTTTTCTAGTAGATTGCTTTCTACTTGTGTATATAGCGCGTTGGCGTAGTTTGATTTTGTCGTTATAGTTTCTGATTTAATTTTTTCATTAATTGATTTTCTTAAGTTGTTATTTATAGTTATAAGTATTTTAATTTCTTCGTGTAGTTGCTCTATTGTCATAGGCATTTAGTCAGCTAGTATAGTGATAAAATTGTAATATTTATGTATATATTTTTATTTACATTATATTTGTGCCATTTTCAAGCAATTGAGTTTATGCTTTGTGCTGTTTTAAATCCTTTATAAATCCATTTGTAATAAAAACCCTGTTTTAATCAACCTAGTGGTGTAATGATGCCTTTCTCATATCAGTCATACTATCATATATAATACTGTTATATTCTTCAAAATAATTTTCTTCGATTCCTAAATACAAAAACCGAAATATTCAGGAATTCTGTATGGGACAACAAGACCTTTCATTTGAACCCAAGTTTGGGAAAATCGGTTCATCCATCTCTGAGAAAAGTTAGTGCACTTATTTTCACAATTTTTTGCACATTTTACCCCATAATTCCCGAACCGGAAGTCGGATTCAAATAATGTTCAGGAATTTTGTATGGGACCACAAGACCTTTCATTTGAATCTAAGTTTGTGAAAATCGGTTCAGCCATCTCCGAGAAAAGTTAGTGCAAAAACGTTACATACACACATACACTCATACACACACAGACATTTTGCGTACTCGACGAACTGAGTCGAATGGTATATGACACTCGGCCTCCGGGCCTCGGTTCAAAAGTCGGTTTTCACAGTGATTGCATAACCTTTCTATATGAGAAAGGCAAAAAATGTTTTAGTCCACCTAGTGGTGTAATGATGCCTTTCTCATGTATATAGTATTGTGGTATTCTATCCAAAATTATTCTCTTTGATTTTTGTAAGAAACCAAGAGATTGTTTGTGTATAACATACAGAATAAAACAGTGCTTTGATTGCGTAGGTCATCCATAAGAAAACGAAGTGGGTTCACTATTATATGCACTTCCGACACCGGAACCCGAGAACCGGTATAATCAAAGTCGGTTCGTACGGCCACCAACTAACATGACATACAAACTCTACTAGTACGCACTCTAAATTATGATTTAAATGTTTGTTGCATCCGAAAATATGCAGTAATTTTTGATAGGACCATAAGACCTTTCAATTGACCCTAAGATTGGGAATAACGGTTATGGGTCCAGTGTAGAAAATTTTTTACGGTTTTCATTTCGCCGGTTTAAGTGACGGTGTACAATATTGAGCACACTTTACCCTATAACTCCGGAACTGGAAGTCGGATCCGGATGAAATTAAGGAATTCCGTATGGAACCACGAGACCTTTCATTTGAATCTAAGTTTGTGGAAATCGGTCAAACCATCGCTGAGAAAAGTGAGTGAGATCCATTTTGGTATATATGACCACTTTTTTGGAACTTCCGGAACCGGATACCGGGAACCAGGATAGCCGGAATCAGTTTGTTTAGTTGCCTACTGATAATGACTATCGATTTGTTTGAGACCAGTTTAGAAATTGTTTACTTTTTTTTCGCCGATTTAAGTGACGGTGTACAAAATGAAAAACACTTTACCCTATAACTCCGAAACCGGAATCGGGATCCGGATGAAATTCAGGAATTCCGTATGGAACCACGAGACCTTTCATTGAAATCTAAGTTTGTGGAAATCGGTCAAACCATCGCTGAGAAAAGTGAGTGAGATCCATTTTGGTATATATGACCACTATTTCCGGAACTTCCGATTTGATTAGTTGCTACTGATAATGACTATCGATTTGTGTAGTTTTGAGACCAGTTTATAAAATTTTTACGTGTTTTGTTTCGCCGATTTAATTGACGGTGTACAATATGTAACACACTTTACCCTACAACTCCGGAACCGGAAGTCGGATCCGGATGAAATTCAGGAATTCTGTATGGAACCACGAGACCTTTCATTAGAATATAAGTTTGTGGAAATCGGTCAAATCATCGCTGTGAAAAGTGAGTGAGATCCATTTTGGTATATATGACCACTATTTCCGGAACTTCCGGAACCGGATACCGGGAACCAGGATAGCCGGAATCGATTTGATTAGTTGCTACTGATAATGACTATCGATTTGTGTAGTTTTGAGACCAGTTTATAAAATTTTTACGTGTTTTGTTTCGCCGATTTAATTGACGGTGTACAATATGTAACACACTTTACCCTATAACTCCGGAACCGGAAGTTGGATCTGGATGAAATTCAAGAATTCCGCATGGTACCACGAGACCTTTCATTTGAATCTAAGTTTGTTACAATCGGTTCAGCCATCTCCGAGAAAACCTAGTGAGATTATTTGACACATATACGCACACACATGCACACATACACACACACACACACACACAGTCATTGCTCAGCTCGATGATCTAAGTCGAATTGTATATGACACTTGGCCCTCCGGGCCAATTTTCACTAGTGAGTTTTTCAAGTGATTACATAAGCTTTTTATATGAGAAAGGCAAAAAATTAACTACTGATTATTTCTTTTGACTTCTGATTGTTCTTCTACATAATTTACCCAGTTTAGTGGATCGTCCCCTGGCAGAGTTTTCATTCTTTTAATTAGATCGTTTCACTTAGGGAACGAATTTTTCCCAAGGGGGCAAAAGCTCCTGTTCCCTTCCCCTTTTTTATATCATCAAAAAATTCAAGGAATTCGTCCATTACAATATGTTTGATTATTGTTGTTGTATATGTATTTGTAACCTGCATGTCTGTCTTATATTAAGTTTATCCGATATAATAAATCAGTTGATACTGTGCAAGCTAACCGTCTATACACTGTATATCGATCCGTGCGAGATCACAACATGGCGCAGCCGGTAATAAAGTGATGAAAATAAAAAAACATCCATCAACTCCGACTCCGGATAAGCCGAACCTTCGGATTACACTTAAACGGAAAAAGTTACCGCAGAGGAGTTATTTGGATAAGTTTACGGCCGAACAGGTTGCACGTATAGCCACATTGCGGCCAATAGGAAGACCCCGCGGAACAGCCATTTTGCAACAATATACCGAAGAGACTTTCAGGATGGATAGCTTCAAGCGACCGGATACTTTGGAGTTAGCAGGGAATGTGGCTGAGCATTGGAAAAAATTTAAGCAACAAATGGAGTTTTTTATGATAGCCATTGGATATGATACAAAGCCCGATAAAGTTAAAGTTGCGACACTGTTGAACTTGATCGGTGATGATGCGGTTGAAGTGTTTAACACGTTTGGTTTTGATGATGAAGAAGGCAGAACGTATGCGAAGGTGGTGGAAAAGTTCGATGCCTACTGCAATCCAAGAAATAATGAAATATATTCGCGATGGAAGTTCTATTCTCGGGTTCAAGCAGAAAATGAACCGTTCGAACACTTTTTGACCGATCTCCGTACGATGGTGAAAGACTGTGCTACTCTGGAGGAAGACAAAATGATAAGAGACCGCATTATTTTTGGCTGCCATAGCACCGAGCTGAGAGACAAACTTATCACCAAAGACTGCACAAAGGACGTCACGTTAAATGCTGCGATAGAGGAGGCAAGGATAGATGAAGTGAAAAGGAAACAATTGAAGCTAATCAATCGTGGATCTTCAAGTAACGTACGGGTGGATGTGGTTAGCCGAAGTGCGACGCAACCTACTGGGATACACAACCGAAATATACCGAGTGGAAACCGTGATAACAGAAGTTTCAAACAATGTGAGTACTGCTTAACATCCCATGCAAAAGGGAGATGCCCCGCATACGGACAGCAGTGCAGGAGATGCCAGAAGATGCACCACTACCAACGAGCCTGCCGAAGTCGACCAGTACAGAATCATGAAATTCGTGCAGAGATCGCCGATGGTTCAACGAGAGTAAGAGATTGGGGTGAGACTGCTGATGATTGTGATGACGTCATCGTTAGTTCAGTAGTACGAGAGTTGCCGCCACTCAATTTGGTAAATATTAGAAAGGAGAGATGGTTTGCTGATGTGAGGGTTGAAAATGCTTTGTTGAGGTTTAAGCTAGATACTGGCTCTGACGTAAATTTTATTCCGTGTGATACTTTTAACAAGATGAGTTTGAACGTTGTATCCAAGCCGTTGATAAATTTTCGTACATATGGAGGTGTAGTTTATAAACCCAAAGCGATTGTTGAGTTGAAATTGTTTCACAATGGAAAAGAATTAATTGACGAATTTTGGATTACAGATGTAAGCACACAACCGATACTAGGGCTCACAACATGCGTGCGGCTAGGACTATTGAAGCACTGCCCTCCCTGTGTAGATTCAGTGAACTATGGAAATTGTCAAGATCTTGTAGAGAGACATCGAGACGTTTTTGAAGGAGTAGGAAAATTTAGTAAAAAGTGTCATCTTTCGTTAAAACCGGATGCTGTTCCAGTACAACACCCTCCTCGCCGGATTGCCCTGGCGCTAAAAGAAAAGCTGAAAAGAAAGCTACTGGAGATGGAGAAGTCACATATCATTAGCCGAGTCGATACACCGAATGGCTGGATTGATTACACCACTGTCGTCGAGAAACCCAATGGAGATATTAGGGTATGCTTGGACCCTTCTGAATTAAATGCAGCGTTAAGAAGAGATTTTTATCAAATTCCCACCTTGGATGATTTGGCTACAGCGTTAAATGGTGCAGACTATTATACAGTGTTGGATCTTAAAGACGGCTTCTATCATATGGAGTTGGATGAAGCTTCGAGTGACATTTGCAGTTTCAGTACACCGTTCGGGATATTCAAGTTTCTGCGACTACCGTTTGGGTTGAATGTATCAGCCGAAATGTTTCAAAAGTGGAATGAGCACTATTTCGGAGATATCGAGGGCGTCATAATTTATATCGATGATATTTTGATTCATGGGCGAACTAGAGAAGAACACGACCGTCGATTAAATGCCGTTCTTCGTCGAGCTGCGGAAATCAACGCTAAATTTAATCCAAAGAAGATCCAGCTTAGAGTGCAAAAAGTTAGGTACATGGGCCACTTATTTTCAGCAAAAGGAATGGAACCGGATCCAGAGCGTACGAGAGCAATCATCGAAATGGATCTGCCAAACAACACAAAGGCATTGCAACGGTTTTTGGGAACAATAAACTACCTTCGAAGTTTTCTTCCTCGTCTAGCAGAATTAACTGCTCCTCTAAGAGAGCTACTAAAAAAAGATACGAGTTTCAAATGGCTGCCAATTCATACGGACGCGGTTAACAAAATTAAAGAATCAATCACCACAGTACCAGTCCTAAGTATTTTTGACGAGAGCAAAGAAATAATAATCCAAGCGGATGCTTCAAAATGTGGTCCTAGCATGTCTCTTGCAAGATGGAAAGCCGGTAGCGTACAGTTCAAGAAGTCTTTCAACCAGCGAACAAAATTATGCCCAAGTGGAAAAGGAGTTTTTAGCCATTCTCTTCGCGTGCAAAAAGTATCACCACTACATATATGGAAGAGAAGTTAACGTGCAAACCGACCATAAACCTCTAGTAGCGCTGATGATGAAACCGGTGTCAAAAATTCATGCCTCAAGGTTGCAACGAATTAAGATGAAGCTTTCAAAATATGATCTAAAACTGCATTATGTTCCAGGCAAACACATGTACTTAGCTGATTTTCTTTCGAGAGCATATATTCAATCAGAAGAAAAACCATCGTCTAGTTTGGATTATGTAGTACACACAATAAATGTTTCGAGTGACAAGCTAGAGGAGTTCAAGATAGAAACGAACAAGGATCCGGTTCTTTCTAAATTGCTACAGCTTTACCGAAGGGGCTGGCCGAATGACCGTTCCAAACTTGATGAGGACTTACGATACTATTGGCAGTTTAAAGATAAGTTGTATGAAGACGGCGGGTTGTTATTCATGGAAGAAAAAATATTCGTACCTGGCACTATGAGACGACAAATGTTACAACTGCTCCACGAAACGCATGGAGGAATAACAAAAACTAAGAAAAGGGCAGAGACATTTTTTTTCTGGCCCAGGATGAACAAGGATATCGAAGATACTGTCGCAACGTGCGCTGTTTGTGAGAAGTTTCACAGGTCAAATATCAAGGAGATCACAACAATTGTATTAAGTTTTAATAAGATTAAATTGTTTCTAACCTCTCCCTACTAATTTACCTTTTATGGCAGCTTCATTGTAGGTTTACGTCTGCGGTGTTCTTCTGGTAGCTCGCACTTCTAGTTTTCCGTTGTCTCCGTTGCAACGACGACGACGACGCACGTCCAATCACAAGTGTCACTTTCGCTGAACACAATACTACGCCTCAAATTGAGGGTTCGCCTTCTTCTGAATTTTTTGTTTGTTCGTTTCTCTCAGGTTAGTAAACGTAGTTTTTAATGTTAAAGAACTTCACAACGCATTTGTCTTTTGCCTGTGAAAAGTAACATTTTCTTATCATCTCACTTCTAAATACAGATTAGCAAACGCAGTTTTCAATGTTAAAGAACTTCACAACGCATTTGGTTTTGACCTGCGGAGAGTAACATTTTCTTATCACCTCACTCCTAAATATCCATTTAGAGTTGATCGCACTGATAAACGCACGGAACGACCGAAATTAGCTCTGCGCCTAATTCGTATTACTGTTTTTGAATTAGTTGATTTTAACAAAAAAAATTCTAAAATAACTATAAAATTAGTTAAAATTGAGAATTTACTTTGCTGAAAAAAACTCTTATTTTTAGAGAAGGTGATTAGTTGGCGAATATTCTGGACACAAACTAGCAATATTTCAATCCAGTACGAAATTCTCATTGACAACAAATTTTGTTATTAAAATCAGAAAATTTGTTTCTATTTATCTATCACCATCACTACTGAAGGACAGGGCAAAGAAAACAAAAATGAAATTGGTTTTATTAACAAGTTTATTAGCTAAAAACTCATGAGAAGTGTCAAAGCAAAAAAAACCATTAAAAAGCTAAAAGGGACAGTCTTGTTGTAACTGCTTGAAAATTGTTTAGATGTTTTTCGCATGTGTTACGATATATCCATATATAAATTTCTAAACCGATATGTAAAAATGACGTAAACTGTTAGTGGAAAGTGTATTTATTCAGAATTTGTGCGCATTTAAAGCGATTCTGCGTAACAATGTTTTTATGGAGAACAGTTTCGAATATTGCACTCTAATTGTATATGTCAAATGATGTTTTTTGTATCTTCTAACCTTCTGGGCTACGCTGTCCGGTGTACTACTTGTACCGAGTGCTCAACGTTTTCAGTGAGATAGTCAATTTCGCGAAGTCGAATGAAGAAAACAGCAATTGAGAAGAAAAATTTTCAAAAAGAAGTTTATGTTTCGCTTATGTTTTTTTCTCCAATACAACATCGTATTTATACCTGCCAATATAGAAAAGATAATCGTGACTGAAATTTTTTTCGGTAGTAGTGTGCCATCTAGCCAATACGGTGCTAACGTTTTTTCGGTGACAGAGCGCCATATAGCTGCAAATGGCAGAAACCAATTCAACCATTTATGTTGGTTGAAAACAACGTTTTATTTCTCTAATTCAACTAAAAAATTAGTTGAATGGATATGAAGCGTGCCTTAGCTAAGAAATGACAGCACGTTTAATTGGTGAATTCAACTAAAAAAATAGCCATTTCAACAAATATTTTATTATTATTAAGGGAATTAGAATTAAAAAATCTAAATTAGCAAAAGTAAGATTTTTTTAGTTGTCTCAAAAATTAACTAACTAAAATCAGAAAATCAACTAATTTTTTCGCCAAAATGCTGATTTCGGTCTTTCCGTGCGGTGTCTTCTTATTTCCGTCTCAGTAATACTACTGAATAAAACAAGTCAGAAACGAGAAACAATCGTTTTTCAACAAAATTCTGAGGCACGATACATAGTTTTCTGTTATGTCTTCGTTCAGATGCACAATATCCGTTGCGTGGTTGGTCGGTCCAATAAAAACTCTCCCTTTCTTCTGCTAAAAACGGCTTAACACAAAATTGACACAAACGGTCACTGTCTATTATTTTGTCACTGTCGCCATGTTCTACTTGTACTGTTTTAAGTTTACTTTTGGCCATGTGATTTTTTTTCACTCGTAATTAAAATAAAACTCTACAACCTTTAAGTTTGGTTGTTCATCTAGAATTGATTTATTCAAACGTTTTCAAACTTAAGCTAACCTACTGCCTGTTCCATGATGTACATAAAGGTAGGAGGAGCCAGTTTCTATTCTTTCGTTAAATAAATTGTTAGCGGGAGAGAGGAGGGCGAGAGAGAGTATCGATTGGTGCATCAATGCAAAGAAGGCGATTGAACCTATAGCGCATAACGCAAGGGAAAGAAATGTCGCCTAGGCAGATAGTGTGGGAAGCTTGCTTAACTTGCTGTGTGCAGCATATGTTGCAACACGGCTGGCTTGCATGGGAACTTAGTGTGAACCAACTTTTTTGGTTCAGTGTAAACGAAGTCAATAGTAGTTCTAATTATCGCTCTGTGGATTATCATTTTTATATAGTGTAAAACTATTGCAAACTTTCTAATTTTTATCGCGTTTAGTGAGTTGAGGTGCACTTCACTTCTGTGATATTCAGGATTTTTTGACAAAACGTTTAAAGCTGAATTTCTCGCATATAATGCTCGTCTGAAACTAAAGTAGCTGCCATCTGCGTTATATACATTGAAGCCGTTCAACACTCACGAGTACCTCAAGCACTCACGGCTCTGACATCTGATCACAACTCTCATCACAATGACAAGAAAAAAGTGTGACGCTGATGTTTGTTTTGGTTCTTCTAGTTCGCGAGGCACCAAAATAGCATGCCGTTCTTGCTCTAAAAATTAACATGTGAAATGCGCAAACTTGAGCATCTCGGCAGTTAAATCTTTTCGAGATTGCCCGGGAGTATACTGGTTGTGCCCCCAGTGCCGGGAACTATCTTATCGTAACGAGACTACTGATTAAACACTGCAGCTTATTCTTCAACGCACTACCTCGGGTCTAAAGTTAATTGGCTCTTTAATGGATACTATGCAAGTTTTTTGTCGCATGTACTCCAACACTTGTGCTAGACCTAGATGCGTCAATCGTTCCGGACTACAGGATTATGCTGATCGCTCTGCCAACGATGGTGCTCGTTTTTTTGAGCGTCTAGACGACTTACATCTCGATTTGACTAACCTCTTCGAATCGATACTCGAGGACAACAATAAAAGGCCTCGCACCAGCAGCACGGGAAGACCATCTTTACCCCAAGCTGAGAAAAAACGGAGAGTTGATGTTCCAATAGCAAATCAATCTACCTTAAAACCTACAGCTTCACTTGTTTCAGACATGATTACCGACGATAAATCTGCAAGTCCATCCCGTACCGTTGATGTAAACAATGTAGACACTGCCGTCATACCAGTGACAGTTTCTATCGCTCATACCGTTCATTCATCACCGCCATGCATTGCCATCACCAATACCTGCAACACTGTCACTGCTCCGCCACCACCGCAAACCACTACAGTTTTACCTGCACCGCCCGTTAGCAGCACAGGCTCTCTACCAGACACTCTTCTAAACATAAACAATTATGCTGCTCCGCCACTGCCACCAACCACTACAGTAGCACCGCCAACACCTCTTACATCTTGCATCGTTAACAGCAGTTCTCTGCCACTACCAACTACCACCGCAGTCACCACGAATTCCACTGTACTACTACCGGAACCATTCACTTCCAGCGCCGCCAATATCAACTTTATGCAACCACCTGCCGTTAATTCACATACTTCTTCTGCCACCTTTATCAACAAACCACATAGCAACGGTCCTATTGCACAACGCATCACGTTCCCATCGCAGCACACACCAACATCCACCTTTATACATACGTCGGAAGTATCGTCCAACAATCTTCCAGGCAAGCTAATGTACAAATCAAATGTTCCTTATTCAGGGCCTACACTGTTCAATTTCGCTCCTAGTAATGCACATTCGAACCCCAGAAATGAAACAATTTCCTCATTAGTCACTAATAATTGTACAGATGGAATGAATAGTCAATTCTCTACTCTTCTAGTAGCACCTCCTACACGACAAATATCTACTGATGCCAGTAACGGCAATTGGTACTATTTAACCAAATTTCTTCCAAGTGAAACTGAGGAGAATATTATAAGCTATTAGGAATCGCGAACAAATTGTAATCGCTGATTTATTTTTTGTTTCAAACTCGTTAAACAGTAAAGAAAGTGGTCTCTCCTGCACTTTCTTTTATCTCCTTCAAGCTAAGTGTCCCTTCAGGCTTTGAGCAACTAATAACGTCACCAAATTTCTGGTCCAGCGGTGTGACGAACGCCGCTTTTTTAGAACGTAACCCAGTTCTGAAGTCACATATACATGTGCCCCAACGCAGATCGAATCCATCGCTACCCTTGTCTCAACGAATGCAAATTATACGCAACAGCAACACTCAAGCTCTATCTCCTCGTTCGTTCATAACCACCCCTCAGCCCAACCGTTTACATATTGCCCCTCTCGTTCCAACAAGATACCCATCTCTGCCAATATCACACAAAACAAGCGGAGATATAGTAATTACTCTGGTATAGAAATTTACTATCAAAACACTGGAGGAATGAATAGCTCTCTCGTCGATTATTATCTTGCTTGCTGCGATGCTGCCTATGATATTTATATACTTAGTGAAACCTGGTTGAACGAGAACACTCTGTCTCATCAAATATTTGATAGCAGTTATACTGTCTTTAGACAGGATCGAAATGATCAAAACAGTAACAAAAAAGGCGGGTGGGTAATGTCAGCGACATAAATGGATGTCGTGAATACGAAAACAACTGACATGTTCCTTAACACTTCCGAATATCAATTGTATGAATTATGCAAGCATTCCCCTTTTTCACATTTTTCGCAAAAACAAAGAAGGCTGCACTTGATCTCGATTACTGTGAATTTCACACAGCGAAAAGTGCACAAATCTAACCAAATTGTTCTTGATTTGCACTAATTTATAGGATATTTACCTTCGATTTGCGAAAAACAAATCCTAATAGATCTTTAGAAAACTTTTAGAGCCATTAGAACGGCTGATATTGTGTAATGCTTTCCACCGTTGTTTTTTGTCGTGAATACGACTTACTTTACTATGGGGTGCCTTTTCAAAATTTACCCTCTGAGAGAGTGATAAGTTTTTGATCGTGAATATCTCTTGTTGTATCTAACGAATCAACATAATTTTTGCTACATGCCATCGGAAATATGATCACAATTTTATGATAAAATTTTCAGTTGTGTGACATAATCTCAAATAGTTCAAAATTAAACTTTTCTGAAATGTTTGGTATAAACGAGTATCAAATAGGATAATTCATATGGCGCGTTTGCCTTTCTCATATTTTGAAAGCTCATAGCTCAGTGATCTGTGGAAGGATTTATATAATCTAACTACCAATAGAATCGAAATTTTTCAACTTAAACGTGTATAGCAAAAGCATTGAAGTATTTCAATAGTACACTATTGAAAAACCTATCTCATTTGACCCATGTCAACATCAGCCAATCAGAACGCGTTCTGAGGAAGAGAACAAAATATCTGCTGCTATACAACAAATCGTTCGAGAAAAATGTTCCGAAAAGTGGTGAATATCGTAGTGAGTTCCTCAATTTGGTCCTTCTGAATGCTAGAAACGAATCCCTACAGCATATTGATAGTTTCTTTCAATAAATTATGCAAATCCGAAATGAAATAATCGACATTAAAATTCTATATGCGGCTATTTTTATAGCCGTTAGGACCGCCCATTAGTGAAAAAGCTACAAACGAAATCACATAAAAGGAAATCTCTTAACAAAAATTGAAACAGTTTGGATTCTATCGCCACTGCGAGCAGATGTGTTTTGTGTCGCCTGCACAGCTAGTTTCGCTTTCGACAAGAGCGATTACGTCACAGCTGCCAGTCATTTCGATGGATGAAAAATCAACGTTGGAGAGCATTATAAAAAATCAGCCGTTCTAATGGCTCTAAAAGTTTTCTGAAGAACTATTAGGATTTGTTGTTCGCAAATCGAAAGGATCTAGTATAGTTTGGTTAGATTTTTGCACTTTTCGCTGTGTAAAATTCACAGTAATCGAGATCAAGTGAAACCTTCTGTGTTTTTGCGAAAAATGTTCCAGAGTTCGTAGAGAACTGCACAATTTGACCTCTGATTGCTAGAAACGAATTCCTACAGCATATTGATAGTTTCTTTTAATAAATTATGCAAATGCGAAATAAAATAATCGACATTAATATTCTGTATGCGACTATTTTTATAGCCGTTAGGACCGCCCATAAGTGAAAAAGCTACAAACGAAATCACGTAAAAGAAAGCTCCTAACAAAAATCTAATCAGTTTGGATTCTATCGCCAATGCGAGCAGATGTATTTTGTGCCGTTTGCAAAGCTAGTTTCGCTTCCGACAAGAGCGATTACGTCACAGCTGCCAGTCATTTCGATGGATGAAAAAGCATCGTTGGAAAGCATTATAAAAAATCAGCCGTTCTAATGGCTCTAAAAGTTTTCTGAAGAACTATTAGGATGTGTTGTTCGCAAATCGAAAGAAAATATCCTCAGTTTAGTGCAAATGTAGAACAGTTTGGTTAGATTTTTGCACTTTTCGATGTGTGAAATTCACAGTAATCGAGATCAAGTGAAGTCTTCTTTGTTTTTGCGAAATATGTGGAAAAAGGGAATGCTTGCATAATTCATACAATTGATCAACTAATTGATATTCGGAAGTGTTAAGGAACATGTCATTTGTTTTCGTATTCACGACATCCAGTTATGTCTCTGACATTACCCACCCACCTTTTTTCCAATGCTAATGACTGGCAGCTGTGACGTAATCGCTCTTGTCGAAAGCGAAACTAGCTGTGCAGACGACACAAAACACATCTGCTCGCAGTGGCGATAGAATCCAAACTGATTCAATTTTTGTTGAGAGATTTCCTTTTATGTGATTTCGTTTGTAGCTTTTTCACTAATGGGCGGTCCTAACGGCTATAAAAATAGCCGCATACAGAATTTTAATGTCGATTTTTTCATTTCGGATTTGCATAATTTATTGAAAGAAACTATCAATATGCTGTAGGGATTCGTTTCTAGCATTCAGAAGGACCAAATTGAGGAACTCACTACGATATTCACCACTTTTCGGAACATTTTTCTTGAACGATTTGTTGTACAGCAGCAGTCTGCTGCTGCCAGCAGATATTTTGTTTTCTTCCTCAGAACGCGTTCTGATTGGCTGGTGTTGACATGGATCAAATGAGATAGGTTTTTCAACAGTGTACTATTGAAATACTTCAAAGCTTTTGCTATACACGTTTAAGTTGAAAAATTTCAATTCTATTGGTAGTTATAGATTATATGAATCCTTCCACAGATCACTGAGCTATGAGCTCTCAAAATACGAGAAAGGCAAACGCGCCTTATGAATTATCCTCTTTGATACTCGTTTATACCAAACATTTCAGAAAAGTTGCATTTTGAACTATTTGAGATTATGCCACACAACTGAAAATTTTATCATAAAATTGTGATCATATTTCCGATGGCATGTAGCAAAAATTATGTTGATTCGTTAGATACAACAAGAGATATTCACGATCAAAAACTTATCACTCTCTCAGAGGGTAAATTTTGAAAAGGCACCCCATAGTAAACCCGGGTAGAAGTGATTTGCAAACCAATACCAAATTCTGTCATTAAAATCAAACATCTCAATGGTAGAAATTAACATTATTTAGTTTGAAATAAGAGTTAAAATATCAAAAATCATATCAAAGCTTGCATGAGAAAATAGCAACAAAATAAAAAATTTTGTCATTGTAATATCAAACCAAGAACAAAATATTTATAGAAGATGAATTTGTTAATTATTTTATAATCTAGCTTTTAGAATAGAGTAATATCTTAAGTATTTCTCTTATCTGATTCTGATGCAGTTTATTCAATGGTGTTTATTTGAAGATAAAACTACTGGGTCAATTTACTTAATGAAACTGAAATAGCTCATCAATAACGAAATAAGATATTATAACTAATTTTGATCTTGAACAGATATTGCACAATGTCTTGATCCCTTGATGAAATATCACGAAAATATCAAGTATCGCTCTGACAACACAGAAACATCAAGCCAAGATATGATGGTAAAATTTGTTATTATTTTGACCTTTGTTTGTTATTTACACCTACCCGGGAAGTAAGTCGTATTCACGACAAAAACTGGCGGTGGTGTTCTTATAGCTTGTAGATCGACATTTAAATCTCGCTTGGTATCTCTCCCACATGCTGTTAGTGTAGAACAAATTTGGATAGCTCTATCTTTCACGCATTATACACTTTATTTGTGCGTTCTTTACTTCCCGCCAGATCGCGTAAATGATATTGATATGATAGAACGACATTTGTCTTCTCTTTCAATAATTATGGATCAAATGGGCTTGAATGACAAAATTGTTCTTCTTGGTGATTACAACTTTCCTGGCATTAAATGGATTTATTGCTCGTCCAGATATTTGTATCCGGATGCTACATGCTCATCGAAAACGATCACGACTCTTGGACGACTACAGTACCGCAGGTTTAGTGCCACTAAATGGAATTCACAATAGCAACAATCGTCTTCTCGACTTGTGTTTTGTCAGTCAGGACTTAGTCAGTACCTGTACCGTATTTACTGCTCCTTCTGCTGTCGTTAAATCATGCCACCATCATCCGTCGCTTCACGTTAGTCTGGTGGACTGTAAGCCAGTCTTTTATGAAAACATTGCTGAGACTAACTATTACGATTTCAAGAATGGTAACTTCAATGCCATGAATCAGTTCCTGCTTTCGTTTAACTGGGGGTCGTTATTGTCAACTTGCGATAGTAACTTAGCGGTCACATTATGGACGAATGTAGTTTTATATTCCATTGATCAGTTCGTACCAAAAAGACAAGACCGCAAACCAGCTTATCCCCCTTGGTCCAATCGTACTTTGAAGCAATATAAGTGCGCTAAGAGATCTGCTTTGAAAAAACTCTCTAAACGGCCATCGCTCCAGCTGAGATCTCATTATATGTATCTTAATAGTCGCTATAAACGACTAAACAAAATTTTGCATCACGCTTATTTACTTCGTGTGCAACGAAATTTAAAAAATAACCCTAAAAGCTTTTGGAATCACGTTAACGAACAGCGTAAGGAAATTGGATTACCAACTCATATGGCACTCGGTGAACTTCAGTCATCAACCCTAGTCGATACCTGTAATCTATTTCGAAGGCACTTCAGTAGCGTTTTCTCTAAAGAAGTCCTCAACAGCGATCATGTATCCGAAGCAGTCATTAACGTTCCTCGTCGTTCCCCTATTGGACCTCACCCTCGTATCACAACGACCATGATTAATACGGCTTGCTCCAGGTTGGAATGTTCTACTATCGCTGGACCAGATGGTATTCCTTCAATAGTATTGAAAAGATGCCTGAACAGTCTCCTAACGCCACTGATAATACTTTTCAACGCATCTCTCGAGTCGGGAGTATTCCCCGATTCCTGGAAGAAGTCATATATCTTCCCAGTGTTTAAAAAAGGAAAAAAATCCGACATAACTAACTATCGCGGAATTGCTTCACTTTGCGCTGTCTCAAAGTTATTTGAAAAGAATATTCTTAACTTTTTAACCCACAATTGCAACGACTACATATCTGAAACGCAACACGGATTTATGCCTAAACGATCAACATCTACAAATTTAATATCCTTCACTTCATTTATCATCCGTTCCCTACAATCACGCCGTGAAATCAGTGTAAATTGCGTCGACCTACTTGGTCGACGCAATTTACACTGATTTCACGGCAGCGTTTGATAAAATACATCATCAAATAGCAATAGCCAAACTTGACAGGCTTGGCTTTAATTGTGCTCTACTGAAATGGATGCAGTCATATCTAACTGATCGTGAGATGTCTGTGAAAATAGGAAACAGGATAACAAGACCATTTGCTGTTAGTTCTGGAGTTCCTCAAGGAAGTCATTTAGGACCGTTCATATTTTTACTCCATCTCAACGATCTCAACTTCACTGTAAAATGTTTCAAGCTATCATTCGCTGATGATTTCAAACTATATCATCTGATAAATGGCCCAGATGACGCTTGCTTTCTACAAGCTCAACTTGATGCTTTCGCAAAATGGTGCCTTGTCAACAGGATGGTACTGAATGCCTCCAAATGTTCCGTTATATCCTTCTCCCGAAAACGCTCAGTAATTTTGTATGACTACAACCTCTCGCAAAACATTCTCAAACGTGAATCGTTTGTGAAAGACTTAGGAGTAATCTTAGACAGCAAACTTGATTTCAAGAACCACGTCGACTACGTAATTTCAAAGGCTTCCAAACTCTTAGGTTTTATGTTTCGAATTGCTAAAAGTTTTTGTAACATACACTGCTTAAAAGCCCTTTATTGTGCACTGATCCGGTCAATCCTCGAATATGCTTTTATTGTTTGGTCACCTCATTACTAAACTGACATCGATTGTGTTGAAGCTATTCAACGTAAATTCATTAGATTCGCTCTTCGCAATCTACCATGGAGTGATCCATTTAACCTTCCAAGCTACGTGGATCGCTGCCGCCTTATTGACTTGGATCTGCTGTCTGTTCGAAGGAATGTTCACAAGGCCGTTTTCATAGCGGACTTAATTCAATCGCGTATCGATTGTGCTGATCTCTTACGGTTGGTCAATTTCGACATTCATCTTCGCAGTCTTCGTTCACACCCGTTTCTTAGAATTCCCGCTGCTAGAACCAACTACGGGTATAATGAGCCTTTTTCTAGTATGTGTCGTTTACTGAATAGTTGCTCCGATGGTTTTGATTTTCATTTATCCCGAAATGCAATAAAGCGATTGTTCCGTGATTCCTTATCTATTTAGTTGTAGAGCTAGGGCAATTTTACAAGAAAATACTATACAGCTAGTTGTAATGTAATTCAGTTTAATCGAAGTCTTATATTGTACCACATTTAAACTAACTAATTCGCTCGCCTAAATTATCCCGGTCGTTCTTTCCTCTTTTTTCTGTCTTCCACCATCCATTGTTTTATCATTAATTAGATCTACATGCCGATTCTAACCCGGTCGTTTTTTCTGTCATCTTACATCGTTTTGATAACTAATTAGATCTACATGCTGTTTTTAACCTCGTCGTTTTTTCTGTCATCCAACATCTTTTTGATAACTAATTAGATCTACATGCTGATTTTAACCCCGTTGTTCGTTTGCGCTCGTTTAGCATCCCCTCCGCCAACCCTTGTATTCCATTTATCTATCCACTTTTCTCCTCTCTCTCACCCTTTAAGAAAGAGCACTATTACTAATCTGTTATGCGTGGTGTCTTCAACTAGTTATAGTGTTATAAATTTTGATTTGACTGTTAGTTTTAATTCTAGTGGTAAGCCTAATGTATCTGTTGGAACTTTGTAATCTGTTGATATAAATAATGAGGAGGTTTTATGCCTGCTGGAGCTTAAGTCCAACGGGCTTTTCCCTGCTCACAAATAAATAAATCAATAAATAAACACGGCTGGGTTGCATGGGAACTTAGTGTGAACCATATGGTTGGCTCTTGGGAAATGTAACGATCGTCAAGTGTTTTACGATTTGTTACTAATTTGGATGCATGGTGCTTGAAGGATAAAGGATGTAAGGATTGGTGTTTGGGATTTTGGTGCATCTTCGGTTTTAGTTTATGATCTGTGATCAGAGAAGGATTGGTTAGATATCGTGTGAATGCTGGAATGTGGGAAAGTATTTCGTTTGGGATAGTCGGGTCAATATTATCATGCTTTCGACAGCTTCGCTTTTTATCGAATGACCAATCAGAGCGATGCTTTCCCTTTGATCTATCGCTTACTCCTTCAAGATCGTCGTCTATGGCAGGGAAATTCGGTATGCCGGAGGTTTTTAGCAGACAAAATAGGACACTGCTCGCTACTAATCAAAATTTCCATCATTTATAATTGAAAATACGTGGCTTGATACATTCACATTGAAACTTAGAAATATTTCCAATCAAATGATGAAATAATATTAATAATTGATTCAAAATAGACTGAGTTGTAAATGTTCGAAAGCTGAACACACTTATATATGTGTTTTTCTTTGAGTTTCTGATTTGCACCCCTATATAGAAAATAAAGATGTGTTCCACATCAAAATCGTGAACACGGAGCGTGTTTTGCTCCTCCGTATATCTCGACCAGTGTTGCTCAGAAAATTATGAAGAAGGTGGAATATTCATCTTTTATATCGATGAAGTTGTAAAGCAACAGATATTTTATTATCGCACTCAGAACGTGTTCTGATTAGCCTCTGCTGACACGGGTCTAATCAGACAGGTTTTTCAATAGTTTACTATTTAAACACTTCAATGTTGCTGCAATACACGTTCAAGTTGAAAAATTTCGAACCCATTGCTAATTTGACTATATAAATTCTTCTACAGATCACCGAGATATGAGCTATCAAAATACGAGAAAGGCAAACACGCGTAATGAGTTTTCCTCTTTGATACTCGTTGATACCAAACATTTAAGAAAAGTTTAATTTTAAATTATTTCAGCTTAAGTCATGCAACTGAAAATTTTATCATAAAATTTTGACCCTATTTCCGATAGCATGTAGCAAATGTTAGATTCGACAAGAGATATTCACGATCAAAAACTTATCACTCTCCCAATGGGTAAATTTTGAAAAGGCACCGTGTAAATTTTGAAAAGGCTGCCGTGAAAGTGGCAGTAAAGCAAGCCACTTTCACGGATCACATTTCATGATTCCTGGCGAAGTGTAATAAATATATTTTTTTTGTTTCGATTGAAGAGGTTTTAACCTTAAGGTCATTCGCCTCTTTGGGCCAGAAAAACTTTCTGACCCTATGTGCGGGGTTGAGAATTAGAACCAGGCGGCCTGCGTGAAAAGCATCGAGTACCCATCACACTATAACTGTCCCCCAATAAATATATTAAATGTTCAAATCCTCTTATAACCAGAAATTCTAAGCTCTATCTAAACAACAAATTATAATTTACTAACAAATGTTAACACCAGCCATGCTATTTGAAGTACCAATTTGGTCGAGCTGTACAAATGAGTTACACAGACTCATAAATATAGAACCATTAGACGTGATGTCACATAAGCGATTTCTGACAAAAATCGATGAAATCTTCAATAGGATTGATTCGCTCTCGGTATTAGTTGGTAAATTAGTATATAGGTTCCTTTCCCCATTACACAATACAAGTAGGTATACAATTTTCCCTCCAAAAAAATCACAGAATTGCGGAAACAAATGCGGTCTTAATGGCAATAACCAAATCACGTATATAATATAGCTGAAAAGTCACCACTTGTGACTGAACACCAAATTTAAATCTTAATAATGTAATTTTGATTCATATTACAATAAATAATACATTAAAAAAATAACGTCTTGACTCAATGGTTCATAATTTTTTTATCTACCAACTTTTCCAATGTCAGTGGAATGCGACGATATGGCTGAATAACCGGTGAGATGGCAGTATTAATTGGGATATCTACGTTTACATATTAAACAGTTTCCCTACCTGTAACGACATAAAACTCAACTTCTTCACTTCGTTCTCCAAGTGTCACAACTGCAGTATATGGACCATGAGCTGGTAACTCGTAACCTCCGTATGATTTGAATACTCGTGAAACTTTTGTTTTTGTCCCAACACTGCAATTTTATTCGATTTTAAAATCTGCCAGACTGATTCACTCAATAAATTGTACTTTGAGCCAATTACTACAGAAGTTACAACACCGCCAATAACGCACGCAATTTTATCATTACTAATGTTGTTACAAGAAACACATATTCCTCCTCTGTTTCGTCGATGTGTTTGACCGTATTACATTCTTGATGTCCGATCTCGACGGTTTTGTTATTCTTTTTTCTTATGCTGCCGAAATCACGTTTACACAATTCATTCATGATCTACGCTTGTGACATTTTCTCGCAAAACCATCATAACTATTACATTTGTTACGCGATTTACCCTTTGTTGGACACTTTTCATCTTTTGCCATAGGTCCATAATATCCTTAACGATAACATTCCACTCACATCGACTGAGTTTCTGGATAATTTTTATGGATTGGTTTTACTTCTAATTTGTTCACATCACAGATCGACGCCTACAATTTTGTGCAACCAAATGATTTTTCTTGTTGCGTTACCGTTCCAAAAATCTTTGCCACATTTAGCATTTCTTTAAGTGTAGCATCGCCTTGTTTGAGGAGGCATGGGAGCTCAGAAAGAAAAACATCCCATATAATGCGGAAAAGATTAATTTATAGCGTCATAACTCTTTGCTGTGTTTGTAATCGTTTTAAAAATCCAAAGCCAATACCTAATCAAAAATTGTTTTATTCACAGGCATGTTCACTGGATATATATATTATTTCAGAAACGCTCCCCCGAAAATATCAAATTGGTTGAATGGGGTATTATGGATGGGATCTTCATCGATTATTTTAGTACTTGTGTTCGGTGTTTGGAATGGACAGTTACCTGTAAGAGATACTGCACTCTATGTTAGTTTGGGACACACAGGTTAGTATAACTGTATATTTTGCTAAAAATCAAAATAAACGATTCTGAAGGTCTATAGGGTAACAACGACATTTTGGCCACTTCATATATTTTAGCCCACCTAACAAACCTCATGGATTTAATCGATGTTAAGTAACCAATGTTGAATTTGAACCTTTTCACATTAAATTACCTATTGCGGAAGGGTTTTATTTATTTATTTATTTATTTATTTATTTCTTATTCCTTCATCTGACCTGTTATAGTCTCCATGAAGCATTGGAAGGGGAAAAGCCCAATTGAGGATAATTCAATAGTCCAATTGGGCGTAAAAACCCCTTCATATTTTCTGACGGTTGACAATAATACAATTATACAAACATTTTCATATTACATTGTGGGCTTACACTTATACATTACAATAATCTTCTTAGATTAACTTTTAAAATATCACATGAAATGGAAAAATCAAAACATTCATAGGCACTATTAAAACTATTACACATTCCCCTAATGGGTTCGTTTTGTCCATAGTCAGTACGTTGATAGTCAAGTCATAAAAAGTTCCGCGATCTTAAAGTTTTAGGTGGTACATTGATATTTACTTGAGATAGGATATTAGGAGCGTCAATTTGTCCCATCAATAGTTTCCCTATAAATACAGCTCTGGAAATATTTCTCCTTTTTGAAAGTGTGTCCATACCCAGTAATCGACAACGATCAGTATAAGGTGGTAGTTCTGTTGGGTTGCGCCAAGGTAAAGATCTGAGGGCGTAGCGGAGGAATTTAGCTTATATTGATTCAATTCGGTTAATCCAAACATCCGCGTAAGGACACCATATTACCGATGAAGCTTCAAGAACAGATCGGACAAAGGTGAAATACAATGATCTGAGACAGTAAGGGTCACTGAATTCATTTGCTATTATAAAGATAAATTCAAGATTCCGGTTAGCTTGTGCAATGATATGGGAGTAGTGGTCTCTGAACGACAGCTGAGAATCAAGAACTACACCTAAGTCCCTTACAATTGATACTCTCTCAAGGAAGATATTACAACATTTGGTGGATATTTTTACAAAGTAGGCCAAAATAAAATCATTCCTAAAGTGCAAAATTACCTTTGTTACCCTATTTAAAATAATATATGAAAACATGTTGCTCCGTCTATCTAAGATAACCGATTCTTAGCCTACATAATCATTACATGGCTATTAATACGATTCTACTGACTTTAATGTCGTTTTCGTTTGAGAAAACTGAAACTGATCCAGGGTAGTTTCATCAAAAAAACACTTTTCACGAAACTATGTTGATTTCGTACTTAGCAACGGAGGTTTGAGCAAACCTGATTAATAACCAGGTTCGAAACAGATTCGATTTTCAGTTCAACAACGTTTTTTTTTATTCAACATTATAATATAATTTTTAGGCACACTGCTGAAGCTCTAAGATGCCAAGGGTATTTACTAATCTTAATTACGACTAACTTAAAACTAGATAGTATCATTATGTAATGTAGTATCGGGGTAGCGGATTCTCGAGTATTCAGCTTCCAGCAGACGACTATCCATGTTGGCCGCATCCTTCGGTCCGTGTGGGTCCGCGAGAAACACCCCCAGGCTACGAAGGCCCGGCGGGTGGCCCGCATGCTGGTTTTCGACTGGAGCGGTCTTCCGTGGACGATGATGGTGATGTTGCGGAAGAGGATGAAAAAAAAGTAAATATTGTGGAAACGGGGTAAAAAGGGGATGTGGGAACAAAATGTCTGAAAACGATAGAGATCTAATTAGTTGCCATCGAGATGGTGAAGAAACAGGGAAGGGGTAACGAAAAAGTTAGAAAAGATCTTGTTAGTTCCAATGAAGATGGTGGACAGGGACGGGGATCGAGAGAATCGGGCGGATGTTAGTGTCGAACCTGTAGGTGGAGTTTATACTTTCTGAGCGAGGATTAACACATTACACTTGTATATCAATGTGTTTAAGGTACTGGTATATGAGAAGCATATATAAACTATCCCGACTCGCCAACACATCCCGAACTGGAACCTCAGGCGGTCTACCTCGGGCCCTAAGGGATTCCAGTAACTACGACCTTACGTCACGATACTCTAAGCGCGACCACACGACATGCTCGATGTCCTGATAACCGTCGCCACAGATACAGAGACCGTTCTCCGCGAGCCCAACACGCCGGAGATGTGCGTTGAAAGTGTAGTGATTTGACATGAGCCGCGACATAACATGAATGAAATCGCGACTCACGTTCATCCCCCTGAACCAAGGTTTCGTCGATACCTTAGGGATAATGGAGTGTAGCCATCGTCCCACTTCGTGATTCGTCAATGAAGTTTGCCAACTTTCGAGAGTTTTCTGACGAGAGATACTGAAAAATTCATTGAAGCAGATTGGTCTTTCATAAATATCACCTTCAAATGCGCCCACCTTAGCCAATGAGTCTGCCTTTTCATTGCCCGGAATGGAACAATGCGAAGGGACCCAGACTAACGATATTAAATAAGACCGTTCAGATAAAGTTCTCAAATGTTCCCATATTTACCCCAGAAAATATGGGGGATAATTTCCTGGCTTCATTTCCCGGAGAGCTTCTATTGACCTCAGACTGTCCATGACAATGAAATAATGGTCTTCGGGCAATGTTTCAATGATCTCGAGGGTGTACTGAATAGCAGCTAATTCTGCGACGTAAACTGAAGCCGGATCACTGAGTTTGTACGAAGCGGTGATGTTCTGATTGAAGATGCCAAAGCCTGTGGACTCGTTGATGTTTGATCCGTCAGTGTAAAACACATTTTCACAGTTGACTGTTCTAAATTTATTATGAAAGATATTAGGGGCCACTCGAGGGCGTACGTGATCCGGAATTCCACAAATCTCTTCTCTCATGGATGTGTCGAAAAACACAGTAGAATCAGAAGTATCCAAGAAATGAGCACGGTTGGAAACAAACGAAGAAGGATTAATATTCTGAGCCATGTAATCAAAATACAAGGACATAAAACGGGTCTGAGAATTGAGCTCGACAAGCCTTTCGAAGTTTTCAATCACCATCGGATTCAAGATGTCTCATCGGATTAGCAATCGATATGAGAGATCCAAGAATCGATTTTTCAACGGTAAGACGCCCGCGAGCACTTCGAGACTCATCGTATGAGTCGACTGCATGCAACCTAAGGCAACACGCAAACAACGATTCTGAATTATTTCCAGTTTAATGAAATGGGTGTTCGCGGCCCATTTGAAGAACCCATGTTGACAAGTTGTTGAGGGTATCTTGCAATGGTCCTTGGAGATCGGCAGCTTTGGGTCCTATAATAGACACAACGCTGTCGTCGGCAAGTTTTCTTAGCGTACAAGATGTGTTGATACATTCATCAATGTTGTTTAAGTGAAAGTTGTATAAAAGGGGGCTTAAGCATGAGCCCTGAGGAAGACCCATGTAACTGAATCTTATTGTCGACAAATCACCATGTGCGAAATACATGTATTTCTCGGACAACAGATTATACAAAAAGTTATTCAAAAGTGGTGAAAGACCATGCTGATGCAACTTCTCAGATAGGATGTTCATGGAAACTGAATCAAAAGCCCCCTTGATGTCTAGGAAAACTGACGCCATTTGTTCTTTACGAGCAAATTCCATTTGAATTTCGGTTGAGAGCAACGCAAAACAATCGTTCGTTCCTTTGCCCCTGCGGAAGCCGAATTGTGTATCTGAAAGTAAAGCATTAGCCTCGACCCAATTGTCTAGACGAAACAGAATCATTTTTTCGAACAATTTCCGGATACAGGATAGCATAGCAATCGGCCGATACGAATTGTTATCGGAGGCTGGTTTCCCTGGTTTTTGAATGGCAATAGCTCTTACTTGTCTCCAGTCATGTGGGACAATATTATCCTCAAGAAGCCTATTGAATACTATTAACTTGAATTAACTCTAACATCGAAAACGGTGTTTCGTTTGTATTTGACGTCCCGGCGCGGTAGATCCTCTGGTTCGGAGCAGAGTCTCGGCGGTTAGAATATTCCTTGCTTTCGTTTGCGGTGTTTTTGTTGCGCATTCGTCGGGCTGTGTTCCAAAAAGTGCTCATTGATGTTTCTCTAGATAATCCGCCACGAATCGACGCCAATATCCGCTTTTCTTCGTCTTAATCAAGCTTTTCATTTTTGCGTCCAATGCCGCGTAGTTTCTAAAATTATCTGGTGTTCCGTTTTTTCTAAACTCGACAAATGATGAAGTTCTCTCCGCGTTTAATTCTGAGCACTCTTTGTCCCACCACGGGTTGGGGGGCGGATGTTAGTTTTCGCGTCGGGTACACATCTTGTCTGAGCTTGAGTCGCGGTGTCGAGAATCAAGCCAGCCAAAAACGTGTACTCTTCCTCCGGAGGAAGTTCTTGTGTTGTTTCTTTTTTCTCAGATATCAAATTTGTGTAGCATTTCCAATCAATATTTCGTGTGAGGTCATACGAAACATTAGTTGTCTCCGATGGTCTTAATCCGTAGGCGATTGAAATCACGATAGGTAGATGCTCGCTTCCTTGGGGATCAGGGATAACCTTCCACGTGCAGTCCAACCGTAGCGATGTCGAGCAAAGAGATAAATCCAGCGCACTTGGTCTTGCTGATGGTGCAGGAATTCGTGTCATTTCTCCCGTATACAATATTGTCATATTGAAGTTGTCGCAAATATCATGGATCATAGTTGATCTGTTATCGTCGAGACGACAACCTCATCCCGTACCGTGTGAGTTCAAGTCTCCTGAAACCAACGTCGGTGCGGGAAGGAGCTCTATGATATCACAGAGCCGCCGATGCCCAACCGAGGCTCTTGGGGGAATGTAGATGGAAGCAATGCAAAGGTCCTTGCCTTTGATTGTAACATGACATGCGACAACTTCAATACCTGGTATCGAGGGGAAGTTAATGCGATAGAAAGAATAGAACTTTTTGATCCCCAAAAGTACTTCTCCATAGGGATCATCTCGATCCAGACGAATAATGTTAAAATCGTGGAAGTTTAGGGGTATTTCAGAAGTTAGCCAAGCTTCGCACAATGCAAATGCGTCACATTTCAGATTATTTACAGGAAATTTGAAAGGATCTATTTTTGGCATGATACTTCTACAATTCCACTGTATAACAGTGATTGTATCCGTGACTTCGGTGGGTGACTTAGCCATCGAAGGATACGATCGCTGAAAGAAGAGGCCATTTTGCAGTCAACTCCTTCAAGAATGTTTCAACTGTTGGAATAAAAGCCATTATCAGGCTTTTAAGAGGTTCAGAAATATTGAAAGTAGACATTATCCCGTCCACAATATCAGAGAATTTAACAAACCCAGTATCTGGTAAATTCTCTGACTGATATTTAGGGACTTTCGGGGGTTTTGAAGTCCCAGGAAGTGATGGAAATTCTTGCTCGGAATTTATTTTTCCAAGGCCTGGAGCTTTTTTCTCTGGTTTTTTGCCATCACTACCAGTTGTTGTAATTTTTCGAGACCCATCAGAGGACATCTTTGAACCCTTACTAGGGAGCTTTTGAGAAGATTTATTTCTTCTCTTTCTGATTGATGAGCTATGAGCGACAGCCGAAGATGTACCTTCGAGGGGGTCATCATATTCGCTCTCGTCATTTGACAAGTAAGCGTAAGGATTTTCTGTAGGTGGCGTAGCACATTTCAACATTTCCGCAAATGAGCTTGCTTGAATAAACGCTTCATTTTATCCTTACGCAATTTGTACACGGGACAATCAGAGAGGTCAAGCGGCCCTCCTTACAGTAGAGACACTTTTCATTGTATCCACTGCAGGAGTTATCCGCATGACTCCCTCCACACTTTATACACAGGAATTTATTGAAACAATGGGATGCTGTATGTCCCAATTGTTTGCAATTGGTGCAGTTCATGACCCGCGGCACAAAAAGACGAACAGGTAAACGAATTCGGTACAAGAGGACGTAATTAGGCAAAGCCGAGTCAGCGAAAGTCACCCGATACGAGTCTGATGGGATATAGGACTTAGTGCCATCCTCAGCAGTCGATACTGAACGCAATTGCTTGCAGTCCAGTATCTTAACGTTCTTGAGTAGGGGGTTTTTAAAACCGCCTGCCCCATGCTTAAGAACGTCCTCGCAAGTCAGACTCGAATCGGTGATCACGCCGCTAATCTCGACTTCGCGAGCTCGACTTCGCGAGGTCAGGTCCTTTGATAGTCTAAGGAGGTTTAATTTTTTCCATTGGCTTTGGTACGGATGTAAACCGCAAATGGTCCAGCCGGGAGTTCAAGCCCATCGGGGTAGCTTCTAATGCGAGATTTATTGCCGTCAGAAGCATCCATTTGATCGTCTAGGGGAAGGTCAGGCAATGCTGTGCCTTTTGTCATGGCATGGAAATGTGTCCGTGCGGGTAAATAAATAAAAAATCTAGTGGTACTGAACAACAGGGAAACAGAAAAACAAATACTTTGCTTTAGCTCTCAAAGGGTGAACGGCCGACAAGGCCCGGTCCTAGGCAACCGGTGAATATTCCTGTTCAATAAAGTGCAAAAAACCTCTTCTAGGAAAAAGCACTTTTTTTCAGTCTCTCACTACACTGTCCAATGGAACGTTTCTCTTTTTATCACTATATATATTCATTACTGTTTCTAATGTGAACGATATATAAACAGCGCCTAGCGCTGGCGCTGGCTAACGGTACACACGCAGTGCTGCTTTACACAAGCTCACAGTCGGCCTTGAGAACGGATTAATTAGAACTATCACTCGACCGCACTGATGCAGACAATAGAATACGGAATGACCTTGATAACGGAATAAAACAATTCACCACGCGATTGGAGAAAGCCGAATTTACGTCCGATAGATCCGATAGTCACGGCACGAATGAGTTCAACAACGTTGAAATTAGATTCAAAACTGGCTTCAAACAAACGGTTTGACAGCAGTTAGGGTGGAAACTTGGTTAGGTTTGGCATCAAGCGAAAACGACATAAGAATGGAAGGATCTTCGGGACTCGAACATACCACAACTGGCTTGTAAGACCAGTTCTCTATACAATGAAAAAAAGGGGGTGTGGGTAAAAAGGTAAAAAGGGTAAAAAGGGGATGTGGGAACAAAATGTCTGAAAACGATAGAGATCTAATTAGTTGCCATCGAGATGGTGAAGAAACAGGGAAGGGGTAACGAAAAAGTTAGAAAAGATCTTGTTAGTTCCAATGAAGATGGTGGACAGGGACGGGGATCGAGAGAATCGGGCGGATGTTAGTGTCGAACCTGTAGGTGGAGTTTATACTTTCTGAGCGAGGATTAACACATTACACTTGTATATCAATGTGTTTAAGGTACTGGTATATGAGAAGCATATATAAACTATCCCGACTCGCCAACACATCCCGAACTGGAACCTCAGGCGGTCTACCTCGGGCCCTAAGGGATTCCAGTAACTACGACCTTACGTCACGATACTCTAAGCGCGACCACACGACATGCTCGATGTCCTGATAACCGTCGCCACAGGTACAGAGACCGTTCTCCGCGAGCCCAACACGCCGGAGATGTGCGTTGAAAGTGTAGTGATTTGACATGAGCCGCGACATAACATGAATGAAATCGCGACTCACGTTCATCCCCCTGAACCAAGGTTTCGTCGATACCTTAGGGATAATGGAGTGTAGCCATCGTCCCACTTCGTGATTCGTCAATGAAGTTTGCCAACTTTCGAGAGTTTTCTGACGAGAGATACTGAAAAATTCATTGAAGCAGATTGGTCTTTCATAAATATCACCTTCAAATGCGCCCACCTTAGCCAATGAGTCTGCCTTTTCATTGCCCGGAATGGAACAATGCGAAGGGACCCAGACTAACGATATTAAATAAGACCGTTCAGATAAAGTTCTCAAATGTTCCCATATTTACCCCAGAAAATATGGGGGATACTTTCCTGGCTTCATTTCCCGGAGAGCTTCTATTGACCTCAGACTGTCCATGACAATGAAATAATGGTCTTCGGGCAATGTTTCAATGATCTCGAGGGTGTACTGAATAGCAGCTAATTCTGCGACGTAAACTGAAGCCGGATCACTGAGTTTGTACGAAGCGGTGATGTTCTGATTGAAGATGCCAAAGCCTGTGGACTCGTTGATGTTTGATCCGTCAGTGTAAAACACATTTTCACAGTTGACTGTTCTAAATTTATTATGAAAGATATTAGGGGCCACTCGAGGGCGTACGTGATCCGGAATTCCACAAATCTCTTCTCTCATGGATGTGTCGAAAAACACAGTAGAATCAGAAGTATCCAAGAAATGAGCACGGTTGGAAACAAACGAAGAAGGATTAATATTCTGAGCCATGTAATCAAAATACAAGGACATAAAACGGGTCTGAGAATTGAGCTCGACAAGCCTTTCGAAGTTTTCAATCACCATCGGATTCAAGATGTCTCATCGGATTAGCAATCGATATGAGAGATCCAAGAATCGATTTTTCAACGGTAAGACGCCCGCGAGCACTTCGAGACTCATCGTATGAGTCGACTGCATGCAACCTAAGGCAACACGCAAACAACGATTCTGAATTATTTCCAGTTTAATGAAATGGGTGTTCGCGGCCCATTTGAAGAACCCATGTTGACAAGTTGTTGAGGGTATCTTGCAATGGTCCTTGGAGATCGGCAGCTTTGGGTCCTATAATAGACACAACGCTGTCGTCGGCAAGTTTTCTTAGCGTACAAGATGTGTTGATACATTCATCAATGTTGTTTAAGTGAAAGTTGTATAAAAGGGGGCTTAAGCATGAGCCCTGAGGAAGACCCATGTAACTGAATCTTATTGTCGACAAATCACCATGTGCGAAATACATGTATTTCTCGGACAACAGATTATACAAAAAGTTATTCAAAAGTGGTGAAAGACCATGCTGATGCAACTTCTCAGATAGGATGTTCATGGAAACTGAATCAAAAGCCCCCTTGATGTCTAGGAAAACTGACGCCATTTGTTCTTTACGAGCAAATTCCATTTGAATTTCGGTTGAGAGCAACGCAAAACAATCGTTCGTTCCTTTGCCCCTGCGGAAGCCGAATTGTGTATCTGAAAGTAAAGCATTAGCCTCGACCCAATTGTCTAGACGAAACAGAATCATTTTTTCGAACAATTTCCGGATACAGGATAGCATAGCAATCGGCCGATACGAATTGTGATCGGAGGCTGGTTTCCCTGGTTTTTGAATGGCAATAGCTCTTACTTGTCTCCAGTCATGTGGGACAATATTATCCTCAAGAAGCCTATTGAATACTATTAACTTGAATTAACTCTACCATTGAAAACGGTGTTTCGTTTGTATTTGACGTCCCGGCGCGGTAGATCCTCTGGTTCGGAGCAGAGTCTCGGCGGTTAGAATATTCCTTGCTTTCGTTTGCGGTGTTTTTGTTGCGCATTCGTCGGGCTGTGTTCCAAAAAGTGCTCATTGATGTTTCTCTAGATAATCCGCCACGAATCGACGCCAATATCCGCTTTTCTTCGTCTTAATCAAGCTTTTCATTTTTGCGTCCAATGCCGCGTAGTTTCTAAAATTATCTGGTGTTCCGTTTTTTCTAAACTCGACAAATGATGAAGTTCTCTCCGCGTTTAATTCTGAGCACTCTTTGTCCCACCACGGGTTGGGGGGCGGATGTTAGTTTTCGCGTCGGGTACACATCTTGTCTGAGCTTGAGTCGCGGTGTCGAGAATCAAGCCAGCCAAAAACGTGTACTCTTCCTCCGGAGGAAGTTCTTGTGTTGTTTCTTTTTTCTCAGATATCAAATTTGTGTAGCATTTCCAATCAATATTTCGTGTGAGGTCATACGAAACATTAGTTGTCTCCGATGGTCTTAATCCGTAGGCGATTGAAATCACGATAGGTAGATGCTCGCTTCCTTGGGGATCAGGGATAACCTTCCACGTGCAGTCCAACCGTAGCGATGTCGAGCAAAGAGATAAATCCAGCGCACTTGGTCTTGCTGATGGTGCAGGAATTCGTGTCATTTCTCCCGTATACAATATTGTCATATTGAAGTTGTCGCAAATATCATGGATCATAGTTGATCTGTTATCGTCGAGACGACAACCTCATCCCGTACCGTGTGAGTTCAAGTCTCCTGAAACCAACGTCGGTGCGGGAAGGAGCTCTATGATATCACAGAGCCGCCGATGCCCAACCGAGGCTCTTGGGGGAATGTAGATGGAAGCAATGCAAAGGTCCTTGCCTTTGATTGTAACATGACATGCGACAACTTCAATACCTGGTATCGAGGGGAAGTTAATGCGATAGAAAGAATAGCACTTTTTGATCCCCAAAAGTACTTCTCCATAGGGATCATCTCGATCCAGACGAATAATGTTAAAATCGTGGAAGTTTAGGGGTATTTCAGAAGTTAGCCAAGCTTCGCACAATGCAAATGCGTCACATTTCAGATTATTTACAGGAAATTTGAAAGGATCTATTTTTGGCATGATACTTCTACAATTCCACTGTATAACAGTGATTGTATCCGTGACTTCGGTGGGTGACTTAGCCATCGAAGGATACGATCGCTGAAAGAAGAGGCCATTTTGCAGTCAACTCCTTCAAGAATGTTTCAACTGTTGGAATAAAAGCCATTATCAGGCTTTTAAGAGGTTCAGAAATATTGAAAGTAGACATTATCCCGTCCACAATATCAGAGAATTTAACAAACCCAGTATCTGGTAAATTCTCTGACTGATATTTAGGGACTTTCGGGGGTTTTGAAGTCCCAGGAAGTGATGGAAATTCTTGCTCGGAATTTATTTTTCCAAGGCCTGGAGCTTTTTTCTCTGGTTTTTTGCCATCACTACCAGTTGTTGTAATTTTTCGAGACCCATCAGAGGACATCTTTGAACCCTTACTAGGGAGCTTTTGAGAAGATTTATTTCTTCTCTTTCTGATTGATGAGCTATGAGCGACAGCCGAAGATGTACCTTCGAGGGGGTCATCATATTCGCTCTCGTCATTTGACAAGTAAGCGTAAGGATTTTCTGTAGGTGGCGTAGCACATTTCAACATTTCCGCAAATGAGCTTTTGGAATGTTGCTTGAATAAACGCTTCATTTTATCCTTACGCAATTTGTACACGGGACAATCAGAGAGGTCAAGCGGCCCTCCTTACAGTAGAGACACTTTTCATTGTATCCACTGCAGGAGTTATCCGCATGACTCCCTCCACACTTTATACACAGGAATTTATTGAAACAATGGGATGCTGTATGTCCCAATTGTTTGCAATTGGTGCAGTTCATGACCCGCGGCACAAAAAGACGAACAGGTAAACGAATTCGGTACAAGAGGACGTAATTAGGCAAAGCCGAGTCAGCGAAAGTCACCCGATACGAGTCTGATGGGATATAGGACTTAGTGCCATCCTCAGCAGTCGATACTGAACGCAATTGCTTGCAGTCCAGTATCTTAACGTTCTTGAGTAGGGGGTTTTTAAAACCGCCTGCCCCATGCTTAAGAACGTCCTCGCAAGTCAGACTCGAATCGGTGATCACGCCGCTAATCTCGACTTCGCGAGCTCGACTTCGCGAGGTCAGGTCCTTTGATAGTCTAAGGAGGTTTAATTTTTTCCATTGGCTTTGGTACGGATGTAAACCGCAAATGGTCCAGCCGGGAGTTCAAGCCCATCGGGGTAGCTTCTAATGCGAGATTTATTGCCGTCAGAAGCATCCATTTGATCGTCTAGGGGAAGGTCAGGCAATGCTGTGCCTTTTGTCATGGCATGGAAATGTGTCCGTGCGGGTAAATAAATAAAAAATCTAGTGGTACTGAACAACAGGGAAACAGAAAAACAAATACTTTGCTTTAGCTCTCAAAGGGTGAACGGCCGACAAGGCCCGGTCCTAGGCAACCGGTGAATATTCCTGTTCAATAAAGTGCAAAAAACCTCTTCTAGGAAAAAGCACTTTTTTTCAGTCTCTCACTACACTGTCCAATGGAACGTTTCTCTTTTTATCACTATATATATTCATTACTGTTTCTAATGTGAACGATATATAAACAGCGCCTAGCGCTGGCGCTGGCTAACGGTACACACGCAGTGCTGCTTTACACAAGCTCACAGTCGGCCTTGAGAACGGATTAATTAGAACTATCACTCGACCGCACTGATGCAGACAATAGAATACGGAATGACCTTGATAACGGAATAAAACAATTCACCACGCGATTGGAGAAAGCCGAATTTACGTCCGATAGATCTGATAGTCACGGCACGAATGAGTTCAACAACGTTGAAATTAGATTCAAAACTGGCTTCAAACAAACGGTTTGACAGCAGTTAGGGTGGAAACTTGGTTAGGTTTGGCATCAAGCGAAAACGACATAAGAATGGAAGGATCTTCGGGACTCGAACATACCACAACTGGCTTGTAAGACCAGTTCTCTATACAATGAACCGTCAACCCGGGAATGCCAACCAACGTGTAATATTTACAAACCATAAGCACTACTGAAAACTTTAGATTGACCCCAAGAAAAACTGGAATCATTGATGCTGTACGATATTCGAAGCACAAAGCGATGTTTAAACTAATCTGATTGGTTTGAACGAACGATATAACGAGTCGTTTCATTCTGACTTTTAATAACAAAATTAACGGTGGGCAATTTGAAAAAAATAGGCAGGGTCGTCGTGGTCGCTTGCATATATTAACGAAACTTGGAGTTTCAGATTATTTTCAGCATATAAAATAACTTAACATCAATTATATGTCCTGAGAACACAGAATGTCTTCATATTTGATTTTTAAATAGCCCAAAACATTACTTTTGGACATCAATTCGCCATACCCGTTCCAAAAATAAAAAAAGGCGGGTGGGTAATGTCAGAGACATAACTGGATGTTGTGAATACGAAAACAACTGACATGTTTCTTAACACTTCCGAATATCAATTAGTTGATCAGGATGAATTATGCAAGGATTTTCCTTTTTCACATTTTTCGCAAAAACAAAGAAGGCTTCACTTGATCTCGATTACTGTGAATTTCACTCAGCAAAAAGTGCACAAATCTAACCAAACTGTTCTAGATTTGCACTAAACTGAGGATATTTACCTTCGATTTGCGAACAACAAATCCTAATAGTTCTTTAGAAAACTTTTAGAGCCATTAGAACAGCTGATTTTGTGTAATGCTCTCCACCGTTGTTTTTTCACCAATGCTAATGACTGGCAGCTGTGACGTAATCGCTCTTATCGAAAGTGAAACTAGCTGTGCAGACGACACAAAACACATCTGCTCGCAGTGGCGATAGAATCCAAACTGATTCAAATTGAAATTGATATGGGTGAAATTGATATGGGTCAAATGAAACAGGTTTTTCAATAGTGTACTATTGAAATACTTCAATGCTTTTTCTATACACGCCTAAGTTGAAAAATTTCGATTCTATTGGTAGTTAGATTATATAAATCCTTTCACAGGTCACTGAGCTATGAGCTTTAAAAATACGAGCAAGGCAAACGCGCCTCATGGATTATCCCCTTTGATACTCGTTTATACCAAACATTTCAGAAAAGTTCAATTTTGAATTATTTGAGATTATGTCACACAACTGATAATTTTATCATAAAATTGTGATCATATTTCCGATGGCGTGTAGCAAAAATTATGTTGATTCGTGATATACAACAATAGATATTCGAGATCAAAAACTTATCACTCTCTGAGGGTCAATTTTGAAAAGGCACCCCATAGTAAAGTAAGTCGTATTCACGACAAAACATTGTAATAATTTTCTTCAACCTCGATAAAAAGAAAGTCGTATATTTGGGTTTAATAGTGACTTGAAGCATAAATGTTTAAAATAATATCTGCAGCAATAATCTGATTGACACGTACATATATCAGTCAATTTAATTCATAAGTCCAAGTCAATTATTATAAGTATTATTCGATGGTCATTAGGTTAGGTCTTAAATGCCAATGACAGTTTTTCCTTGTTTACTTTTCATTTCAATTATTAACAAATATACCTGCATTTTTGGATCATTTAACTTGTACTTGAAACCTAATCTAATGTTATTTATTTGTTTATTTATTTATTTATTTCTTATTCCTTCATCTGACCTTTTATAGTCTCCATGAAGCATTGGAAGGGGAAAAGCCATATTGAGGATAATTCAATTGTCAAATTGAGCATAAAACCCCCTTCATCTTTTCCGATGGTTGACAATCATGCAATTATACCAATGGAGTATCTAAGGATGGGGGGGGGGGGGCTTTGCGAAGATGGCAATAGCCCCGGGCGCAACGTTTTCAGGGGCGGCAAACTAATCCTTGGGACCTTTTTTTTTGCTCCCTCAACTCATCCTTCCGGATGAAATTCAGCTTTGTCTTTATTTTTGCTTACCCAACCAACGATGAGGGCGGCACTGAATTATACATACATTTTTATTTTACATGGTGGGCTAACACTTATACATACATTAATCTTCTTGGTCTATCTTTAAAAACATCACATGAAAGAGAAAAATCAAAACATTCATAGGCACTGATAAAACTATTACACATTCCCCTAATGGGTTCGTTTTGTCAATAGTCAGTACGTTGATAGTCAAGTCTTAAAAAGAACCGCGATCTTAAAGTTCTAGGTGGTACATTGATATTTACTTGAAAAAGGATGTAAGACAAGGGTGAATACAATGACCTGAGACATTAAAGGTCAGTGAACTCTATTGCTATTTTAAAGATTCCGATTAGCTTGTGCAATGATATGGGAGTAGTAGTCTCTGAAAGACAGTTGAATATCAAATGCTACACCTAAGTCCCTTACAATTGATACTCTCTCAAGGAATTCTCCAAAAATATTGTATCTCCAGAGAATAGGTTCTTTAATGCGTGTGAATGAAATAACGGAGCATTTCGATATACTAAGCGTCAATTGGTTACGCGTACACTAGTCGCTGAAGACATCAATGTACCATGTAGTCCTCTTCAGATCTAATGATATGAAATAGCTTGAGATCGTCTGCAAAAACAAGCCAAAACAGATGTCGTTGTAGAACAATGGAAATTGCATAGGTCCGAGATTGCTACCTTGAGGCACACCCGACAGATTCGAGAAACTATTTATTTCACAATTTCCAAGCTTAACAGAAAGTGAACAATAGAGTGGGACAAAAAATTGATATCAGCTCCACCAAACTTTTCGTGTTCCTTTTGGGTCCCATAAGCATCATGCAAAATTTTAGATCGATCGGAGAAACTATATTTTCGCGGCCACGGTTTGAAGTTTGTATGGGATTTAGTATGGAGAAATTCATTTTTAACAAAAAAATCGGCTGGAGATCAACCTGTGAACTCTAAAAATCAGTCCATGTGTTATTTTCGTAGGAAATTTATCGTGCAGGAAAACTTTAGAAGACAGAAAAACAATCCGGCATTTGTAGAAAAAGTTATTAAAGGAAAACCGACTTAAGGTCCGAACAATGGCTCACTCCTTAATATATCTAGCACCACTGCTGCTAGTGGTGGTAATATGATTGTGCTTTCTTTTATTATGCTATAACGGTTGATTTTAGTTGTTTGATGTCTTCACAAAAGTTTCTCAGCTGAGTATGAGGATTATTTTTAAGTGACAAGTCATGTTCCAAAACTCACTGTAAAGACACAAAAAAGTCAAACTTTTGAAGAAATAGGGTTTTGAAATCTTCTACAATATTTTAGATAAACTCAAATCCAAAAACTTTGCGGAATATATAAACTCTCTATCACTTATAGTTTAGAAGATATAGATGGTACTTTTTTATGCACACAAAAACACAATTTACATGACTTTTTGTGTCTTTACTGTAAGGTTTGGAGCATGGTTTGTCACTTAAAAATAATCTTTATACTCTGCTGAGTAACTATCGTGAAGACATCAAACAAAACGGATCAACCGTTATAGCACATTAAAGGGAAGTCACATCATGTTACTTTCACTAGCAGCAGTGGTGCTAGATATATTAAGGAATGAGCCATTATTCAGACCTTGTGTCTGTTTTTCTTTAATAACTTTTTCTACAAATGTCGGATTGTTTTGCGGTCTTCTAAAGTTTTCTTCCTCGTTAAATTTCCTACGAAAATATTATATGCGCCGATTTTTAGAGTTCATAGGTTGATCTCCAGCCGATTTTTTTGTTAAAAGTGAATTTCTCCATACTAAATCCCATACAAACTTTAAACCGTGAGCGCGAAAATATAGTTTCTCCGATCGGGCTAAAATTTTGCATGGTGCTTTAGGGACCCAAAAGGAAAACGAAAAGTTTGGTGGAGCGAGAAAATAAACATTTTCATCTTTTTCCCATACAACCTTGTCCCACCCTAGTGAACAACCAACAAGCCACGATTTGACCAAATCGGGGATTGGCCTGGGGGTGTTTCCCGCGGACCCACTCGGACCGAAGGATGCGGCCAAGATAGATACATACAAACGCCATCTGGATGACTCTCATGATATACTCAATCCACTGGCCGGTTCCGATCACCAGCTAAAGGCTGAATCTGCCAAAGTCGACCACTGCGACGACCTAATGATACTACCGAGTCGACGACATTGCCAAAGTTTTAAGTTAGTCATTATTTAAAATTAGAAAAAGCCCTTGGCATCTTAGAGCTTAAGCAGTGTGCCTTAAAAATTATATTGTTGAATAAAAAAAATCGGTGAATGTTTCTGATGCACCTAGTTTTTGAATTTTCGCTAGTAGCAGAGTATGGTCAACACGATCGAATGCTGCTTCAAGGTCTGTATAGGCTGCATCAACCTGTGCTCCATCTTCAATATTTCTGATGCAATGCGGCGTAAACTGAACTAAATTCTTAGCTGTTGATCTACCGGGGAAAAATCCGCATTGATCAGTTGATATGTATGATTTGTTTTTCTAAACAAAACATTGCTAACGAGAATATCAAATAACTTAGAACCAGCACAAAGAGAAGTGATACCGTGGTAATTGGCTGCATCTTACTTATTTTCTTTCATAAACACAGGGAACATGTACGATTTTTTCCAGCATTGTGTGAATATTCCTTGCGACAGAGACTTATTGAAGATTATCTTTAGAGGAATACACAACGCATTCGCGCATCGTTTGAGTATGATGGCAGGAATACCATCTCATGTGAATTGAATGTTACCAAGACTTATACAATCGCAATCTCTGAAGCCGAATTACAACTGATCTGAATCAAATGAAGTGATTTCGAATACACTTAAGAAGTGTTTAGCGAACCAAATTCTAGTAGATGAATTTGAACATTGATTTATAAAAGTTATAGTAGAAGGGAGGCCTACCTCCTTGCGTTTACCATTCACGAAAGACCAGTTTTGGATGCGGTTACGGCGATATTGTTTAAATATGCAGAATGCTTAGAAGGTAACGTGGTATCTAGTATTGTCGATAAGGGTGATGTTCATTCGTTCATTAGCGATATGAAGAAGGAGATGGAGAAACTAACATCAATTTCTTAATCGTTCGCTGGTGTGCGGGAGAGCATCGGAAAACAGATTAATATTGCAATAGAGAGTGGAATCGAGAGACTGATCAGGTCTTGAAATGAAGCTTTCGAGAGTAAGATGGCATGCTTGGAAAACAGTGCTGCCAAAAAGTTGGAAGTTTTGAAAAATTTAACGTATAATATGCAGAATAACAATGAATTTACTGTAAAGAACAGAACAAGAAATATTGTTGAGAGGAAGACTCATTTGGAGTCTGACAGAAATCCCTGCCCAAAACAAAAATTATTATCAAATAATGATGAAGAAACGATGCTTGTTGACAATGATAATGACGATAAAAATAATGAAGTTTTGGCTAAAAAAGGAATCTCATACGCAGATATTTTATTTGGAAAATCGAAAATTAGAAAAGTTAGCAATAAAAATCATAAGACACGCCCGGTTATTGTGATAAAACCGATCGAGTCGTGACAAACGAGCGATGATACATGGAAATGTTTGAAAGACAAATTGGATCCAAGGGTACACAAGATTATTAACTTTTAAAATGATAAAAATGATTCGATCATTGTTGAGTGTGCAACAGGGGAAGACATTCAGATGTTAAAAGAAAACGTTGAAAGCAATATGGGGGTTTATTACAATGCTGTTGTACCCACGCCTAGTAAACCAAAACTGAAAATAGTGGGGATGAGTGATCGATATTCCGTTGATGTATTTATTAATCTTTTGAAAATTAAAAATCAGGAAATTGCGATTGAAGAAGTAAAAGTTTTAACTGACTTTGAGAATCCTCGCTTCAAATATAACAAATATAGTGTTATAATTGAGGTTGATAAAAATACTTATTCTAGTTTGATGGACGCCGGCAAGGTGTGCGTCGGCTTTAAACAGCTTAAAATCTGATTTTAGCAAAACGGAAAAGAAAATCGAGATTAAAGAGACTATTTTTGGTATCGAAGGATTCCCAGAGAACCACGAATCGCATAAGGTAGCACGAATTAGATCGTTTAAAACGCTGTTCATAATCACCATCGCATAATCATATAACTGAAGTTCATATTTTTCCCCATATGATGCTATCGCACAAGCTTATTGCGACGATGAGCACACAATCGTATAATTGTTTGAACAACCTCGCCGTGTACAGAATTGAACTCGCATTACTTCCATAAATGTTTGGCTGTACATGGTATCCAAAATTTGTCTGAATTATATCGCATTGTACGTAAAACCCCTCGCACAAGATGATAATTCCTAGCATCCAATGCGATTGGCTCACAATTCTAACTTTACTGGCTGAATATAAAAATATTTGGTCGCATTCTAATACGGAGTGTTTTACTGAAAATTCAAGAACACTTGTTTGAAAAATGGTTAGGATAATTGAAAATTATCAGTATCATGGAACATTTATGTAAACAACAGACTTGTTCGTGAAACAATACGAACTTCCTCACAATAAGAAATTCTATAAACGTTCTCTTCTACGATATATTGTGAACACATATGTGTGAATGTGAATGATAGTTTACATCATAAAACGTAATGAGTTATTTCGCACTGTAAGATTTTAGTTATGCTTGGATATGCGATGTGACTCAGTCATCTGTAAGATAAAAGAAGAATGTATTCGTCTGAAATCGGGCTTGTCAACAGCTATGGTATGGATGAGAGTAGAAAAACTCGGTAAACGATCCACAAGTTTCAGGTTCGAGCCTCGATCCGTAAAAGCTCGTTGTTTTTTATGCTTATTAGTAGGATGTATGGTTAGAATCGCATAGACACTTGAATAAACTCTCAAAAAATATACTTACGATCGCATACATTACAAAAGAAAATCACTGAAGCTGATTAACTGAACCACATTAAATGCTTTACTACATCGCATCTAGCTTTTGATTTTTCGAAATTGCATGTATATCGCCTCCACTTTTGCACGCATAGGCCATATTTGCAGTATGCTCTGCGATTCTATTATAATATATAACAGAACGCATAATGCGATTATAGCTTGCGATATAGGTACGAAATGGTTTTCTGGGTTGGCAGTGGTTTGAAAGCTATTTGTTTGATAGAACCCAGAGAACTGTTTTCAGTCATGTTGTGTCTAGTTTCCAGGGTGATTCACTTGGTGTGCACAGGGTAGTGTTTTAGGACCGATTTTGTTTATTATGTACATAAATAATATGAAGCGAGTTTTATGGTTTTGTGAAATAAATTTGTTTGCTGACGATACTGTTCTGTTCATTACAGCTAAGGATTTGGATTAATCCGTTGCACCTACATTCTTTGGCTCAGTGGTTAAAATTCAAACAGTTAAAACTGAATGTCGCACAAACTAAACATATGGTTGTTTCTTCTTCATGCACTGGACATCAGGCCAACATCAAAATTGATGGAGAGATTATTGATCACGTTAGAGAGTTGAAGTATCTTGGAGTCATAATTGATGAAAAGCTAACATTCAGATCTCACGTTAAAAACGTCATCAAGAAGGTTGCCAAAAGTACGGTGTATTATGCCGCCTAAAAATGATTTAACGACCAGTAGTAAAATTCTCCTGTATAAATCAATAATCTCTACTCACATTGACTTCTGCTCGTCGATTCTGTTCCTTGCTAACAACACGCAAATACTGAGACTACAGCGACTGCAAAATAAGGTCATGCGATTGATTTTAAAATGTAATAGATATACTTCCTCTAATATTCTATTGAATGCATTGAAATGGCTTTTAGTGAAACAGAGAGTATATTATTTAACCATGGTGTTCATTTTCCAAATCTTAAATGGAATGCTGCCTCGATATTTGTGTGATCGGATTGAAAGAGAAAGTGACTTGCATAGGTACAATATTAGAAATGCGGCTGATGCGAGAACACCAAGCTTTTTGTCGTGAATACGACTTACTTTACTATGGGGCGCCTTTTCAAAATTTACCCTCTGAGAGAGTGATAAGTTTTTGATCGTGAATATCTCTTGTTGTATCTAACGAATCAACATAATTTTTACTACATGCCATCGGAAATATGATCACAATTTTATGATAAAATTTTCAGTTGTGTGACATAATCTCAAATAATTCAAAATTGAACTTTTTTGAAATGTTTGGTATGAACGATTATCAAAGAGGATAATTCATAAGGCGCGTTTGCCTTTCTCGTATTTTGAAAGCTCATAGCTCAGTGATTTGCAAAAGGATTTATATACTCTAACTACCAATGAAATCGAATTTTTTCAACTTAAACGTGTATAGCAACAGCATTGAAGTATTTCAATAGTACACTATTGAAAAACCTGTCTCATTTGACCCATGTCAACACCAGCCAATTAAAACGCGTTCTGAGGAAGAGAACAAAATATCTGCTGCTGTACAACAAATCGTTCGTGAAAAATGTTCCGAACAGTGCTTAATATCGTAGTGACTTCCACAATTTGACCATTATGAATGCTAGAAACGAATCCCTACAGCTGTGACGTTTCGCTTCCGACAAAAGCGATTACGTCACAGCTGCTAGTCGTTTGCATTGATGATAAAACAACGAAAAGAGGACAACGGTGGAGAGCATCACACAAAATCAGCCGTTCTAATGGCTCTAAAAGTTTTCTAAAGAACTTTTAGGATTTCTTCTTCGCAAATCGAAGGTAAAAAATCGAAGGTTCGCAAATCGAAGGTAACTACACAGTGCGAATCTAGAACTGTTTGATTAAATTTGTGCACTTTTCGTTGTGTAAAATTCACAGTAATCGAGATCAAGTGAAGGCTTCTTTGTTTTTGCAAAAAATGTGAAAAAGGAGAATGCTTGCATAATTCATACAATTGAACAATTTATTAATACTCGGAAGTGTTAAGGAGCATGTCAGTTGTTTTCGTATTCACGACATCCAGTTATGTCTCTGACATTACCCATCCGCCTTTTATCAACCAGATCGCAAAACTCGTTATTGTACAAAGGGATTAGTTTTTTTTTTCAATTTGATGGCAGGACGAATCAAGCGGGCTGTAACATTGAGGAAGTTCAAAAAATTGTGTATTTTACTCGTAAAATCTACTCTGTAATTAGATCCTAAATGAATTAGTGCAATCCGATTTTTTCGAAAATTGTACTTATTTTATTTTTTTTTTTTTTTCAAGTAAGACGCTTTAGGTTGTTGTGTTTCGTATGATGATGATGGATTTTCAATAGTTTGTTTCAGAGTTAAAAAAAAAGCTGTCTGCAAAAGTATGAGCCTCGCGCGCAAAGCAGGTAGAGGTAAACAGGAAAATGAATATGACTGGAACTGGATATGTTTTCTTTTATTTTTAAGAGCTTTAGCATTCTACGTGCCAAGTTCGAATTTTGACTTTGTAAGAATTGAGTAATGATTTATTAATTATATTTCGGGAACTAATCGGGATCGGAAGTTGTTGATGAAATTGGGCTTGGCTCTGCTCATCCGCAGTCTCGTTACTCCATCGTAGCTGATGTTTGTAGCGATGAACTGGTCCGGCGGGAAGGGCCAGGTGAATTACTGTCTGATACTGACAAAGATATCGGGTTCGATTCCTGATTTGTTCAAGGATCTTTCCGAGTAGGAAATTTTCTTGAATATCTCTGGATAGTCAACCGGAAATATTTGAATGTTTTCTTGTTCTCAGTTGTACTTTAGAAGGAAATTCTTCCAGTTCCAGTAGATGAATTTGAACATTGATTTGCAAAAGTCATAGTAGAAGGCAGGCCTACCTCCTTGCAGAAACGTTTTGAATTATGTTTAAGATCGGCTATTGTCTGTAAAACATGTCAAGAATAAATCTGTAATCCAGATTTGTTTTGAGGAGGTGCAGTATCGTGTGTATCTTGGAGAGGACATATACCCTCCCAAGCTTTACATGGAGAAAAAAATTATGGCGGCATCAGGATCTGGGGCAAAGTTCAAAGAATCGAGTGTAGCTTCGAGAGCACATATACCCTCCCAAGCTTTACATGAAGAAAAAATCATGGCGACATCAGAATCTGAAGAAAGATGCTTGACAGCGTCAGGATCTGCGATGACAGACAACAGTAGTCCATTGGCTGATTCACATCCAGGTAATTGCTATTCAGCACGAAGAATATGCGGACGTTTCTTCTCAACTTTTTATACACGCTTCGTGTTTGTGTTCAGGTTCAATTTTCGGTTTCTGTTCATCTGAGCACAATTAGCACAACACAGTATTTCTGAGACACAATCAGCCGTGGAATGGTCACCAGCACATTTTGAGCATACTAGAGAGTGGTTGCACTCATTGCTCTTATGTCAATATGCACAACATTTGAAGCAGCTCACAATCCCAAAGCATTCGAACACTCTACATCTTTCCCAGTCAACGTTCACACGACCCAACTTTAACATAGTTTTGTTCGCATCATTATTCACTTCGACTATGAATTGTATACCGTAATGTCATTGTGAATTTTTTTTTTAAATAACTATTTATTGGAATATGAGTTAAAATTAAATTATTAATATTTTAATTGGGTGTTCAGCCACAAGTGGTGACTTTTCAGCACTATTATATATATGATTTGGTTATTACCATGAGGACATTATTTGCTTCCGCAATTCTGAGATTTTTGTGTAGGGAAAATTCTAAACCTACTTGTATTGTGTAAATGGGAAAAGGAACTTATATACTAACTTACTAACTAATACAGAGAGCGAATCGATTCAATTGAAGATTGCATCGTTTTTTGTCGGAATTTGCTTATAATATTATGTGACATTACATCTGATGGTTCTATATTTGTGAGTCTGTGTAATTCATTTGTACTAAACCAGGGAGGACGCTTCAAAATCATTTTCAGAATTTTATTCTGAATCCTTTGAAGCGTTTTCTTCCTGGTGGAACAACAACTTGACCAAATTGGTACTGCATAAAGAATGGCTGGTCTGAAAATTTGTTTATAAATAAACAATTTGTTTTTTAGACAAAGCTTAGAATTTCTGTTTATAAGAGGATATAAACATTTAATATATTTATTACACTTTGCCTGGATTCCTTCAATGTGATCCTTGAAAGTGAGTTTTTTGTCATACGTTAAACCTAAGTATTTAACTTGATCAGACCATGTCAATTCCAAGCCATTCAATTTGAGAATGTGATTATTGTTTGGTTTAAGAAAATAAGCTCTTGGCTTATGAGGAAAGATAATTAATTGCGTTTTTGCTGCATTTGGTTTAATTTTCCATTTTGACAGATAATCACTGGAAATATTTAAGCTTCTTTGTAGGCGATTGCAGATCACTTTTAGACTTCTACCTGTGGCTAACAGACTTGTGTCGTCACAGAACAGCGATTTCTGACAACCAACGGGTAGATTTGGAAGATCAGAAGTGAAAATATTATACAAGATTGGAGCTACGCTCGAACCCTGCGGAACACCGGCTCGTGCGGGTAGCAATTCAGATTTACAATTCTGATAGCTAACCTGAAGAGTACGATCAGTTAAATAATTTTGAATCATTTTGATCAAATAAATAGGAAACTGGAAATCAGACATTTTTGCTATTAAACCTTTGTGCCAAACACTGTCGAATGCTTTTTCTATGTCTAGAAGAGCAACTCCTTGTCATTGTGCATTGATTTGAAGCAAGTAATTACTTTAAACTCAGTCAAGTTGACTGATTCATTCTGATACTTCACACATTCCATAAGTTCACTTTCAGAAAGCATATCGGCAACACCTACAATCTTCAGTCTCGGTTTGCTTAGGGACTGACACCTCGTAATTTTCACCAAGCTATTTCCTATTATCAGCAACCGCGGGTGACGTAACCGACAAAACGCGTTGTATTTTTACGCGCTCAATTTCTCAGAGATGGCTTAACCGATTTTAACAAACCTGTGTTCGTTTGAAAGCTTTTGTTAGGGCATTGATCAAGTTCGAAGATCAAATGGCTGTGACTTTTGGTTCCGGAAATTTAATGGTATAAGTGACGAAACTTTACATGAAACTTCTTTATCATTTCATTAAGTCCATTGAAGTTCCAATTTAAATTTTATTTTATGGTCGACGCCTTTCTCTTCCATGAGTTCAACCCAAAGCCAGCTATCTTATATTGAATAAAAGTGATGAACTGATACAAACAAACCTGGAATAGTTATAAGATCATGTACAAAATAAATGTATTTTATTTAATGTAATTTATAGTAGTAAATCGCTTGATAAAAACAGTGTTTAGATTAATTAATGAATACCTACATACAAATATGATATTTGAAATGTATTAGGGTTAAAGAACTATGTATTGTGGATGCCACGGCGAAGAAAAACTTTGGTATTTATGGAAAAAAGGTACGTAACCGACAAAACGCGTTGTTTTTTTACCGTGCAACTTTCTCAGAGATTGAGAGCTTGAAATCTATTGTTAGGGAATTGATCGAGTTCGAAGATCAAATGGCTGTAACCTTTGGTTCCGGAGATATAATGGTATAAGTGATGTAACCGACAAAAGACATTGTTTTTACCGCTCATATGTATATTTGAGATCACCTCTAATTTCGTAAAGCGCTATTGTTCAAAAGTTTAAGCACCTCGAAAAAGTCCCAATGCTATATTTGAGCTATATCGGATATGGGGTGCTGCCCGGCGGTTAAGTTTTGAAAATTTTTGATTTTGAAAAATCACCACAGGGGGGAGTACATCAGGTTTTCGAAATTGAAAATTGTTTTCTAATGTCAAACGTCTTAGAATTGCATGAAACGTCGAGATTTAGGGGGACAATGGTGATTTTTCAAGATATATAGAAAGGTTATGCAATCACTGTGAAACCGACTTTTAAACCGAGGACCGGAGGGCCGAGTGTCATATACCATTCGACTCAGTTCGTCGAGTATGCAAAAAGTCTGTGTGTGTATGTGCGTATGTGTGTATGTGCCATTTTTTTGCACTAACTTTTCTCGGAGATGGCTGAACCGATTTTCACTTAGATTCAAATGAAAGGTCTTGTGGTCCCATACAAAATTCCTGAATATTATTTGGATCAGACTTCCGGTTCCCGAATTATGGGGTTAAATGTGCAAAAAATTGTGACAATAAGTGCACTAACTTTTCTCAGAGATGGCTGAACCAATTCTCACAAACTTAGATTCAAATGAAAGGTCTTTTGGTCCCAAACAAAATTCTTTAATATTATTTGGATCCGACTTCCGGTTCCGAAGTTATGGGGTAAAATGTGCAAAAAATGTAAATATGTGTTCTAACTTTTCTCATAGATGGCGCGACCGATTTTCACAAACTCAGATTCAAATGATACGTAATTCCTGAATTTCTATGGATCCGACTTCCGGATCCGGAAATATAGGGGTGAAGTGTGTTAAATATTTTATACCATCACTGAAAAGGGCGATAAACCGTGAAAAGTTTTCTAAATCGACCTCCAATCTTCTCCAATTGATAGTTTTTATCAGCAGACGGTCAAACAAACCGAATTCGGTTATTCTTTTAAGAATCGAAGAAAATTATTTTGAAGAATACCACAGTATTATATATGATAGTATAATTGATATGAGAAAGGCATCATTACACCACTAGGTGGATTATAACAGGTTTTTTTTATTGCTTGCGCGCTGCTGTTTCGTATTGAGGTGGTGTGTGAAATGCACTGTGGACTCGGTGGCATTATATCGTGAGCAAAAATTACATATCAAATAATGACGCGAATTTATGCAGCATTGGGTTTTGTGTTGAAATGAAAACGAGTTGAATTCAATAAAATGGGTATTGTAAGAAATCGTTTTTTTTCTAAGTTACTGTCATTTATAATGCTAAAAATGTCCAACTATGTTGAGTTCAATGCATTGATGTTGCTGAAGCAATAATGCTTGGCTGTGTAATATCATATAATAGGTATAATTTTTCGTCGGTGTTGAACAGTCGTTCGCACCGCACGCGTATAGCTCTTGGCTCCTGGAATTTTTTTTCTGGCTACCTAGAGTTTCATTGATTCAAGGCTTCAGTCTTTTTCAAGGCTACCTGAATCACTAACTAAGTGATACAAAGAGTGATATTAGAGTGACTAAGAAATTAATCAGCCTTTTTTAAGGCTAGCTAGGAGTCTAATCGAAGACAAATTTAGCCTAGTTAAATAAATTTAAAATTTCATTAATTTCAAAAATGCCTGCGTCCAACCGGAAAGGCAACAAGCCTAAGGCTAAAAATAATTCAATACGGAATAAATCACAATCCGTTATTCAACATTTTTCTAATAACATTCACGATCTTATAGAATCTGAATGTAAAAATAAAAGACAACGGACGGATTTCCCTTCCGTTGATCCTATGCCGTCTAAAAATATTTACGAGATTCTTTCTGAATCCGATTGTAGCGACATATAAGAAAATTCTTCAAAAATTCCCAAAATGGACGCTTTTCGTTCTGGGAAGAAACATCAACCTATGCCACCAGTGACGGTGATGATTTCCGACTTCAAAGCATTCCGTACTGAGCTTTCTACTTTTCTCCCGGAAGTAAAAGTCTCATTTCAAATCGGACGAAGAGGAGAATGTCGAGTCTTGGTTGATGGATTGGAAGATTACAAACGTCTTATTCAATATTTGTCCGAGAAACTTCATAAATTTTATTCATGTGATATAAAATCAGACAGACCCTTCAAGGCTGTCTTGAAAGGATTATCAAATGATCAAAGTATTGATGAAATTAAAAATGAACTAAAAGAATTGCTTGGTTTTGCCCCTTCCCAAGTAATACTTATGAAAAAAAGAGCGAATGGTACTTCTAAACCACGCTCTGGAATTTCCCATGAACTTTACCTAATACACTTCAATCGAAGTGATGTAAACAATTTGAAAACTTTAGAAAAAGTACGTTTCATTTCCCACAATAAAATTCATTGGGAACATTATAAACGACATAATCGTATTGCAAACTTAACGCAATGTCGTCGTTGCCAAGGCTTCGGTCATGGAACCAAAAATTGTCATATGGATATACGGTGTTTGAATTGTGGTAAATCGCATTCGAAAGACGATTGTCCAATGAATGAAACCACTGATAAATTTTCACGTTCAAATTGCAATGGAAATCATAAATCCAATTATTTGAAATGTCCTGTCAGGGAAAAAATTTTAAATGCTCGTTCGCTTAGCCAACAAGTCAAATCAACGACCTTAAATTTACAGAACATACCTGAAAATCAAAAAACCGTTACAAATGCCACGCCTAATTCTTCTAAGGCACTGATTTCTTCGAATTTGAAACAAAAAACAGGTACGCCTGCCAATTCGTCTTCTAACGAAAACAATTTATTGACAGGTAGATCGACCTCGTCATCATCTTCTTCTAATGTCAGTTATGCTGGTATATTAGGTAGAAATCTATCACCTATTTCTTCTAATGTAAATAATCAAAACACAGGACCGCCTTGCAGTTCTAACGAAAACAAATTATTAATAGGTAGACCGGCCAAATCATCTTCTTCTAATGGCAGTCTACCTACAAATATTCCTTCAATGCCATTCGCTTCTTTAAATGAAGTCGATTTAGGCGATATAACTGAAAATAGAATGATCTACCTACAAGATCAACTTTTTCAAATGATCATCCAAATGAATTCGACTTCATCACTTTTTGAAGCATTTCAAATCGGGTGGAAATTTGCAAATAATATTATAATGAATTTAAAATTTAACAGTGATGTTAAATAATTATTTGAATATTTTAAATTGGAATGCTCGATCTTTGAAATCGAGTGAAGATGAATTTTATAATTTTCTCAAAGTTCACAAAATTCATATTGCCATTGTGACAGAAACTTTTCTTAAACCAAATGTAAAATTGAAAAGTAATCCACATTATGTGGTTCATCGATTTGACAGGTTTACTGGAATGGGTGGTGGAGTTGCCATTTTTGTCCAACGGCAAATTAAACATCGAATTTTACCTTCTTTCAATACTAAAGTTATTGAAAGCTTGGGAATCGAAGTTGAAACCATTCATGGAATTTATTTCATCGCTGGAGCATATTTGCCATTCCAATGCACCGGCGAACAATTAAATTTCTTCAAAGGCGATTTGCAAAATCTCACAAGATATCGATCGAAATTTTTCGTAATAGGGGACATAAATGCTAAGCATGTCCAGTGGAATTGTAGGCAAAATAACAGTAATGGTAAAATACTTCATAATCAACTCTCAGCTGGTTACTTCACAGTTCTTCAAACCCGTCTACAATTGATCTGGTTCTAACAGATCAAAGTCACATTTGTAGTGAACCGATTGCTCATGCTGACTTTGACTCAGATCATCTTCCAGTAACATTCAGACTTTCCAACGAAGCTATAATTAATCCAATTAGTTCTATTTTCAACTATCATAGAGCTAATTGGTTGGATTACAGATCTCACATTGAAAATCATGTGGATCATGAAACTATTTTAGAAAATTCTGCGGACATCGATACAGCAATTGACAATTTGAATCATTATATTATCGAAGCTAGAAATCTTTCAGTTCCCAAAGCTCAAACTAAATTAAATTCTCCTATCTTCGATGACAATCTTCAACTGCTCATTCGGTTGAAGAATGTTCGTCGACGACAATATCAACGCTACGAAAAACATAGTTAAGGATTTACAAAAAGAAATTAAACATAGATTTACTCTTTTGCGAAATGAAAATTTCGCTAATGAAGTTGAACAAATTAAACCATATTCTAAACCTTTCTGGAAACTTTCTAAGGTTCTTAAGAAACCTCAGAAACCAATTCCTGCTCTCAAGGAAGGAAATCAAATACTTCTTACAAATGGTGAAAAAGCTCAAAAACTTGCTCAGCAGTTCGAGAGTGTCCACAATTTTAATTTAAACGTTGTGAGTCCTATTGAAAATGAAGTCTCACTGAAATATGATCATATTTCAACCCAAGTGTTATCACACGATGACATTATTGAGACGAATTTTGATGAAATTAAATCAATTATTAGGAAACTCAAAAACATGAAGGCTCCTGGTAATGATGGAATTTTTTATTATTCTTATTAAAAATCTTCCCGATGTTGCCTTGAGACTCCTGGTTAAAATTTTCAAAAAGTGTTTTTCATTAGCTTACTTCCCAAAAAGATGGAAAAACGCTAAAGTAATTCCTATCCTAAAACCTGATAAAAACCCAGCAGAAACATCAAGTATTCGCAGATTAGCTTACTTTGTTCTATCAGTAAACTTTTCGAAAAAATTATTTTGTTGAGAATGATGACTCATATAAATGAGAATTCAATTTTTTTACCAGAGCAGTTTGGATTTCGTCATGAACATTCAACTACTCATCAACTTGTCAGAGTAACGAACATGATAAAATCAAATAAATCTTCTGGGTTATCCACTGGGGTTGCTCTTCTAGACATAGAAAAAGCATTCGACAGTGTTTGGCACAAAGGTTTAATAGCAAATATGTCTGATTTCCAGTTTCCTATTTATTTGATCAAAATGATTCAAAATTATTTAACTGATCGTACTCTTCAGGTTAGCTATCAGAATTGTAAATCTGAATTGCTACCCGTACGAGCCGGTGTTCTGCAGGGTTCGAGCGTAGCTCCAATCTTGTATAATATTTTCACTTCAGATCTATCGCTATTCTGTGACGACACAAGTCTGTTAGCCACAGGTAGAAATCTAAGAGTGATCTGCAGTCGCCTACAAAGAAGTTTAAATATTTTCAGTGATTATCTGTCAAAATGGAAAATTAAACCAAATGCAGCAAAAATGCAATTAATTATCTTTCCTCACAAGCCAAGAGCTTCTTTTCTTAAACCAAACAATAATCACATTCTCAAATTGAATGGCTTGGAATTGACATGGTCTGATAAAGCTAAATACTTAGGTTTAACGTATGACAAAAAACTCACTTTCAAGGATCACATTGAAGGAATTCAGGCAAAGTGTAATAAATATATTAAATGTTTATATCCTCTTATAAACAGAAATTCTAAGCTCTGTCTAAAAAACAAATTGTTAATTTATAAACAAATTTTCAGACCAGCCATGCTTTATGCGGTACCAATTTGGTCAAGCTGTTGTTCCACCAGGAAGAAAACGCTTCAAAGGATTCAGAATAAAATTCTGAAAATGATTCTGAAGCGTCCTCCCTGGTTTAGTACAAATGAGTTACACAGACTCACAAATATAGAACCATTAGATGTAATGTCACATAATATTATAAGCAAATTCCGACAAAAATCGATGCAATCTTCAATTGAATCGATTCGCTCTCTGTATTAGTTAGTAAGTTAGTATATAAGTTCCTTTTCCCCATTACACAATACAAGTAGGTTTAGAATTTTCCCTACACAAAAATCTCAGAATTGCGGAAGCAAATGATGTCTACATGGTAATAACCAAATCATATATATAACAGGGCTGAAAAGTCACCACTTGTGGATGAACACCCAATTTAAATCTTAATAATTTAATTTTAACTCATATTCCAATAAATAGTTATTTAAAAAAAGAAGGTATAATTTTAGATTGTAGCAATTTTTATAGCAAAACTAAACCTTCAACCCTGACAGGGTTCTGAATGAAATGAATACAAACCAAGTATTATCATTCATGTAGAATATTTTAAAATAAAACTTTTATATAGCCTGTGTTACAAACAATGTGGCCTGGTGAACTACTGGCATATATATAGAAAATACTTGAATGTTCTCTTGTCTTCAATCGTTCTTTTGAAGGAGAATCCATGTTTGCTACTAAACTCAGACACATACATGGTTAGCAAGTTAGTCAATACATATACATAAAACCTCATGTTAGTCATTCATAGCTCTAGTGTAAGCTCTAGTGTAAGCTCTAGTGTAAGCTCTAGTGAACAATGACGATTAAATTAGCATATATTCAAAGTGTGAAGGATTATAAAATCCATTACGTCCAGTCGTTTTTACAAGACAACATAACGAGAGGTAAGCCCACTGCGTTTAATCATTGAAAAAGTTCTGGTTTCTATGTGTCGGTTTTTCCTGTTATGCTTTGTGAGACGATTCGTTTAACTGAAGCGGATGAAATTATGCGCGCATTTTATGACGCTACATTTCACCTTAAGCACTTGGTTGGAAAAATGTTGCCTACTATGTGGCATAAACACTGAAGCATGCTTTTGTCTACTACTCGAATCAATCTGAACCAATTGGTGACAAAAATAAGCCCAAATTAGTGTCACAAATTAAAAAGAAAGATAAAAAATATTTTAGGAGACTGTTTAGAAAGGCATTATCACACCACTAGGTGGATTAGAAAGGGTTTTTTAGTTTAGATTCGCTCTTCTCATATAGATAGGCAACGCAAATGCCAATCTCTTGATTGGAAAATTGATGCCGAGTATGTGACATAAACACTGAAGCATGCTTTTGTGAACTACTTTAATCAATCTGAATTAATTGGTGTCAAAAATGAGCTGAATTAGTGTCAGATATTTTATAAAATGATAAAAAATTCATGAGACTGTTTTGAAGAAAGAGACCACTAGGTGAATTAAGAAGGGTTTTTATTTGTATTACCAGATGATTTTCGGGACATTTCATATTTTGCTTTTTCTACTTGTATGCCAATATCGTGCCACAGTAAATCTAAGTAAAGTAATCTTCTCATTAAACACATTTTTCCACAACTCAAAATTTTGCTACTAAACTCAGGCACATACATGGCTAGCAAGTTAGTCAATACATATACATAAAACCTCATGTTAGTCATTCATAGCTCTAGTGTAACAATGACGATTAAATTAGCATATATTCAAAGTGTGAAGGATTATAAAATCCATGACGTCCAGTCGTTTTTACAAGACAAAATAACGAGAGGTAAGCCCACTGCGTTTAATCATTGAAAAAGTTCTGGTTTCTATGTGTCGGTTTTTCTTGTTATGCTTTGTGAGACGATTCGTTTAACTGAAGCGGATGAAATTTTGCGCGCATTTTTTGACGCTACATTTCACCTTAAGCACTTGGTTGGAAAAATGTTGCCTACTATGTGGCATAAACACTGAAGCATGCTTTTCTCTACTACTCGAATCAATCTGAATCAATTGGTGACAAAAATAAGCCCAAATTAGTGTCACAAATTAAAAAGAAAGATAAAAAATATTTTAGGAGACTGTTTAGAAAGGCATTATCACACCACTAGGTGGATTAAAAAGGGTTTTTTAGTTTAGATTCGCTCTTCTCATATAGACTCAGTAAACTTTTTGAAAAAATTATTTTGTTGAGAATGATGACTCATATAAATGAGAATTCAATTTTTTTACCAGAGCAGTTTGGATTTCGTCATGAACATTCAACTACTCATCAACTTGTCAGAGTAACGAACATGATAAAATCAAATAAATCTTCTGGGTTATCCACTGGGGTTGCTCTTCTAGACATAGAAAAAGCATTCGACAGTGTTTGGCACAAAGGTTTAATAGCAAAAATGTCTGATTTCCAGTTTCCTATTTATTTGATCAAAATGATTCAAAATTATTTAACTGATCGTACTCTTCAGGTTAGCTATCAGAATTGTAAATCTGAATTGCTACCCGTACGAGCCGGTGTTCTGCAGGGTTCGAGCGTAGCTCCAATCTTGTATAATATTTTCACTTCAGATCTATCGCTATTCTGTGACGACACAAGTCTGTTAGCCACAGGTAGAAATCTAAGAGTGATCTGCAGTCGCCTACAAAGAAGTTTAAATATTTTCAGTGATTATCTGTCAAAATGGAAAATTAAACCAAATGCAGCAAAAATGCAATTAATTATCTTTCCTCACAAGCCAAGAGCTTCTTTTCTTAAACCAAACAATAATCACATTCTCAAATTGAATGGCTTGGAATTGACATGGTCTGATAAAGCTAAATACTTAGGTTTAACGTATGACAAAAAACTCACTTTCAAGGATCACATTGAAGGAATTCAGGCAAAGTGTAATAAATATATTAAATGTTTATATCCTCTTATAAACAGAAATTCTAAGCTCTGTCTAAAAAACAAATTGTTAATTTATAAACAAATTTTCAGACCAGCCATGCTTTATGCGGTACCAATTTGGTCAAGCTGTTATTCCACCAGGAAGAAAACGCTTCAAAGGATTCAGAATAAAATTCTGAAAATGATTCTGAAGCGTCCTCCCTGGTTTAGTACAAATGAGTTACACAGACTCACAAATATAGAACCATTAGATGTAATGTCACATAATATTATAAGCAAATTCCGACAAAAATCGATGCAATCTTCAATTGAATCGATTCGCTCTCTGTATTAGTTAGTAAGTTAGTATATAAGTTCCTTTTCCCCATTACACAATACAAGTAGGTTTAGAATTTTCCCTACACAAAAATCTCAGAATTGCGGAAGCAAATGATGTCTACATGGTAATAACCAAATCATATATATAACAGGGCTGAAAAGTCACCACTTGTGGATGAACACCCAATTTAAATCTTAATAATTTAATTTTAACTCATATTCCAATAAATAGTTATTTAAAAAAAAGGTATAATTTTAGATTGTAACAATTTTTATAGCAAAACTAAACCTTCAACCCTGACAGGGTTCTGAATGAAATGAATACAAGCCAAGTATTATCATTCATGTAGAATATTTTAAAATAAAACTTTTATATAGCCTGTGTTACAAACAATGTGGCCTGGTGAACTACTGGCAAATATATAGAAAATACTTGAATGTTCTCTTGTCTTCAATCGTTCTTTTGAAGGAGAATCCATGTTTGCTACTAAACTCAGGCACATACATGGTTAGCAAGTTAGTCAATACATATACATAAAACCTCATGTTAGTCATTCATAGCTCTAGTGTAAGCTCTAGTGTAACAATGACGATTAAATTAGCATATATTCAAAGTGTGAAGGATTATAAAATCCATTACGTCCAGTCGTTTTTACAAGACAACATAACGAGAGGTAAGCCCACTGCGTTTAATCATTGAAAAAGTTCTGGTTTCTATGTGTCGGTTTTTCCTGTTATGCTTTGTGAGACGATTCGTTTAACTGAAGCGGATGAAATTATGCGCGCATTTTATGACGCTACATTTCACCTTAAGCACTTGGTTGGAAAAATGTTGCCTACTATGTGGCATAAACACTGAAGCATGCTTTTGTCTACTACTCGAATCAATCTGAACCAATTGGTGACAAAAATAAGCCCAAATTAGTGTCACAAATTAAAAAAAAGATAAAAAATATTTTAGGAGACTGTTTAGAAAGGCATTATCACACCACTAGGTGGATTAAAAAGGGTTTTTTAGTTTAGTTTCGCTCTTCTCATATAGATAGGCAACGCAAATGCCAATCTCTTGATTGGAAAATTGATGCCGAGTATGTGACATAAACACTGAAGCATGCTTTTGTGAACTACTTTAATCAATCTGAATTAATTGGTGTCAAAAATGAGCTGAATTAGTGTCAGATATTTTATAAAATGATAAAAAATTCATGAGACTGTTTTGAAGAAAGAGACCACTAGGTGGATTAAGAAGGGTTTTTATTTGTATTACCAGATGATTTTCGGGACATTTCATATTTTGCTTTTTCTACTTGTATGCCAATATCGTGCCACAGTAAATCTAAGTAAAGTAATCTTCTCATTAAACACATTTTTCCACAACTCAAAATTTTGCTACTAAACTCAGGCACATACATGGCTAGCAAGTTAGTCAATACATATACATAAAACCTCATGTTAGTCATTCATAGCTCTAGTGTAAGCTCTAGTGTAACAATGACGATTAAATTAGCATATATTCAAAGTGTGAAGGATTATAAAATCCATTACGTCCAGTCGTTTTTACAAGACAACATAACGAGAGGTAAGCCCACTGCGTTTAATCATTGAAAAAGTTCTGGTTTCTATGTGTCGGTTTTTCTTGTTATGCTTTGTGAGACGATTCGTTTAACTGGAGCGGATGAAATTTTGCGCGCATTTTTTGACGCTACATTTCACCTTAAGCACTTGGTTGGAAAAATGTTGCCTACTATGTGGCATAAACACTGAAGCATGCTTTCGTCTACTACTCGAATCAATCTGAATCAATTGGTGACAAAAATAAGCCCAAATTAGTGTCACAAATTAAAAAGAAAGATAAAAAATATTTTAGGAGACTGTTTAGAAAGGCATTATCACACCACTAGGTGGATTAAAAAGGGTTTTTTAGTTTAGATTCGCTCTTCTCATATAGATAGGCAACGCAAATGCCAATCCCTTGATTGGAAAATTGATGCCGAGTATGTGACATAAACACTGAAGCATGCTTTTGTGAACTACTTTAATCAATCTGAATTAATTGGTGTCAAAAATGAGCTGAACTAGTGTCAGATATTTTATAAAATGATAAAAAAATTCATGAGACTGTTTTGAAGAAAGAGACCACTAGGTGGATTAAGAAGGGTTTTTATTTGTATTACCAGATGATTTTCGGGACATTTCATATTTTGCTTTTTCTACTTGTATGCCAATATCGTGCTACAGTAAATCTAAGTAAAGTAATCTTCTCATTAAACACATTTTTCCACAACTCAAAATTTTAATTCGTTTTGGCAAAAATGTCGTTACATTTTGCAAAAATTTCGTTCTGACCTGATTGTTGCTTCCGACAACCATGGCTCAGATATTTCAAACCATTATTTGTTTCCATTGTCTTCAGCTCATGCTTTTCAATATCATCTGTATATTTTAGGTGCAGTATCAAACCAAACGGGCCGTAACAAAACACTTTCTCGCTATCTTCTTTTATTGCTTTCGCACAAGCGCCGCAGTGTAATGTAGTCGTCATCTCACTCGTGACATCTAACCCGTAGGTCGCCCACCAAGCGGAACAATCGAAACCTTTCAGATGAGTCTGTTTATCGAGAACTTTTAAAGAATACTGTATCAATTACGCATATGAATATCAATGCACAAAATATATCACAAGAACCACTGCACTGTGATCTTTAAAAAGACACACAAATCTTCATTCAATTTGACAAAGAACACCAATAAAACGTAGTTCGAACGCGGGAATAAACGAGTCGCATTTGCTATGTTTTTTTATTTTTTTTAATAACTTTTTATTGGAATATGAGTTAAAATTAAATTAATAGGATTTAAATTGGGTGTTCAGCCACAAGTGGTGACTTTTGAGCCCTATTATATATGATTTGGTTGTTAGCATGAGGACATTATTTGCTTCCGCAATTCTGAGATTTTTGTGTAGGGAAAATTCTAAACCTACTTGTATTGTGTAATGGGAAAAGGAACCTATATACTAACTTACTAACTAATACAGAGAGCGAATCGATTCAATTGAAGATTGCATCGTTTTTTGTCGGAATTTGCTTATAATATTATGTGACATTACATCTAATGGTTCTATATTTGTGAGTCTGTGTAACTCATTTGTACTAAACCAGGGAGGACGCTTCAAAATCATTTTCAGAATTATATTCTGAATCCTTTAAAGCGTTTTCTTCCTGGTGGAACAACAACTTGACCAAATTGGTACTGCATAAAGCATGGCTGGTCTCAAAATTTGTTTATAAATTAACAATTTGTTTTTTAGACAGAACTTAGAATTTCTGTTTATAAGAGGATATAAACATTTAATATATTTATTACACTTTGCCTGGATTCCTTCAATGTGATTCTTGAAAGTGAGTTTTTTGTCATACGTTTGAGAATGTGGCTATTGTTTGGTTTAAGCAAAGAAGCTCTTGGCTTATGAGGAAAGATAATTAATTGCGTTTTTGCTGCATTTGGTTTAATTTTCCATTTTGACAGATAATCACTGAAAATATTTAAACTTCTTTGTAGGCGACTGCAGATAACTCTTAGATTTCAGCCACTCAAGGCACGGATGCTTCTGAGATCACCCTCCACTTGATCGATCCACCTTGCTCGCTGCGCTCCTCTTCTGCTTGTACCAGTCGGATTAGATTCAAGAACCATTTTCACTGGGCTGTCGTCCGACATTTTTATGACATGCCCAGCCCATCGTAGACGTCCGATTTTAGCTGTCCGTACGATGGGTGGTTCTCCTAGCAGCTGTTGCAATTCGTGATTCATACGCCGTCTCCACATTCCGTCTTCCATCTGCACTCCGCCATAGATGGTCCTCAGTACCTTTCTTTTGAAAACACTGAGGGCGCGTTGGTCCTCTGCCAACATAGTCCAGGTCTCGTGGCCATAGAGAACAACCGGTCTAATTGTAGATGGTCAATTTCGTGCGGTGGCGTACTTTTCTCGATCGAAGGGTTTTTCTGAGTCCAAAGTATGCACGATTCCCTGCCAAAATACGTCTATGAATTTCTCTGCTGGTGTCATTATCGGCAGTCACCAGTGAGCCCAAATACACGAACCACCTCGGTATCGTCACCGTCTATCAATATTCGTGGTGGGAGGCGTAGTGTTTCTTCTCTGGAGCCTCTTCCTCTCAAGTATTTTGTTTTCGACGCATTTATGGCCAGTCCGATACGCCTAGCTTCAGCTTTCAGTCCGATGTAGGATTCCGTCATCTTCTCAAGGTTACGTGTCATAATATCATAATCGTTAGCGAAGACACCGGCTCGTACGGGTAGCAATTCAGATTTACAATTCTGATAGCTAACCTGAAGAGTACGATCAATTAAATAACTTTGAATCATTTTGATCAAATAAATAGGAAGCTGGAAATCAAACATTTTTGCTATTAAACCTTTGTGCCAAACACTGTCGAATGCTTTTTCTATGTCTAGAAGAGCAACTCCAGTGGATAACCCAGAAGATTTATTTGATTTTATCATGTTCGTTACTCTGACAAGTTGATGAGTAGTTGAATGTTCATGACGAAGTCCAAACTGCTCTGGTAAAAAAATTGAATTCTCATTTATATGAGACATCATTCTCAACAAGATAATTTTTGTCGTGAATACGACTTACTTTACTATGAGGCGCCTTTTCAAAATTTACCCTTTGAGAGAGTGATAAGTTTTTGATCGTGAATATCTCCTGTTGCATCTAATGAATCAACATAATTCTTGCTATATGCCATCGGAAATATGACCAGAATTTTATGATAAAAATTTCAGTTGTGTGACATATTCTAAAATAGTTCAAAATTAAACTTTTCTGAAATGTTTGGTATAAACGAGGATCAAAGAGGATTATTCATAAGGCGCGTTTGCCTTTCTCGTATTTTAAGCTCATAGCTCAGTGATCTGTCGAAGGATTTATATAATCTAACTACCATTAGAATCGAAAATTTTTAACTTGAACGCGTATTGCAACAACGTTGAAGGTTTTCAATAGTACACTATTGAAAAACCTGTTTGATTTAACCCATGACAGCATCAGCCAATCAGAACGCGAGATGTCTGCATCTATACAAGAGCAACCATATAAAAGCTGAGTGGTTCATTTTTCCTACCATTTGCTGAGCATCTGTTCCCGAAACAAGACACACGAGAGCAACATCGAGGACCTGTCGTCTCACTGTTTTCCGATCAGAATGCACGAGACACCGAACGCAATGCGAAAGCGAAAGTGATGATGTGGAACACATTTTTATACTAGTATACAAATATGCCGTGCGAAACAGAGTTGAACAAATTGAACAAATGAAAGAGATGAACAAATTGTTAGAACAAATGTTTCCACTTGATTTGATTCTACTTTCCAGGCGTATCAGAACTGGCTTAACCTTAAGCAATCCTAAATGTTTCTTTATCACAGTGATGTGGTCGTCCTGAAAAGGACGGGGTTTTCAACTCCTCGTCGTTACGGATGGCCAGCTGCAGATGGCGAGGGATGATTTTCGTTTTCTTGTTGTCACGGGCAGCGTTACCGGCCAATTCCAACACTTCGGCAGCCAAGTACTCCATCACTGCCGCCAGATAGACCGGTGCACCGGCACCGACACGCTCTGCGTAGCTTACCTTCCGGAGCAGACGATGGATTTTGCCAACTGGGAACTGCAGATCAGCATGGTTCGAACGGGATTTTGCCTTGTCCTCAACTGTTCCTCCTGTGTGCGTGTTTCTGCGTCAAAATTCCACAAGATGCTGTTAACAGCTCGACAGCCAATTCAGTATTACTGGCTGCTGCTCTACTAACTCTCTCTTTTATATCGTCTCACTGTTTCCCGTTCTGCGTACAGGAAAGGAATTCTAACAAATGGGCTGTCGATACACCGTTGCCAGTAGCAGGTATAAAATGAAATGTGATGTGAGAAATAGCGTCATTTAAGTTAAAACAGCTACTCTAAACGTACGAGACACTGTCAGCTAGATGGCACCGAAAACCGGTAGAAAGGCAGATTTGTACCGACACTAACACATTCAATTACGAACGGCAATGGGAAAGCGAGTGATGACGTTGAACACAACTTTATACTAGTATGGTCGTGTGAAAATATTCCATTCGATACAGGGTTGCCGTATATACAGGTTAATCTGTATTTTATTTATACATACATATATGTACAGATTAATCTGTATTATTATTATTATTATTATTATTATTATTATTATTATTATTATTATTATTATTATTATTATTATTATTATTATTATTATTATTATTATTATTATTATTATTATTATTATTATTATTATTATTATTATTATTATTATTATTATTATTATTACTATTATTATTATTATTAAAATGACTCTTGCATACCGAAGATCGTCGATACATTTCAGACCAGGCCATTGCAATTGTCTCGTACTGAAATTTCGAAAAGAATCAGATATCTTAGAACTTCATAGCTTCAATACAAATAAACTACAAATTTGTCGTACCTAGCCCCTATATTAGCAAATCAACAAGGAATTGTTTCAAGTTTGGAATATATAGTTGTAGAATAGTAGCTGTTTAATGTAACTAATCTGTACTTTAATGTAGGTGCATCGCTTCCAACTCTATTAGTGAAAAAGAGGAAAGCTTGCACAATTCATACAATCAATCAACTAACTGATATTCGGAAAAGTGATGGGAGCGTGTCAGTTTTTTTCATATTCACGACATCCAGTTATGTCTCTGACATTAGCAACCCGCCTTTTTCAAAAAGTTTACTGATAGAAGAAAGTAAGCTAATTGGTCTATAACTTGATGTTTCCGCTTTTTTTTATCAGGTTTGGGGATAGGAATTACTTTAGCGTTTTTTCATCTTATTGGGAAGTAAGCTATTGAAAAACACTTGTTGAAAATTTTAACCAGGAGCCTCAAGGCAACTTCGGGAAGATTTTTAATAAGAATATTAAAAATTCTATCATTACCAGGAGCCTTCATGTTTTTAAGTTTCCTAATAATTGATTTAATTTCATCAAAATTCGTCTCAATAATGTCATCTTGTTATAACACTTGAGTTGAAATATGATCATATTTCAGTGAGACTTCATTTTCAATAGGACTCACAACGTTCAAATTAAAATTGTGGACACTCTCGAACTGCTGAGCAAGTTTTTGAGTTTTTTCGCCATTTGTAAGAAGTATTTGTTTTCCTTCCTTGAGAGCAGGAATTGGTTTCTGAGGTTTCTTAAGAACCTTAGAAAGTTTCCAGAAAGGTTTAGAGTATGGTTTCATTTATTCAACTTCTTTAGCGAAATTTTCATTTCGCAAAAGAGTAAATCTATGTTTAATTTCTTTTTGTAAATCCTTAACCTTTCATAGCAAGATCACGAGAACGTTGATATTGTCGTCGACGAACATTCTTCAACCGAATGAGCAGTTGAAGATTGTCATCGATGATAGGAGAATTTAATATAGTTGGAGCTTTGGGAACTGACATATTTCTAGCTTCGATAATGTAATGATTTAAATTATGAATTGCTGTGTCGATGTCCGCAGAATTTTCTAAAATAGTTTCATGATCTACATGATTTTCAATGTGAGATCTGTAATCCAACCAATTAGCTCTATGATAGTTGAATATAGAACTAATTGGATTAATTAAAGCTTCGTTGGAAAGTCTGAATGCTACAGGAAGATGATCTGAGTCAAAGTCAGCATGTGTAATCGGTTCACTACAAATGTGACTTTGATCTGTTAGAACCAGATCAATTGTAGACGGGTTTTTCACGGAAGAGAAACAAGTCTGATTACTGGGTTAAAGAACTGTGAAATAACCAGCTGAGGGTTGATTATGAAGTATTTTACCATTACTGTTATTTTGCCTACATTTCCACTGGACATGCTTAGCATTTAAGTCCCCTATCACGAAAAATTTCGATCGATATCTAGTGAGTTTTTGCAAATCGTCCTTTAAAGAAATTTAATTGTTCGCCGGTGCATTTGAATGGCAAATATGCTCCAGCGATGAAATAAATACCATGAATGGTTTCAACTTCGATTCCCAAGCTTTCAATAACTTTAGTATTGAAAGAAGGTAAAATTCGATGTTTAATTTGCCGTTGGACAAAAATGGCAACTCCACCACCCATTCCAGTAAACCTGTCAAATCGATGAACCACATAATGTGGATTACTTTTCAATTTGACATTTGATTTAGTAAAAGTTTCTGTCACAATGGCAATATGAATTTTGTGAACTTTGAGAAAATTATAAAATTCATCTTCACTCGATTTCACAGATCGAGCATTCCAATTTAAAATATATTAAAATTTTGAATTCATTATAATATTATTCGCGAATTGCATCCGATTTGAAATGCTTCAAAAAGTGATGAAGTCGAATTCATTCGAATGATCATTTGAAAAAGTTGATCTTGTAGCCTAAATCAACTTCATTTAAAGGAGCGAATTGCATTGAAGAAATATTTGTAGGTAGACTGCCATTAAAAGAAGATGATATGGCCGATCTACCTATTAATAAATTGTTTTCGTTAGAAGATGAACTGGAAGGCGGTCCTGTGTTTTGATTATTTACATTAGAAGAATTAAGTGGTAGATTTCTACCTGTTATACTAGCATAACTGACATTAGAAGAAGATGATGACGAGGTCGATCTACCTGTCAATAATTTGTCTTCGTTAGAATTTGAATTGGCAGGCGTACCTGTTTTTTTGTTTTAAATTCGAAGAAATAAGTGCCTTAGAAGTATTAGGCGTGGCATTTGTAACGGTTTTTTGATTTTCAGGTATGTTATGTAAATTTAAGGTCGTTGATTTGACTTGTTGTCTAAGCGAACGAGCGTTTAAATTTTTTTCCCTGACAGGACATTTCAAATAATTGGATTTATGATTTCCATCGCAATTTGAACATGAAAATTTATCAGTGGTTTCATTCATTGGACAAACGTCTTTCGAATGCAAATTATCACAATTCAAACACCGTATATCCATATGACAATTTTTGGTTCCATGGCCGAAGCCTTGGCAACGACGACATTGCGTTAAGTTTGCAATACGATTATGTCGTTTATAATGTTCCCAATGAATTTTAATGTAGGACATGAAACGTACTTTAATGTGGGACATGAAACGTACTTTTTTTTAAGTCGATCTGACCAGAAACAACTGAGTTATCGAGGTTGGAGTAAAGTCGTTTTGTAGTTTGTTTAAAAAATGGAAAAACCGAGTTTCTTGTTTTGATAAAACATTGTTTTTTAATGGGTAAAAACACCGTGCAAGCGAAACAATGGATTGAAAAATGTTATCCGGACTCTTGTCCATCAAAAGCAACGATTTGTCGGTGGTTTGCCAAGTTTAAACGTGGTTGTACCGACACAAATGACGCGGCACGCTCAGGTAGACCTGTAGAAGCCGTTACACCGGAAAATGTGAGTGAAGTGACAAAAATTAAAGTGAAGCTCCGTGAGATTGCTGAGATGACACAGATATCATATGGAAGTGTATTTACTATCCTTCATGAAAAATTGAGCATGAAAAAGGTTTTTTCCAAGTGGGTGCTGCGATTGCTTTCGATGGAACAAAAACAGAAACGAGTCGATGATTCAGAAAGCAGTTTATCGAAAAAAAAACAAAAAACGTTGGAACCATTGTATCACCCTAAAAGGTGATTATGTTGATGAATAAAAAAAAAGGTGATTATGTTGATGAATAAAATAATTTCATCAGTACTTTGATCATTTGATAAGCCTTTCAAGACAGCCTTGAAGGGTCTGTCTGATTTTATATCATACTAGCGGACCCCTGCACACTTCGTAGCACAATAATATTAGATTAGATGTGCATAAATAAATACTTCTTTCAATCAATTTGAATGGTTATTGTCAATAAAACGGAACCCTTTTATATCGCGGACCACAGGTTGAGAATAGCTACTCTGCGATAAAAAAACAACATTTTTGTTTCTCCATTTTTGGTGAAAGTATGTTAAATCGATGGTTTGCCAACACGCGAACAGGCAACATACAATTTTCCATATAAAAACTCAAACTTCATGACACAAACTCCTTACGATTACTCTTGTGCTTTATTGACAGTAAAATGAAAGCCAAACGGATAGGAAAATGACGTTTAAATTTGAATGACATGTCAGTGGGTATCATTGGAATCGTTCTCTCGATAACATTTGCCATTAACCTTTTAACTTTGAACTTTTTTCTGCACTTGCTCCTGTACTTTCTGTACTAATTGTTGTACTTTCTGAACCTATTCCTGTTCTTGTTTCTGAATTTTCTGTATCAGTTTCTGTACCTGTTTCAGTATTTTTCACTTTTTGTACCTGTTCCTGTACCTTCCACACTTGTTCCTGTGCGTTCTGCACTTGTTCTCCTTATTTCTGTACCTACAGCTCTCCAGACGAACTTTGCACCACTGAAAAATTAATGTAATGTTTATGTAAAATTTAAGCCAAAAAAAAACATAAAACAACCTTTGGATTCAAATGGAATTGTTCCATTGCAATCTTGTTGTTTTTGGATGAAAGTTCAGTGCATTGTGGCAACAACAATTGCATGTATCGTGAAGATAGAGGTTCACATTTATGAACTTTTAAGAAAACACTTTCTTTTTCTTTAATTTGAATTGACGGCATTGACGGCGAAAAATGGAAACCTGTATGCTGTTCATTTGGCGCCCATACCTGATTGAAAATGTGGTTCGAAATAAATAAACACGTGAATCAAGTAGGCTTAATAAAATTTGAACACAAATCAGCTTGTTTGGCGCCAAACGATTTTATCAATAATCTAGTATTCATATTTTGCTCTCCAGTGGGCGAGCATTACACAACACAACTCGATACGCGCCAAATAATCATTGACGATCTAGCATGCATTGAGTGGAAAATCTCCAAGTCCATACATAACATTTTTCAAGATTTTCTCCACTTTTCCGAAGGATTTTTCTTATGAACTATAGCCTAAAACCTCCGCAACAACACTTTTTTCGCTATTATTATTATATATATGTATATATATATATATATATATATATATATATATATATATATATATATATATATATATATATATATATATATATATATATATATATATATATATATATATATATATATATATATATATATATATTTATATATATATATATATATATATATATATATATATATATATATATATATATATATATATATATATATATATATATATATATATATATATATATATATATATACATATATATAATAATAATAGCGAAAAAAGTGTTGTTGCGGAGGTTTTAGGCTATAGTTCATAAGAAAAATCCTTCGGAAAAGTGGAGAAAATCTTGAAAAATGTTATGTATGGACTTGGAGATTTTCCACTCAATGCATGCTAGATCGTCAATGATTATTTGGCGCGTATCGAGTTGTGTTGTGTAATGCTCGCCCACTGGAGAGCAAAATATGAATACTAGATTATTGATAAAATCGTTTGGCGCCAAACAAGCTGATTTGTGTTCAAATTTTATTAAGCCTACTTGATTCACGTGTTTATTTATTTCGAACCACATTTTCAATCAGGTATGGGCGCCAAATGAACAGCATACAGGTTTCCATTTTTCGCCGTCAATGCCGTCAATTCAAATTAAAGAAAAAGAAAGTGTTTTCTTAAAAGTTCATAAATGTGAACCTCTATCTTCACGATACATGCAATTGTTGTTGTCACAATGCACTGAACTTTCATCCAAAAACAACAAGATTGCAATGGAACAATTCCATTTGAATCCAAAGGTTGTTTTATGTTTTTTTTTGGCTTAAATTTTACATAAACATTACATTAATTTTTCAGTGGTGCAAAGTTCGTCTGGAGAGCTGTAGGTACAGAAATAAGGAGAACAAGTGCAGAACGCACAGGAACAAGTGTGGAAGGTACAGGAACAGGTACAAAAAGTGAAAAATACTGAAACAGGTACAGAAACTGATACAGAAAATTCAGAAACAAGAACAGGAATAGGTTCAGAAAGTACAACAATAAGTACAGAAAGTACAGGAGCAAGTGCAGAAAAAAGTTCAAAGTTAAAAGGTTAATGGCAAATGTTATCGAGAGAACGATTCCAATGATACCCACTGACATGTCATTCAAATTTAAACGTCATTTTCCTATCCGTTTGGCTTTCATTTTACTGTCAATAAAGCACAAGAGTAATCGTAAGGAGTTTGTGTCATGAAGTTTGAGTTTTTATATGGAAAATTGTATGTTGCCTGTTCGCGTGTTGGCAAACCATCGATTTAACATACTTTCACCAAAAATGGAGAAACAAAAATGTTGTTTTTTTATCGCAGAGTAGCTATTCTCAACCTGTGGTCCGCGATATAAAAGGGTTCCGTTTTATTGACAATAACCATTCAAATTGATTGAAAGAAGTATTTATTTATGCACATCTAATCTAATATTATTGTGCTACGAAGTGTGCAGGGGTCCGCTAGTATGATATAAAATCAGACAGACCCTTCAAGGCTGTCTTGAAAGGCTTATCAAATGATCAAAGTACTGATGAAATTATTTTATTCATCAACATAATCACCTTTTTTTTTATTCATCAACATAATCACCTTTTAGGGTGATACAATGGTTCCAACGTTTTTTGTTTTTTTTCGATAAACTGCTTTCTGAATCATCGACTCGTTTCTGTTTTTGTTCCATCGAAAGCAATCGCAGCACCCACTTGGAAAAAACCTTTTTCATGCTCAATTTTTCATGAAGGATAGTAAATACACTTCCATATGATATCTGTGTCATCTCAGCAATCTCACGGAGCTTCACTTTAATTTTTGTCACTTCACTCACATTTTCCGGTGTAACGGCTTCTACAGGTCTACCTGAGCGTGCCGCGTCATTTGTGTCGGTACGACCACGTTTAAACTTGGCAAACCACCGACAAATCGTTGCTTTTGATGGACAAGAGTCCGGATAACATTTTTCAATCCATTGTTTCGCTTGCACGGTGTTTTTACCCATTAAAAAACAATGTTTTATCAAAACAAGAAACTCGGTTTTTCCATTTTTTAAACAAACTACATATATATATATATATATATATATATATATATATATATATATATATATATATATATATATATATATATATATATATATATATATATATATATATATATATATATATATATATATATATATATATATATATATATATATATATATATATATATATATATATAGATGAATAAAATTTATGTTTCTCGGACAAATATCGAATAAGACGTTCGTAATCTTCAAATCCATCAACCAAGACTCGACATTCTCCTCTTCGTCCGAAAAACTGACACGCTCCCATCACTTTTCCGAATATGACTTAGTTGATTGATTGTATGAATTGTGCAAGCTTTCCTCTTTTTCACTAATAGAGTTGGAAGCGATGCACCTACATTAAAGTACAGATTAGTTACATTAAACAGCTACTATTCTACAACTATATATTCCAAACTTGAAACAATTTCTTGTTAATTTGCTAATATAGGGGCTAGGTACGACAAATTTGTAGTTTATTTGTATTGAAGCTATGAAGTTCTGAATCGTTTCACTGAGTTTCGAAACAATCAAATGCGTCAACATTGCTCCCCAGCCCTTCGTTGTTTCTCCAAGTTGGTCCAAAATCTGCGTATTTCGCTCGAAACAGTCAATCAAATCGTGTATTCCAGCCGCCGATGCTTTCTTCATTCTCGGATACTCGAACAACGCATTCAAGTGACGCTTCTTGAGTAGATAACGGTTAGAGAATCGTGAAACCAAGCCATCCCAAGCAACCCTGTAGTTCGCATCGCTCATCGGTAAAGAATCGACCAGTCTAAGTGCATCACCCTTAAGAGAAGCCCGCAAATAATGAAATTTTTGAATATTACTTAATTGTGGAGACGAATCAATCAGGGCTCTGAACGTATCATGAAATGGAAGCCATTTTTCATAATTGCCATCGAATTCAGGTAAATTTATTTGCGGTAATCTAACGTACGAATGCACGCCAGTCGAATCAAACGACTCGTTTGGTTGTATATTTTGCATCGCAACCTGTCCGGATCGTTGTGGTAGCTTTTTTACCAACCCTGCCCTTACCTCAAAGTATTTTTCCTCGAAGTCGGCCCTTATTTCACGATGAGCATCCGCATTGCTCTCGTATTCCTCGCAGCCTTCGATTTCCGACTGCACCTCGTCGAATTCGTCCCATTTAAGTTCCAATTTCTCCAGCCGGAACTTGATTTGATCCTCATCTAATTCATCTCCGCTTTTCAGGAACTTCTCCGTGCGTTGAAGAAAGTCGATAATGCCATCTCGTTTGTGGATTTTCATCGTCAGTTTCTTCCCCATATCAACCAATGCGGTGTCTAACTGAAAACCAATACCGAGCGGTGTCTAACTGAAAACCAATACCAAGCAAAGCACCTTCCTTTGGAAATTTATAGAGAATGGACAGGTACTCACCTTGTGAGAATGTCAATCAGGCCTTGTATAAATTTCCTCAGGGAAGCTAAACTCGCTAACGAATTTCCTCCAAATTTACTCAGCACAGAATCAAAATCGCACGAAACGAACCGTCTGAAAAATGCACACAAGAGAAGCACAATGAACAAATCCGTCCCGTATGCCTTCTCCCTCCGAGTTATGTTGATCACCAATATTCCGTTGAATTAAGTGAAATAAATCCCAAAAACGAAAGATCCGGTAGAAAAGAAAGCGAAAGTGTAATATTTGGACAGGTACTCACCGTATGAGCCTGTCAAATAGCCCTTGAATCCAAATTTTGCTTTCTTTTCTACTCCAAGTTTGGTGTAATGGCTGCCCCAGCAGCATAGACAAATTAGCAGTGATGGCGACGAAGCGTTTCGAATTGTTGAACTGCTTGCAATGGCGACGATCCTTTACAATACCTTCAAAATGGTTCCAACTGACGCCGCGTCGGTTCTGAAACACTGATCCTGGTCACGGCACCAATGTTGTGTCCCTTCCGAAATAGTGTTCCAGTCAAAATTCCACCTCCTCGAACAGCTGATAGTTGTTTTTCTTCCAATTCCGTTTTGGCCAATTTTTTCTTGCAGGTACCAGCATAAGCAGTTCCCAGTAAGAATCACGGCAGTGATACTGGTAAGTAAAACACTCCACTTCACTCCAAACACTGTTTATTACTAATTAATTCTATATTTGCTGCTATTTCATTACTTATTTATTTCATAACTATTAACTATTAACTAGACTTCTAATATTACTTTACAATTTAACTAGTGTCGTATTTGGTGACCGACCGCAATGAAGGCAAAATTGAGTCTAAATCGCTACAACATAACCGACTATGTAGGTACGAAAACGGTACAGTGTATTAGGCAATTATTCTACCTTGCGATGTACACTTCTTGAATCTTGCGCATAGCGGCTTATTCTGAATTCATCCTACCTATACTGCTTGAAGAGGATTGCTACGCGTATAACAGTTTTCATTTCCCTCTGTACACTAAACGTAAACACCATTTTTAAAACGTTGAAACCACTCCCGACACGTTCTTTTACTCAGAGCAGCACCACCGTAAGTTTCTGAAAGCATTCGATGCGCTTAAGTTGCATTTTTTTCGGATTGTAACAGAAAAGTAAAACTTCCCGCATATGTCGAGAATTGGGCACATAAACAGACATTTTCGAGCGTGAATAATACGAAAACCAGAACAACTGTCACTGAAACGGGGATGATAATTCGTTAGGCACTGTGCACACTCACTTTAAAGGCATTATCATCTATGTATTTTAACCAGCCTCAGCCGGTACAGCCACCTATCGGAAAACGGCGGAAGCACAGTTTTACACCTGATATATATCAATGTTGATAGTATATTATATACTGTCCTTTATTTTTAACTACAATGCTGAAAATAATCTGAATCTCCAAGTTCCGTTAGCATGTGCTAGTAAGTAATAATATATGCAAGCCATTGTGTATCCACGTCGACCCTGCGTATTTTTTTAAATTACCTACCGTTAATTTTGTTATTAAAAGTCAGAATAAAACGACGCGTATTATTGTTCGTTCAAACCAATGAGATTAGTTCAAACATCGCTTTGTACTTTGAATATCGTACAGCATCAGTGACAAAAGTTTTTCCTGGGGTCAATCTATGTTGAATCGAAATATACCCCGAAAATACAGCATAACAAATGGTTCGTCATATACTAAGTTCGTCATAGTTCTAAGGGATAAATGCTGTTTGTCGCGAAGTAGATAATTATTATGTTATTATGTTATTATGTTATTATCATTGAATAATTTTCAATTTCAATTTCAATTTCAACTTTTCCAAACTAGGAGTCTAATCGAAGACTAATTTAGCCTAGTTTACTTAATTTAAAATTTTGTCGTGAATACGACTTACTTTACTATGAGGCGCCTTTTCAAAATTTACCCTCTGAGAGAGTGATAAATTTTTGATCGTGAATATATCCTGTTGTATCTAATGAATCAACATAATTCTTGCTACATGCCATCGGAAATATGACCAGAATTTTATGATAAAAATTTCAGTTGTGTGACATATTCTAAAATAATTCAAAATTAAACTTTTCTGAAATGTTTGGTATAAACGAGGATCAAAGAGGATAATTCATAAGGCGCGTTTGCCTTTCTCGTATTTTTCAAGCTCATAGCTCAGTGATCTGTAGAAGGATTTATATAATCTAACTACCAATAGAATCGAAAATTTTTAACTTGAACGTGTATTGCAACAACGTTGAAGTTTTTCAATAGTACACTATTGAAAAACCCTGTTTGATTTAACCCATGACAGCATCAGCCAATCAGAACGCGAGATGTCTGCATCTATACAAGAGCATCCATATAAAAGCTGAGTGGTTCATTTTTCCTACCATTTGCTGAGCATCTGTTCCCGAAACAAGACACACGAGAGCAACATCGAGGACCTGTCGTCTCACTGTTTTCCGATCTGAATGCACGAGACACCGTCAGCACAATGACACCAAAAATCGGTAGAAAGGCAGCCAAAAAGTCCAGCAAGGCCCATTTCCGAAACAAGACACACACGAGAACCATCTCAGATGTCAATATTTCCTACCAAAAGATTCGTCAAGATGGAAGTTAAATTAATTTGCACCGTCACTAACACATTCAATTACGAACGCAATGCGAAAGCGAAAGTGATGATGTGGAACACATTTTTATACTAGTATACAAATATGCCGTGCGAAACAGAGTTAAACAAATTGAACAAATGAAAGAGATGAACAAATTGTTAGAACAAATGTTTCCACTTGATTTGATTCTACTTTCCAGGCGTATCAGAACTGGCTTAACCTTAAGCAATCCTAAATATTTCTTTATCGCAGTGATGTGGTCGTCCTGAAAAGGACGGGGTTTTCAACTCCTCGTCGTTACGTATGGCCAGCTGCAGATGGCGAGGGATGATTTTCGTTTTCTTGTTGTCACGGGCAGCGTTACCGGCCAATTCCAACACTTCGGCAGCCAAGTACTCCATCACTGCCGCCAGATAGACCGGTGCACCGGCACCGACACGCTCTGCGTAGCTTACCTTCCGGAGCAGACGATGGATTTTGCCAACTGGGAACTGCAGATCAGCATGGTTCGAACGGGATTTTGCATTGTCCTCAACTGTTCCTCCTGTGTGCGTGTTTCTGCGTCAAAATTCCACAAGATGCTGTTAACAGCTCGACAGCCAATTCAGTATTACTGGCTGCTGCTCTACTAACTCTCTCTTTTATATCGTCTCACTGTTTCCCGTTCTGCGTACAGGAAAGGTATTCTAACAAATGGGCTGCCAATACACCGTTGCCAGTAGCAGGTATAAAATGAAATGTGATGTGAGAAATAGCGTCATTTAAGTTAAAGCAGCTACTCTAAACGTACGAGACACTGTCAGCTAGATGGCACCGAAAACCGGTAGAAAGGCAGATTTGTACCGACACTAACACATTCAATTACGAACGGCAATGCGAAAGCGAGTGATGACGTTGAACACAACTTTATACTAGTATGGTCGTGTGAAAATATGCCATTCGATACAGGGTTGCCGTATATACAAGTTAATCTGTATTTTATTTATACATACATATATGTACAGATTAATCTGTATTATTATTATTATTATTATTATTATTATTATTATTATTATTATTACTATTATTATTATTATTAAAATGACTCTTGCATACCGAAGATCGTCGATACATTTCAGACCAGGCCATTGCAATTATCTCGTACTGAAATTTCGAAAAGAATCAGATATCTTAGAACTTCATAGCTTCAATACAAATAAACTACAAATTTGTCGTACCTAGCCCCTATATTAGCAAATTAACAAGGAATTGTTTCAAGTTTGGAATATATAGTTGTAGAATAGTAGCTGTTTAATGTAACTAATCTGTACTTTAATGTAGGTGCATCGCTTCCAACTCTATTAGTGAAAAAGAGGAAAGCTTGCACAATTCATACAATCAATCAACTAACTGATATTCGGAAAAGTGATGGGAGCGTGTCAGTTTTTTTCATATTCACGACATCCAGTTATGTCTCTGACATTACCAACCCGCCTTTTTATTCATTTCAAAAATACCTGCGTCCAACCGGAAAGGAAACAAGCCTAAGTCTAAAAAATAATTCAATACGGAATAAATCACAATCCGTTATTCAACATTTTTCTAATAACATTCACGATATTATAGAATCTGAATGTAAAAATAAAAGACAACGGACGGATTTCCCTACCGTTGATCCTATGCCGTCTAACAATATTTACGAGATTCTTTCTGAATTCGATTATAGCGACATAGATAAAAATTCTTCATACATTTCCAAAATGGACGCTTGTCGTTCTGGGAAGAAACATCAATCAATATATATATATATATATATATATATATATATATATATATATATATATATATATATATATATATATATATATATATATATATATATATATATATATATATATATATATATATATATATATATATATATATATATATATATATATATATATATATATATATATATATATATATATATATATATATATATATATATATATATATATATATATATATATATATATATATATATATATATATATATATATATATATATATATATATATATATATATATATATATATATATATATATATATATATATATATATATATATATATATATATATATATATATATATATATAGATGAATAATATTTATGAAGTTTCTCGGACAAATATCGAATAAGACGTTCGTAATCTTCAAATCCATCAACCAAGACTCGACATTCTCCTCTTCGTCCGATTTGAAATGAGACTTTTACTTTCGGGAGAAAAGTAGAAAGCTCAGTACGGGATGCTTTGAAGTCGGAAATCATCACCGTCACTGGTGGCATAGATTGATGTTTCTTCCCAGAACGACAAGCGTCCATTTTGGAAATGTTTGAAGAATTTTCTTCTATGTCGCTACAATCGGATTCAGAAAGAATCTCGTAAATATTGTTAGACGGCATAGGATCAACGGTAGGGAAATCCGTCCGTTGTCTTTTATTTTTACATTCAGATTCTATAATATCGTGAATGTTATTAAAAAAATGTTGAATAACGGATTGTGATTTATTCCGTATTGAATTATTTTATAGACTTAGGCTTGTTTCCTTTCCGGTTGGACGCAGGTATTTTTGAAATGAATAAAAAGGCGGGTTGGTAATGTCAGAGACATAACTGGATGTCGTGAATACGAAAAAAAACTGACACGCTCCCATCACTTTTCCGAATATGAGTTAGTTGATTGATTGTATGAATTGTGCAAGCTTTCCTCTTTTTCACTAATAGAGTTGGAAGCGATGCACCTACATTAAAGTACAGATTAGTTACATTAAACAGCTACTATTCTACAACTATATATTCCAAACTTGAAACAATTCCTTGTTAATTTGCTAATATAGGTACGACAAATTTGTAGTTTATTTGTATTGAAGCTATGAAGTTCTAAGATATCTGATTCTTTTCGAAATTTCAGTACGAGACAATTGCAATGGCCTGGTCTGAAATGTATCGACGATCTTCGGTATGCAAGAGTCATTTTAATAATAATAATAATAGTAATAATAATAATAATAATAATAATAGTAATTATAATAATATTAATAATAATAATAATAATAATAATAATAATAATAATAATAATAATAATAATAATAATAATAATAATAATAATAATAATAATAATAATAATAATAATAATAATAATACAGATTAACCTGTATATACGGCAACCCTGTATCGAATGGAATATTTTCACACGACCATACTAGTATAAAGTTGTGTTCAACGTCATCACTCGCTTTCGCATTGCCGTTCGTAATTGAATGTGTTAGTGTCGGTACAAATCTGCCTTTCTACCGGTTTTCGGTGCCATCTAGCTGACAGTGTCTCGTACGTTTAGAGTAGCTGTTTTAACTTAAATGACGCTATTTCTCACATCACATTTCATTTTATACCTGCTACTGGCAACGGTGTATCGACAGCCCATTTGTTAGAATTCCTTTCCTGTACGCAGAACGGGAAACAGTGAGACGATATAAAAGAGAGAGTTAGTAGAGCAGCAGCCAGTAATACTGAATTGGCTGTCGAGCTGTTAACAGCATCTTGTGGAATTTTGACGCAGAAACACGCACACAGGAGGAACAGTTGAGGACAAGGCAAAATCCCGTTCGAACCATGCTGATCTGCAGTTCCCAGTTGGCAAAATCCATCGTCTGCTCCGGAAGGTAAGCTACGCAGAGCGTGTCGGTGCCGGTGCACCGGTCTATCTGGCGGCAGTGATGGAGTACTTGGCTGCCGAAGTGTTGGAATTGGCCGGTAACGCTGCCCGTGACAACAAGAAAACGAAAATCATCCCTCGCCATCTGCAGCTGGCCATCCGTAACGACGAGGAGTTGAAAACCCCGTCCTTTTCAGGACGACCACATCACTGTGATAAAGAAACATTTAGGATTGCTTAAGGTTAAGCCAGTTCTGATACGCCTGGAAAGTAGAATCAAATCAAGTGGAAACATTTGTTCTAACAATTTGTTCATCTCTTTCATTTGTTCAATTTGTTCAACTCTGTTTCGCACGGCATATTTGTATACTAGTATAAAAATGTGTTCCACATCATCACTTTCGCTTTCGCATTGCGTTCGTAATTGAATGTGTTAGTGACGGTGCAAATTAATTTAACTTCCATCTTGACGAATCTTTTGGTAGGAAATATTGACATCTGAGATGGTTCTCGTGTGTGTCTTGTTTCGGCAATGGGCCTTGCTGGACTTTTTGGCTGCCTTTCTACCGATTTTTGGTGTCATTGTGCTGACGGTGTCTCGTGCATTCAGATCGGAAAACAGTGAGACGACAGGTCCTCGATGTTGCTCTCGTGTGTCTTGTTTCGGGAACAGTTGCTCAGCAAATACTAGGAAAAATGAAACACTCAACTTTTATATGGATGCTCTTGTCTAGATGCAGACATCTCGCGTTCTGATTGGCTGATGCTGTCATGGGTTAAATCAAACAGGGTTTTTCAATAGTGTACTATTGAAAAACTTCAACGTTGTTGCAATACACGTTCAAGTTAAAAATTTTCGATTCTATTGGTAGTTAGATTATATAAATCCTTCTACAGATCACTGAGCTATGAGCTTGAAAAATACGAGAAAGGCAAACGCGCCTTATGAATTATCCTCTTTGATCCTCGTTTATACCAAACATTTCAGAAAAGTTTAATTTTGAATTATTTTAGAATATGTCACACAACTGAAATTTTTATCATAAAATTCTGGTCATATTTCCGATGACATGTAGCAAGAATTACGTTGATTCATTAGATACAACAGGAGATATTCACGATCAAAAACTTATCACTCTCTCAGAGGGTAAATTTTGAAAAGGCGCCTCATAGTAAAGTAAGTCGTATTCACGACAAAATTTTAAATTAAGTTAACTAGGCTAAATTAGTCTTCGATTAGACTCCTAGTTTGGAAAAGTCTTGATAAGGACTGATTAATGAGTCTCTCTAATATCACTCTTTGTATGACTTAGTCACTGTAATATCACTCAGTCACTCTAATATCACTCTTTGTATAGCCTTGAGAAAGGCTGCCTAATTGTTAGTCTTTAAAAAGACTGTTAGTGATTCAGGTAGCCTTGAAAAAGACTGAATTTTTGAATCAATGAAACTGTAGGTAGCCAGAAAAAAATTCCAGGAGCCAAGAGCTATACGCGTGCGGTGCGAACGACTGTTCAATACCGACTGACATTTGCTATGTTTGATGCATGTTATTGGGTAACGTTGAATAATTGTCATACGTTAAGTCCACAATAGATGGTGGTTCCGACAATCCAGATGTGAACATTTCCTACGCTTATCCATATCTATGGATTTCTGCTATCCCTAAGGATTTACTTCTTAGAACTTATGTATTTTGGTTTATTATTTGTGAAACCACAGAAAATTGAAATTGAAAATTATTCAATGATAATAACATAATAACATAATAACATAATAATTATCTACTTCGCGACAAACAGCATTTATCCCTTAGAACTATGACGAACTTAGTATATGACGAACCATTTGTTATGCTGTATTTTCGGGGTATATTTCGATTCAACATAGATTGACCCCAGGAAAAACTTTTGTCACTGATGCTGTACGATATTCAAAGTACAAAGCGATGTTTGAACTAATCTCATTGGTTTGAACGAACAATAATACGCGTCGTTTTATTCTGACTTTTAATAACAAAATTAACGGTAGGTAATTTAAAAAAATACGGCTTGCATATATTATTACTTACTAGCACATGCTAACGGAACTTGGAGATTCAGATTATTTTCAGCATTGTAGTTAAAAATAAAGGACAGTATATAATATACTATCAACATTGATATATATCAGGTGTAAAACTGTGCTTCCGCCGTTTTCCAATAGGTGGCTGTACCGGCTGAGGCTGGTTAAAATACATAGATGATAATGCCTTTAAAGTGAGTGTGCACAGTGCCTAACGAATTATCATCCCCGTTTCAGTGACAGTTGTTCTGGTTTTCTTATTATTCACGCTCGAAAATGTCTGTTTATGTGCCCAATTCTCGACATATGCGGGAAGTTTTACTTTTCTGTTACAATCCGAAAAAAATGCAACTTAAGCGCATCGAATGCTTTCAGAAACTTACGGTGGTGCTGCTCTGAGTAAAAGAACGTGTCGGGAGTGGTTTCAACGTTTTAAAAATGGTGTTTACGTTTAGTGTACAGAGGGAAATGAAAACTGTTATACGCGTAGCAATCCTCTTCAAGCAGTATAGGTAGGATGAATTCAGAATAAGCCGCTATGCGCAAGATTCAAGAAGTGTACATCGCAAGGTAGAATAATTGCCTAATACACTGTACCGTTTTCGTACCTACATAGTCGGTTATGTTGTAGCGATTTAGATTCAATTTTGCCTTCATTGCGGTCGGTCACCAAATACGACACTAGTTAAATTGTAAAGTAATATTAGAAGTCTAGTTAATAGTTAATAGTTATGAAATAAATAAGTAATGAAATAGCAGCAAATATAGAATTAATTAGTAATAAACAGTGTTTGGAGTGAAGTGGAGTGTTTTACTTACCAGTATCACTGCCGTGATTCTTACTGGGAACTGCTTATGCTGGTACCTGCAAGAAAAAATTGGCCAAAACGGAATTGGAAGAAAAACAACTATCAGCTGTTCGAGGAGGTGGAATTTTGACTGGAACACTATTTCGGAAGGGACACAACATTGGTGCCGTGACCAGGATCAGTGTTTCAGAACCGACGCGGCGTCAGTTGGAACCATTTTGAAGGTATTGTAAAGGATCGTCGCCATTGCAAGCAGTTCAACAATTCGAAACGCTTCGTCGCCATCACTGCTAATTTGTCTATGCTGCTGGGGCAGCCATTACACCAAACTTGGAGTAGAAAAGAAAGCAAAATTTGGATTCAAGGGCTATTTGACAGGCTCATACGGTGAGTACCTGTCCAAATATTACACTTTCACTTTCTTTTCTACCGGATATTTCGTTTTTGGGATTTATTTCACTTAATTCAACGAAATATTGGTGATCAACATAACTCGGAGGGAGAAGGCATACGGGACGGATTTGTTCATTTTCGTTGAATAAGGAGTTTTCGGATGGACTGACGGACGGATAGTACGAACGTTATCAAAGGATTTCTGCGTCAAGTGGTGAACCTGCTAATATTGTACAAGGCAATTTTAGACAGGTACCAGGTGAGTACCTGTCCAAATATCTACGAGTAGGTGAAAGGTGCTTCTCTTGTGTGCATTTTTCAGACGGTTCGTTTCGTGCGATTTTGATTCTGTGCTGAGTAAATTTGGAGGAAATTCGTTAGCGAGTTTAGCTTCCCTGTGGAAATTTATACAAGGCCTGATTGACAGGCTCACAAGGTGAGTACCTGTCCATTCTCTATAAATTTCCAAAGGAAGGTGCTTTGCTTGGTATTGGTTTTCAATTAGACCCCGCTCGCATTGGTTGATATGGGGAAGAAACTGACGATGAAGATCCACAAACGAGATGACATTATTCACTTTCTTCAACGCACGGAGAAGTTCCTGAAAAGCGGAGATGAATTAGATGAGGACCAAATCAAGTTCCGACTGGAGAAATTGGAACTTAAATGGGACGAATTCGACGAGGTGCAGTCGGAAATCGAAGGCTGCCAGGAATACGAGAGCAATGAGGATGCTCATCGTGAAATAAGGGCCGACTTCGAGGAAAAATACTTTGAGGTAAGGGCAGGGTTGGTAAAAAAGCTACCACAACGATCCGGACAGGTTGCGATGCAAAATATACAACCAAACGAGTCGTTTGATTCGACTGACGTGCATTCGTACGTTAGATTACCGTAAATAAATTTACCTGAATTCGATGGCAATTATGAAAAATGGCTTCCATTTCATGATACGTTCAGAGCCCTGATTGATTCGTCTCCACAATTAAGTAATATTAAAAAATTTCATTATTTGCGGGCTTCTCTTAAGGGTGATGCACTTAGACTGGTCGATTCTTTTCCGATGAGCGATGCGAACTACAGGGTAGCTTGGGATGGCTTGGTTTCACGATTCACTAACCGTTATCTACTCAAGAAGCGTCACTTGAATGCGTTGTTCGAGTATCCGAGAATGAAGAAGGCATCGGCAGCTGGAATACACGATTTGATTGACTGTTTCGAGCGAAATACGCAGATTTTGGACCAACTTGGAGAAACAACGAAGGGCTGGGGAGCAATGTTGACGCATTTGATTGTTTCGAAACTCAGTGAAACGATTCAGGTACAGTGGGAGGAGCACGTTTCACAGAAGGATGAGCCAAGTTTTAAGATGCTGGTTACTTTCTTGAAAACGCAGACTCGGATTTTGGATGCAGTGTTTGTGGATCAGCGAATCTTTAGTACAAGCGTGACATCTTCAGCTGTTGGTAGCAAATCCCATCCAACTAAGCTTTCGGTCAACTCGGCGACAAAAACTAGCGGTCCTAATTGCATAGCATGCAGCGAGCAACATTTTCTTTCACGTTGTCCTTCATTCAACAAGCTGCCGTTTGATAAGCGACTACAGCTGACCAATTCCAAAAGGCTTTGCAGTAATTGTTTGAGACGAAAACATCTGGCGCGTAATTGTCCTTCTAAGTATCGGTGTAGGACTTGTTCAAAGAAGCATCACACGCTTCTTCACCCTGGATTTCCTGGATCTGGTTCTACTGCAACGTCGACCTCGAGTCAAGACGATAATTCAGCTTCTCCGTCAACTTCTGGTGTTACTCCGAACTCTGGTGGAATGGTTTCTAGTTCGATTGCGACAATTTCTTCTAATATGGCGATGGTGTTCTCGAAGTCACACGTCTTCTTGTTGACAGCGGTTTTGAAAGTGAAGGATTATTGTGGTAGGATACATCATGCGAGGGCTTTGTTGGATTCTGGATCGCAGGCAAACTTGATGTCTGAGCGGCTTTGTCAATTATTGAAGTTACCAAGACGAAACAAAAAGGTTGAGATTTTGGGCATAGGACAAGCTAGACGGCAGACAGCTTACGACGTTTCAACAAATATTGCATCACGAATTCGGGATTTCTCAATATTAATGGATTTTTTGGTTTTGGGGCAGGTTACGGATAATCTACATCGCTTCCATTAGAAACTTGGAAACCACCGCAAGACATGGTTTTGGCGGATCCCGGATTCTACGCTTCCGGTCCTATAGATCTAGTATTGGGTTCTCAATTCTTTTATCATTTTCATCTGCTTCACGGTGGCCGGCTTCAGATTCGAAAAATCAACGACGATTTACCAGTATTCGTAAACACGGTATTTGGTTGGGTAGCTGCTGGCGAAGCGAATCTTGGCGGAAATTTCGAGAGAGTCAGCTGCAATTTGGCTCTCGCAGATCCTTTGGATAAAGCCATCGCGAAATTCTGGACTATCGAAGAGCTTTCAGAAAAACCACAACGGTCTCAGGAGGAGAAAGATTGCGAAGTGCACTTTCAGCATACGATCACACGAGACGATACGGGGCGGTACATGGCAAGATACCCAAAGCGAGCTGGTTTTTACGAGATGATTGGTGATTCGAAGGAGACGGCTCGGCGAAGATTTCTGCAAATCGAAAGACGGCTTGAAAAGGACGCCAACCTACGCAAACACTACAACGCTTTCATGCAGGAATACATCGATTTAGGGCACATGAAAGCAGTGGGAATGGTGGACGAGATTCCGAATACAGAAAAAATGGTTTGCTACCTCCCTCATCATCCTGTGTTTAAGGAATCCAGCTCGACAACGAAAGTGCGAGTAGTTTTTGATGGATCAGCCAAGACTTCGAGCAATTATTCGTTAAACGAGATACTTCTTACCGGACCGGTAATTCAGGATGATCTTTTCGATCTAATGCTTCGTTTCCGTAAGAACGCTGTGGCGTTAGTTGCAGACGTAGAGAAGATGTATCGACAGATTCGTATACACCAGGAAGATACTCCTCTAGAGCGAATCTTGTGGCGTTTTGATTCAAGAGATCCGGTTCAAATCTACGAGCTCCAAACGGTCACGTACGGTTTAGCCCCATCATCTTTCCTGGTCACTAGAGTTCTGCAGCAGCTGTCGATGGACTATCAAGCCAAATACAGCATGGGTTCGTTGGCAGTATCAGAGGACTTTTACATTGACGATCTTCTCTCCGGTGCTGATACTGTTGAAAACGCGCGGAAACTGCGCGATGATGTCTAAGCACTATTGGCAGAAGGCGGTTTTCAGCTACGCAAATGGAGTTCAAATCGACGTGAGTTACTGCAGGATCTACCATCTGAAGTATTGGCCGTAGCGGATACATTACGTTTTGAGCCGGAGCAGAGAATAAAGACACTAGGAGTAGTATGGGATCCACAGCTGGATCAGCTTTGTATCGAAGTACAGCCGATAGAAGCTGATACGCAGTGGACGAAACGGAAAATTTTCTCGGCGATAGCAAAGCTCTACGATCCGTTGGGACTCGTGTCACCTGTTGTAGCGTGGGCAAAAATGCGACTGCAACATCTTTGGTTAGCTTCTATTGGCTGGGATGATCCAGTGCTGCCGGAAATTGAGTTAAAATGGACGGAATTCTACTCGCACCTTCCCTTATTACAAAGCTTCAAGGTTACACGGTTCATATGGTTGCCTGATACGTCAACAGTCCAGTTTCATGTCTTCTGCGACGCGTCAGAAGTTGGATACGGTGCATGCATTTACGCTCGGTCGATCAGCTTGGAAGGTCATGTGAAAGTGGAATTAATCGCTTCGAAATCGCGCGTAGCGCCACTGAAACGTATTTCGTTACCTCGGTTGGAACTATGTTCCGCATTGCTCACTGCTAAGCTGTATTCAAAAATCTCCGCAGCACTAAAAATGGAAGGTAAACCATGTTGGTTTTGGTCAGATTCAAAGGTGACGCTGCATTGGATACGCGCACCACCCAATACTTGGCAAACATCAATTGGTAACCGCACTTCTGAGATTCAGTTACTTACCCACGGTCATAACTGGCGTCATGTCAAGGGATCCGATAACCCTGCGGATCAAATCTCACGCGATGCATTACCCAAGGACTTCATCAACAGTATGAACTGGCTACATGGTCCAGCATAGCTTCTAGACGATGATCATTGGCCCTACAACGCTACATTAGATACCCCATCCGAAGAATTATTGGAGCGGAGAAAAGCGGTAGCAGTAGCACAAAACGTTTGTCAACCGGATCCATTATTTGAGCGATACTCATCTTTTCTGCGTCTAGTTCGTGTTACCGCATACATACTACGCTTTGTGAACCGTTGCCGATCAAAAAACAATCGCACTACGGAATCGTTTCTCAGTACGAATGAATTAAACGAAGCCAAGCAAGGGCTAGCGAAAGGTGTACAGCACAAGGAATTTGCACAGGAACTGTAGGATTTGAAACAAGGAAAACCCGTATCACGTCAGTCATCGTTGAAGCTACTACGTCCGTTTCTCGATGAAAAGGGAATAATTCGCCTGTGGGGTCGAATACAACAATCCGACGAAAGCTACCAAACCAAGCATCCCATAGCCTTACCAAGCAAACACCCACTATCTCGTCTCATCGCAGTGCATTTTCATACCCAGAGCTTTCATTCTGGTCCTCGTATGACGTTAGCCGCTATACGTCAAGAGTTTTGGCCTGTAAGAGGAAGAGAATTGGTAAATTTCGTTTGCCGCAACTGTCATAACTGCTTCCGTTACAACCCTGTTCGTATAGCTCAACCTCAAGGTAGTTACCAAAAGCCAGAATAGTTCCAAGTCGCCCATTTACTATAACTGGTGTGGATTATTGTGGACCAGTTTATCTTAAACCTACCCACCGGCGTGCCGCCTCACGAAAAGTATTCATCGCTGTCTTTGTATGCTTCGTCACAAAAGCGGTGCATCTCGAACTTGTGTGTGATCTGTCTACAGATGCCTTCCTAGCAGCATTACGTCGTTTTATCGCCCGTCGAGGAATGCCCGCTGAAATTCACTCGGATAACGGCACGAACTTCCAAGGAGCAAAGAACAAAATCACCGAACTGTACAGTTCTCTCAACAGCAAGCGTAACCAAGAGAATATTGTTAACGAATGCACCAATCGTGGAATATTTTGGCGTTTCATACCTCCAAAAGTACCGAACTTCGGAGTGCTGTGGGAAGCAGCTGTAAAAACAGCAAAAAGTTAACTCATTAAAACGATCGGAAACACTAAATTAAGTTTCGAAGATTTCACAACTATTCTCACTCAAATTGAGGGTAATATGAATACCCGTCCGCTCACCCCACTTTCCGAAGACCCCACTGAACTGGATGTCTTAACTCCGGGTCATTTTCTCACCGGAACATCGCTCAGGTGTTTACCAGATCCCGATTATTCCAATGTTCCTACAAACCGTCTACGTCATTAGCAACTATTGCAAAGTTTAATCCAACATCACTGGACACGATGGCGGAAGGAGTATCTCACGGAACTAAATAATCAACGCAAATCAACTACATCTCCCGTTGACATCGGCGTTGGACAAATCGTGTTACTACTGGACGAAAACAAACCATCTAATTTGTGGCCACTCGCCAAGGTCGAAAAAATTTCACCAGGTGCTGACGACGTCGTTCGTGTTGTCACCATCCGAACCAAAAGTGGAGTGTACACACGTCCAGCATTAAAAATATATCCCTTACCGTTCAACCGAGAGATCAGCACCATCACAGTATGAACCAGAGCAACAACCATAACTAAAACGAGCAAACAATTAGTATGTTTTTTTATGTATAAAATGTATTTCTCAAAATAATTGAACCAATCAATTGTAAATTTGCAAAACATAAATTTAGGTGGCCGGCAATGTTTACGTTTAGTGTACAGAGGGAAACGAAAACTGTTATACGCGTAGCAATCCTCTTCAAGTAGTATAGGTTGGATGAATTCAGAATAAGCCGCTATGCGCAAGATTCAAGAAGTGTACATCGCAAGGTAGAATAATTGCCTAATACACTGTACCGTTTTCGTACCTACATAGTCGGTTATGTTGCAACGATTTAGATTCAATTTTTCCTTTATTGCGGTCGGTCACCAAATACGACACTAGTTAAATTGTAAAGTAATATTAGAAGTCTAGTTAAGTGAAATAAATAAGTAATGAAATAGCAGCAAACATAGAATTAATTAGTAATAAACAGTGTTTGGAGTGAAGTGGAGTGTTTTACTTACCAGTATCACTGCCGTGATTCTTACTGGGAACTGCTTATGCTGGTACCTGCTAGAAAAAATTATCCAAAACGGAATTGGAAGAAAAACAACTATCAGCTGTTCGAGGAGGTGGAATTTTGTCTGGAACACTATTTCGGAAGGGACACAACAAATGGTGATTTCGATGTCGAAGACAAACATGATGGTGGAAGAGAAAAAACCTTCAAAGATGAATAACAATTTACTACGAGCTCTTAAAACCGGGTGAAACCATCACAGGAGATCGCTACCGAACGCAACTGATGCGCCTTAGTCGCGCGCTAAAAGAAAAACGGCCAGATTATCAAGAGCGACATGACAAAGTCATCCTCCAACACGACAATGCTCGGCCTCACGTCGCAAAAGTGGTCAAAAAGTATCTGGAAACGCTGAAATGGGAAGTCTTGCCCCATCCGCCGTATTCCCCAGATGTCGCCTCTTCTGACTTCCACCTATTCCGTTCGATGGCACACGACCTGGCAGATCAACATTTTCAATCCTTCAAAGAGTTGGCAAAATGGATTGCTTCATGGATAGCGTCATAAAAGGATTCCTTTTTTCGAGCCGGGATCCGAAAATTTTCGGAAAGATGGGAGAAAGTTGTCGCTAGCGACGGACAATACTTTGAATAATACATCTGTAAGCACTTTTTCGCAATAAAGCTTTAAATTTTGGAAAAAAAACGGCGGAAGCAAAGTTGTATTGCTATTAAAATAACTTAAAACATCAATTATATCATTTAGGGGTTGACCTTGTTTTGTGCTAGGGTACATAACCAATTTCACTATCTTTACGTTTCGTCTTAGACTCGTCGTTATATGTCCTGACAACACAGATAGTCGCCATATTTGATTTTGAACTAGCCATTTTGGACATCATTTCGCCATACACGGTCAAAAAAAACATTGTAATAATTTGCTTCAACCTCGATAAATAGGAAATCGTCAATTTGGGTTTAATAGTGACTTGAAAGATCAATGTTTAAAATAATATCGGCATCAATAATCTGTTTGACACGTGCATATATCAGTTACTTCAATCCAATTTATTATAAGTATTATTCGATGGTCATTAGGTTAGGTCCTAAATGCTAATGACAGTTTTTGTCGTGAATACGGTTTACTTTACAATGGGGTTCCTTTTCAAAATTTACCCTCTGGGAGAGTGATGAGTTTTTAATCGTGAATATCTCCTGTTGTATCTAATGAATCAACATAATTCTTGCGACATGCCATCGGAAATATGATCGCAATTTTATGATAAAATTTTTAGTAGTGTGAGATAATCTCAAATAGCTCAAAATACAACTTTTCTGAAATGTTTGGTATAAACGAGTGTCAAAGAGGATAATTCATTAGGCGCGTTTGCCTTTCTCGTATTTTGAAAGCTCATAGCTAAGTGATCCGTAGAAGGATTTTTATAATCTAACTACCAATAGAATCGAAAAGTTTCAACTTGAACGTGTATTGCAACAACATTGAAGTTTTCCAATAGTACACTATTGAAAAACCTGTTTGATTTAACCCATGACAGCATCAGCCAATCAGAACGGGAGATGTCTGCATCTATACAAGAGCATCCATATAAAATTTGAGTGTTTCATTTTTCCTACCATTTGCTGAGCAACTGTTCCCGAAACAAGACACACGAGAGCAACATCGAGGACCTGTCGTCTCACTGTTTCCCGTTCTGCGAACAGGAAAGGAATTTTAGCAAAGGGGCTGTCCGTACACCGCTGCCAGTAGCAGTTATAAAATTAAATGTAATGTGAGAAATAGCGTCATTTAAGTTAAAGCAGCTAGTCTGAACGCACGAGACACCGTCAGCTAGATTTCACCGAAAACCGGTAGAAAAGCAGCCAAAAAGTCCAGCAAGGCCCATTTAAAACAGTTTTCAGTGCTAAAGATAATCATAAAGAACTAGTTGAATTTTGTCGCTTTCCTACCATTTTCAGAGCAACTGTGGCCGAAACAAGACACACACGAGAGGTTTAAATAATTTTCACAGTCCCTAACACATTCAATTACGAACGGCAATGCGAAAGTGGAAGTGATGATGTTGAACACATCTTTATACTAGTATACAAATATGCCGTGCGAAACAGAGTGGTCACGTATACTGATCAATATGTATTTTTGTCGTGAATTCTTAAGCATTCGGCCGAAAAAAAATGAACAAATTGTTAGAACAAAGGTTTCCACTTGATTTGCGCATTCTACTTTCCAGGCGTATCAGAACTGGCTAAACTTAAAGCAATCTTAAATATTTCTTTTTTACAGAGATGTGGTCGTCCTGAAAATGACGGGGTTTTCAACTCCTTGTCGTTACGGATGGCCAGCTGCAGATGGCGAGGGATGATTTTCGTTTTTTATTGTCCCGGGCAGCGTTAACGGCTAATTCTAACACTTCGGGAGCCAAGTACTCGATCACGGCCACCAGATAGATCAGTGCACCGGCACCGACACGCTCGGCGTAGTTCCCCCTTCCAGAGCAAACGATGGATTCTGCCTCCAACTGGGAACTGCATACCAGCACGGTTTGGGCGGGACTTTGCCTTGCCCTTAACTGTTCCTCCGGTGTGCGTGTTTCTGCGTAAAAATTTCACAAGATGCTGCTAACAGCTAGACACCCAATTCAGTATTACTGTCTGCCGCTTTACTAACTCTCTCTTTTATATCGTCTCACTGTTTCCCGTTCTGCGAACAGGAAAGGAATTTTAGCAAAGGGGCTGTCCGTACACCGCTGCCATTGGCAGGTATAAAATGAAATGTGATGTGAGAAATAGCGTCATTTAAGTTAAAGCAGATACTCTGAACGCACGAGACACCGTCAGCACGATGACACCGAAAACCGGTAGAAAGGCAGCCAGCAAGGCCCATTCAAAGCACTTTTCAGTGCTAAAGATCATCTTAAAGAACTAGTTGAATTTTGTCGCTTTTCTACCATTTTCTGAGCAATTGTGGCCGAAACAAGACACACACGAGAACCATCTCAGATCTCAATATTTCTTAGCAAAAGATTCATCAAGATGGAAATTGAAATAATTTGTATCGTCACTAACACAATAAATAACCAACGGCAATGCGAAAGCGAAAGTGATGATGTTGAACACATCATCGAAACAGGGTTGCCATATATACAGATTAATCTATTTTATATATATATATATATATATATATATATATATATATATATATATATATATATATATATATATATATATATATATATATATATATATATATATATATATATATATATATATATATATATATATATATATATATATATATATATATATATATATATATATATATATATATATATATATATATATATATATATATATATATATATATATATATATATATATATATATATATATACATACAGTTCAGACCAGGCCATTGCAATTGTCTGAAATTTCAAGAAGAATCTGATATCTTCGAACTTCATAGATTCAATAAAAATAAACTACAGCAAATTAAAATGGAATTTTTTCAAGTTTGGAATATATAGCTGTAGAATAGTAGCTGTTTAATGCAACTAATCTGTACTTTAATGTAGGTGCATCGCTTGAAACTGAATCATTTCTTCAGTGCTGATTAAAAGATAAACTTGTGCTTGGAACCTAATCTAATGTTCATCCAGAAATGTTTTAAATCATCACCTAGTTAGAAGCGTTTAATATTACGGTAATTTTGAGCCTACCCTGTTAACACAGAGTTGGCTGCAACTCCATAGTTCATCGGTGAACCAGAATTAATAGCGAATTCCAGTGCAGTTAACACCCACATAATTGATAATCGCTCTGGTATTCAGATTTGTTCGTATATTCGGGAGCGAACGAAGCCGATGCTGCGTCGCTGCTAGCATGGAGGTCTATTCCTTGCAGTTGTTATTCACATAAAACAAACCCCCGAATGACTTAATGCAGACCCTGTCAGCTTGGAGCGAAAACAATTTTCAGTTCAGCAAAACCATCGCACGGCATCACATTCAACATATCATGTCAATTGTACGGGTGCGCAGTGTTGCTATTTTGGCGCGCACAAATTTAACATTTCTCTTCCCTACTTCTATGTAGGAGATTCGAAGCGGACTCGCTTGAGGACGCCATGCTCGCAAAAAGGATCTTGACAATGATTTGATCGGGAAATGTGAGAGCTGGATATCTTGTTAATATGATGTCTTTGCTTGAAGTGAATTAGGAGTGAATATTCATGCAGCGATAATCGTCGAAACTCAATTCGTGATGATCTTTCGTGCTGTCTTTGAAACAAGTAAAATAAGACATTTTCCTCTGCATTAGTACCATAGTCTTATGTGTGTGTGATTTATTTATTTATTTATTCAACTAATATACATAATCAACAGACAAAATATGGTCCTAATGATTGTTTCTAAGTATATTTAAAAAAAAACTAGTTTTAATTCGACTGCGCGGAACATGGAAAACGAATCCTGTCGAAACAGCATTGAAAGAACGTTGCAATCCAATGATGGCGCCGTTGTTTCCATAATTAGTGCGGCGTAAAGGCATTCTGAGGAGGTTGTTGTTGCGAAGAGCTTGTGCGCGAACATTTATGTTTATTTGACAAAAAAGTGCTGAACCTTCAGTGTGTCGAGTTCGATAAGCATTCCGCAGTTTTCATAACTCGCAACTGATGAGGGTTATTCCATGGTAACTGCAAAGAGCGAAACGAACAAATCTGTGCTGTATTGATTCGATTCTGAGATTTCTGTTATGGTAAAGCGGGCTCCATACCGCCGAACAATATTCGAGCGTTGAACGTACAAGCGAACAGTAGAGAGACCTCAAACAGTAGATATCTGTGAAGTGCTTAGCAGTTCTCATTACAAATCCCAGGCAACGTGCAGCTTTTGCAACAATGTACGAAATATGTTGCTTGTAGTTCAGTTGTTCGTCAAGAAAAACCCCAAGATCCTTGGCACATGTGACTCTATCTATCGTAGATCCTCGAAGACAATAGTCGAAACGTATAGGTGTGATAATCGAGCATTTACTGATATTTAATGTCATTCGGTTAATCTCGCACCACTAGGAAAAAAAATTCAGTTGACTTTGGAGGGAACTGGCATCCTTAGGAATAGAACTAAGTAAGGTAATATAGTTATAGTTGTCGATATTCTTCCTGACACCTTTTTTGTGCACTGGGAACATACAAGAAGATTTCCAAACAACAGAAAATACTCCAGTCGTGAGTGAATGTTAAAACAGTTGACATAAGAGTGTTGCAATATCACTGAACATTTCTTCAAGACGACAGCGGGTATGCCATCGGGTCCAGGAGAATATGAAGACTTCATTTTAACGATAGCCTTTTGGACAGAGCTAATATCAACATTGATGAAATTCAATAACTGACTCAAAACAGGAACGTTCCGTGCTGCCTGGGAGATTTGATCCGCTGTTAAAATATCTCTAGAAAAAACCCCATAGAATTTCTGCATAATAATGTGGCAGATTTCTTGCAATCTAGAAGTCGGTTGATCTTTGTAGTACATAGACGAAGGAAGATCTGGCTCTTTCCTTTGCTCATTAACGTGCATCCAGAACGATTTTGGATTAGATTTTAATTTCCTCTGCACACTTCGCAAATAGTTGGCATAACATCGTTTGGCTGTTTTTGACAAACTTTGTTTATTTCCAAACAGTTTTGCCTGAGCAAAAAATCACCTTTCTTGGAATATTTCCTTAAAGCTGTTCTTTTCAAACCTTTTAATTTTCGTAACTCAGTGGATTTCCACGGTGCTTGTCTGGAAAGCTGGCTGATTTGCTTTGGCACATATTGGTCAATTGCATAAATCAGAACGTTTGATTTGATTCAAGTACAATGTGCAGGGGAGGATGATGTCTAACGGATTTCACTATAGGAATTGCTGTTTCGGAAATTCTGGGTGCGAAATAGGATTTACTTGAAAACCAGAAATCGAGAATTCTGTTGTGCTCATTTTCGACGTGAATTACTTGACGCAATAGGTTAAGACTGTAACTGTCAAGCAGATGGACGATGCCGGCGTGAAAAGAAGAATGCATTGGATCAGCGAACAGAAAGCCGTTCGAAGCAGGGTACTATTTCAGGCCGGGGAAGTTGATATCACCAACAATTAGAATTTCATCTGCCGGTTTCATGTGGACTGAAACTACTTCTTCTAGCGACTGAATGTGCGAGTCAATTAGTGACAAATCACTTGTACGATCCGGTGGAAGATTAATCACACGAAGAAATAAGGAAAATGTGTTCAGGCAAATTTGTATCCATACCTGCTCGACACTACTACCAGAAACGTTTGTTATAGATTGCGCTTTTAAACGTCGGTGAATAGCCGCAAGCACGCCTCCACCGATTTTCTTCGAACTGTTGCGAGAATCACGATCGCACCGGAACACATCACAGTTCGCACCAAATACTTGCAAATACAATGTACTTTCACTCAACCAAGTCTCTGTCAAGGCGACGATATCGAAACATTCATCCGAACTTGACAACAGGTAGTCATCCAGACGTGTATTCATACCACCGACGTTTTGGGAATACAACTGAATATGCGATGACCTTGCCAAAGTGAAAGAATTCGAGCTAGAAGCGGGGAAGCAGTCAGAGCATGAATTGTCCACGTTGTTTGTATACTTGCCGACTGCGGCGGGTTGAAAGACCTCTTCGCCACTCACGCACACGGGACCGGGACGGCTGGTGAGCGCTGGCTGCATTGGCACGACTGTGGCGGAGTGCTCACAGGCTTCCATGATACCAACTGCGGTGCGTCCCAGTGACCAGTACATTGACGGCATCAAACTGGAACCAGAATACGAATCAGCGCTTGAAGGACTGGAAGTTAATAAATACTTGCCAGGAGCAAAGTTAGGAAATCCCCTACACCGCAACTGCCTGCAGGACCGGGACGACTGATGAACGCAGGCTGCGGTGGAAGGACTGGGGTGGGCGGATCAGAGACTTCCACAATGCTAACAACGTTGCGTCCCAGTGAGCTACCTTCAGACATTACTAAGCGGCTCCTCCTTGCGATGCCGCTGGCGTTGAAGACGGATCGACAGCAGATAGATTCCAAAATTTTTGAGAGGATTTATCTTCAAATTGGCGAAAGTAAACTCCTTATGGCCAAGTTGAAGGATCCAAAGCAACGGTGCGCAAAGCTGGATCCAGGCCGACTTTGAACGATACGAATGTCATGTTGCTAACATCAGCACTTTTCGCAACCAGTTTGACCACCACTGGGTCGTTTGACATGCCGAGAAGCGATCGTACCGTTGCAGAAATTTCGTTATTAGTGACATCCGGTCGGTTACGAGACAACTATAGCCAAAATTTGTCCGCCGGTTTTTCGAAAACTGGAACGCTGACGGTGTTTTCTCCTATTTGTATTGATCCTGATTGGCACTCGAAAGCATCTTGTTCATAATCAGGCCCACGAGGTCTTTTAGCAGGACGACGACGCTCCACATTTGGCCAGTTCGCATTGAAAAGTTTGGAAGGTAAAGGAGCAGGTTTAGATAACGATTTATTTCGCTTTGTAAACTGCTTATAGCATCCGTGAGTGATACTAACGGTGACTTTTCATCGGCGCTTTTGTTATGAAGCGGAGATGCGAGTTCTCAACCAAATCGGCACAATTGTCACACATCCAATACAAATTCTTTTGATGCTATGTGAAATATCCCAAAAGAGCGCGAGAAACTCCCGAACATGCCAAAGGAAATAAGCATCCACAGTAGCCACGGCATGCAACTGAATCGATGCCGGTAATCGTTAGGCTACATTTTCAACATTTCCTCTCCATACTTAACGAAAATGCTACCAATTAGGTTACACGTAAAGCATCGAATGGTAAGTATACAACGGGACGGTTGCTTATTGTCTCAGCCACAACACGATGTGAACAGAAGGAATAGCGATAGAAAGAACACAATTGAATTCAAAAACACTTCACAAATCGTAAGCGACAGTTGACAATAACACCTCGCACTGTTGCTGGATGTAAAAATCTTTCGCTGAATAAAATTTCAATCGCCTAACCGATGCGGAAACAATTTAAAATCGCAAAAATATTACGGACTAATAAAAACAACAAGCTTTATTGGAAAAGTGTTCCCAGAACAACTCTGTGATGAACCATATCCCAGCACTCTCACATTGCTGCTACCCAACGAAATATGATGAATTTATTAGATAAATAATGCTTCGCGAAGAATGGAATCCAACGATCATCGCAGTGGAGCTATTCGTACCAATTCGAGGAGTAAAGAAAATGAACGAATGACAAACTAATGCAAAAAACGGACATGCACGATGTATACAAGCAACGAAGAATGGATTAGTAGATTCGGGTTCTCCACGATTATTGCTTATTCATTTTTATCCTTCTCTGTTTTGTGCGGTGAATAGTTCAACGTTATTCGAGACGGGTGTCAGTAATATAAGGAAGTCGCACTAAAGATGGATGAATAAATTATAAACACGAAGAATATTTGCAACATTATTGTCATCCACACGCTACTACTGGCCTCAAGCGCAGCCAGAGGTTGACTGAGGAAAAAAATTTTGTACATATATATCTGCTCATTGATCTTATTTTCGTGCATTACATCAATGTTTTACAGTACAAGTGTTTTGACCCTTTGGCCTTTCATCTTTGTTGTTAATGCGCTTGATTATTAATAATAAGTGTTTTAGTTGCTCTTGTTTTACATAAGCAAAGTCTTGGCATTACATTCCTTTTGGTGGAATTTGGCCTTTCTGTTTCAACAGACTTCGCAGCCGATTCTTAGTGTACAGAATCATTGCATGGCTAGTACTATGGATCCTACTGACACTAAGAATCCTTCTTGTTTTACATACTCATGTTTAATCATAACATTTATTTGAATTATTAATGAATTATCTACCTACTTATAACTATCCCTTACCTAATACGTACGAATTTTGAATTATTCGTAATACAGATATTGAGCACCTCTCTTCAAATTTCGTGAAGTGTTGTTCAAATTACATTTCGTGCAGACTTGTTCGTATATTCGAGAGCTATTCCATACAGTTGTTATTCGTATAAAATAAACCCCCAGATGACTTGAGGCAGACCCTGTCAGCTTGGAGTGAAATCAATCTTCAGTTCAGAAACGCCATCGCACGGCATCACATTCAACATATCAATTGTTCGTTGCGCAGTGTTGCTATTTTGGCGCGCACAAATTTGACAATTCTCTCCCTTACTCTATGTAGGAGATTCGAAATGGACTCGCTTGAGGGCGTCATGCTCGCAAAAAATTATCTTGCCAATGATTTGATCGGGAGAGCTGGATATCTTGTTAATATGATGTCTTTACTTACCTTGCCTAACAGCTATAGGCCTGGGGTGTCCTTTGCTGTATCAAGCATACGTCTCCACATACCTCGGTCGATGGCTGCTCGTCGCCAGTCACTCAAGGCACGGATGCTTCTGAGATAACCCTCCACTTGATCGATCCACCTTGCTCGCTGCGCTCCTCCTCTTTTTGTACCAGTCGGATTAGATTCAAGAACCATTTTCACTGGGCTGTCGTCCGACATTCTTATGACATGCCCAGCCCATCGTAGACGTCCGATTTTAGCTGTCCATACGATAGGTGGTTCTCCTAGCAGCTGTTGCAATTCGTGATTCATACGCCGTCTCCACGTTCCATCTTCCATCTGCACTCCGCCATAGATGGTCCTCAGTACCTTTTTTTTCGAAAACACTAAGGGCGCGTTAGTCCTCTGCCAACATAGTCCAGGTCTCGTGACCATAGAGAACAACCGGTCTATTGAGCGTTTTGTAGATGGTCAATCTCGTGCGGTGGCGTACTTTTTTCGATCGAAGGGTATTTCTGAGTCAAAAGTACGCACGATTCCCTGCCAAAATACGTCTATGAATAGTACTACTGGCTGGTCACCAGTGAGCCCAAATACACGAACTCGTCAACCATCTCGATATCGTCACCGTCTATCAATATTCCTGGTGGGAGGTGTAGTGTTTCTTCTCTAGAGCCTCGTCCTCTCAAGTATTTTGTTTTCGACGCATTTACGGCCAGTCCGAAACGCCTAGCTTCAGCTTTCAGTCTGATGTAGGTTTCCGTCATCTTCTCAAGGTTACGTGTCATAATAATAAAATCGTCAGCGAAGCCAAAAAGTTGTACGGGCTTTCGTAAGATCGTGCCACTCGTGTCGATCCTCGCTCTTCGAATCACACCTTCCAGGGAAATATTGAACAAGATACAAGAAAGTCCATTACCTTGACGTAGCCCACTCGGAGATTCGAAGGGACTCGAGATCGTCCCAGATACTCGGACGTAGCACATCACTCTATCCATCGTTGCTTTGACCAATCGCGTCAGTTTTTCCGGGAAACCGTATTCGTGCATGATCTGCCATAGCTGTTCTCGATCGATTGTGTCGTATGCCGCTTTGAAGTCAATGAATAGGTGATGCGTGGGTACGTTGTATTCACGACACTTCTGGAGTACTTGTCTTATCGCGAATATGTGATCCGAAGTGGCGCGGGCTCCAGTGAATCCCGCTGGGTACGGCCCTACGAATTCCTCAGCCATTGGTGATAGACGACGGTAAAGAATTTGGGAGAGTACCTTGTAGGCGGCGTTCAGTAATGTGATTGCGCGGTAATTGCAACAGTCTAGCTTATCGCCCTTTTTGTAGACGGGACATACCACTCCATCCATCCATTCCTGCGGTAGACTCTCCTCCTCCCAAATCCTAGAAATCATTCAGTGCATCGCTCTAGCCAGTGCCGATCTCCTCATTTATCTCCGACAGATCAGGTGCTGGGAATCTGTCGTCGGCTGAGCGTGCACCCAGATTGATTCCTGTACCGTTTTCTGAATCTTGTGCTTCACCATTCAGATGCTCGTCATAGTACTGCTTCCACCTGTCAATCACCTCACGTTCGTTCGTGAGCAGGTTACCACTGGTATCTCTGCACATTTCGGCCTGTGGCATGTAGCCTCTATGTGAGCGGTTCACCTTCTCATAGAACTTCCGTGTGTAGAGCTGTTCCATCGCTTCGTGATCTTGGAGGAAGACCAAGAAGGTGTTTTTCTTCCGGGAAACCGTGTTCTGTCTGTTCCGTGCCTGTCTGTATCGTTCCTCGTTCGCTATAGTGCGGTGTTGCAGCATCCTCGCCCTTGCTGCATTCTACCCTTGGAGGGTAATCTTCGACCAACTACTGACATTCGCCGTCAAACCAGTCATTTCCTCGATTCGATAACTTCGTACCTAGAACGGTTGCAGCAGTGCTACTCATGGCGGACGTTATGTTCCTCCAGCCGTCTTCAAGAGTCGCCGCGTCAAGCTGCTCTTCCGTTGGTAGCACTAGCTCCAGTTGTTGCGCGTATTCCTCTACAGTACAAATGCTACGTAGCAGCTCGAGATTGAGTCCCGGCGGTCCTGTGCGACGAGTATTGTGCACCGTCGATAGTTTTGAGCGCATACAAACCGCGACAAGGTAAAGGTCAGAATCAATATTGGCACTGCGGTAAGTGCGGACATTGATGACGTCGGAGAAGAATCGCCCGTCGATGAGAACGTGATCGATTTGATTTTCCATATGTTGATCAGGTGATCTCCAGGTGGCTTTGTGGATATCTTTGCGGGGGAAGAAGGTGCTTCGAACTACCATTCCTCGGGTGGCTGCAAAGTTTACGCATCGTTGACCGTTGTCGTTTGTTACCGCGTGCAGGCTCTCCAGCCCGATCACGGGCCTGTACATTGCCTCCCGGCCTACCTGACCATTCATGTCGCCGATGACGAGTTTTACATCCCGCCGTGGACAGCTGTCGTAGGTTTGTTCCAGCTGCGCGTACAATGCTTCCTTCTCGTCATCGGGTCTCGTCTTATGTGGGCAGTGCATGTTGATGATACTGTAATTAAAGAAACGGCCCTTGATCTTCAATACGCACATTCTATCACTGACTGGCTGCCAATCACGCGCTGGCGCATCTTGCCCAACACCACAAATCCCGTTCCTAGAGCGTTGGTTGTGCCACAGCTCTGGTAGAAGGTAGCCGCTCGATGCCCACTTTTCCACACCTTCTGTCCCGTCCAACAAAGTTCCTGCAGTGCTACGACATCGAAGCCGCGGATTTGAAGCTCCTCATGCACCATTCGGTCGTATCCTGGGAAGCCAAGCGATTTGCAGTTCCATGTGTCAAGCTTCCAATCGTAGTCCTGAGAAATTCTCAGTCGTCGTCAAGTTCGGACGTGTTTTTCATTCGCTCCCAGTGCCGCGCGCGAAATATTATTTATTGTTTATTTTAACTGTTTTTAGTTGTGTAATCAACATGAGTTGTGAAATTTGTGCACTGGATACCTCCATCGACACAATCATGTGGACATGCGTTGGCTGCCCTCGAAAATTTCACGAGGCTTGCATCGGTGTTACCATTCAGCGTGGTTCTCTCAGGAAGAGAGACAGAAAAGCAGATATTAATTCTTATGTGCTGCCATGTTTCGAGGTATTTTTTTTCATAAATACGTTTATTTCATAGGCAATATACATAAGTTTTTCTTCGCCGTGGCATCCACAATACATAGTAGTTTAAACCTAATACATTTCGAATATCATATTAGTATGTTGGTACTCATTAGTTAATCTAAACACTGTTTTTATCAAGCGAGTTGCTATTTTAAATTACATTAAATAAAATACATTTATTTTGTACATGATCTTATAACTACTTCAGGTTTGTTTGTATCAGTTCACCACTTATATTCAATATCCTATAGTTGGCTATTGGTTTAACTCATGGAAGAGAAAACAGTCTAACATAAAATAAAATTTAAATTGGAACTCCAATGGATTTAATGAAATGATAAAGAAGTTTCATGTATGGAAGGTCACGACAAGCAAGAATGTCGCGAACTGGGACATTGGATAGTCTACCTTGGGTACGCAAGGCATTTATTAGTTGAGATCTGACATCACGAAACTCCACGCTTGTCCAAACAACATGGTCAATATCGCGGTAACCTTCGCTGCAAGCACAATGATTAGTCTCGGAAAGTCCAATTCGAAGGAGATGTGCATCTAACGTGTAGTGATTGGACATGAGTCTGGACATCACACGAATGAAATCTCTACTCACATCCAGTCCCCTGAACCATGCCTTTGTCGATATTTCAGGAATAATTGAGTGCATCCACCGCCCCAGATCATCTTTATCCCAAGAAGCTTGCCAGCTGGCAAGTGTTCTTTGGCGAGACGCGCTATAGAATTCGTTGAAAGCAATCGGTCTCTCATAAATCTCACCCTCAATAGCACCACGTTTGGCTAAACTATCGGCTCTTTCATTGCCTGGAATGGAGCAATGAGCCGGAATTCAAACTATTGTGATTTGATAATTATTATTCAATATGACGTTCAGGCACTGTTTTATTTTGCCCAAGAAAAAAGGTTAATTTTGGCAAGCAGCGTTTGAGCGAATAGCTTCAATTGCACTCAGACTATCTATGAAAAGAAAATAATGGTTTGGAGATAATGTGACGATTACACTCAAACTATAATGAACTGCTGCTAACTCTGCTATATAAACAGATGCAGGTTCTTGAAGCTTAAATGAGACCGAAACATTATTGTTGAATATACCAAACCCAGTAGCCTCTTCAATTCGTGATCCGTCCGTGTGAAATATTTTCTCAGAGTCAATATGCCTGAACTTACTTGTAAATATTTTTGGGATTTCCATCGAGCGTAGGTGTTCCGGGATTCCACGCACTTCGCGCTGCATGGATGTGTCGAAAAATAAAGTTGAGTCAGGGACATTTAGGAGGCTGACACGGATAGGAATATATATTGAAGGGTTGATTTCCTGTGACATATGGTTAAAATATACTGTCATGAATCTTGTTTGAGATTGAAGCTCAACTAGCCTTTCGAAGTTATTAATAACCAGGGGATTCAGTACCTCACATCTTATTAGCAGTCGCGATGAAAGCTCCCCAAAACGATCTTTCAATGGAAGAACTCCCGCCAGAACTTCAAGACTCATTGTATGTGTCGAATGCATGCACTCTAAAGCAATTCGCAAACAACGATATTGAATTCGCTCTAATTTGATAATATGAGAGTTTGCAGCGGAACGAAAGCAAACGCATCCATATTCCATCACTGAAAGTATCGTTGTCTGATACAATTTTATTAGATCTTGCGGATGAGCACCCCACCAAGATCCTGTTATTGTTCGAAGAAAATTTACTCTTTGTTGGCATTTTGTTATCAGAAACCTAATGTGTGCTCCCCACGTGCATTTGGAATCAAACCACACCCCAAGGTATTTGAAAGTCAAAACCTGTTGGATCATTCTTCCCATCATATGAAGCTGAAGCTGCGCGGGATCATGCTTTCGTGAAAAGACGACCAGCTCTGTTTTCTCCGCAGAGAATTCGATACCCAGATGAACAGCCCAAACGGACAAGTTATCTAAGGTATCTTGCAATGGTTTTTGCAGATCAATAGCTTTGGGTCCAGTAACTGAAACCACGCCATCATCTGCCAATTGTCTTAGTGTACATGGGGTTACTAGACAGCTGTCAATGTCATTCACGTAAAAATTATAAAGGAGCGGAATAAGGCATGATCCTTGCAGTAGACCCATGTAGCTAATTCTGAATGTTACCAAATCGCCATGTGAAAAATGCATGCGTTTCTCTGACAAAAGGTTGTGCAAATAATTATTTATAACCGGTGCAAGTCCATGTTGGTGGAGCTTGTCTGAAAGAAAATCAATGGAAACTGAATCAAATGCTCCTTTAATGTCTAAAAATACAGATGCCATTTGTTGCTTTTGAGCGAGGGCAATTTGGATGTCAGACGAAAGTAATGCAAGGCAGTCATTCGTCCCTTTATTTCTACGGAAGCCAAACTGAGTATCAGACAACAACCCGTTCGTCTCGACCCAAGTGTCGAGACGTCGTAGAATAATTTTTTCGAACAATTTTCTGATGCAGGACAACATCGCAATGGGTCTATATGAGTTGTGATTGAAAGCTGGTTTCCCCGGCTTTGGAATGGCGATAACTTTCACTTGCCTCCAGTCAGGTGGAACAATATTTTGCTCAAGAAACTTGTTGAACAATTCCAACAAACGTCTTTTTGCGAGGTCGGGCAGATTCTTCACCAAGTTGAATTTAATTCTGTCCAACCCAGGAGCGTTATTGTTACAAGACATGAGTGCTATGGAAAAATTCATCAATGGAAAGGGGCCATCAATGGACCCATTATTTGGAAAAGATTCTCTTAAAATGCTATGCGTAGGAACAGAATCTGGACAAACTTTCCTCGCAAAATCAAATATCCATCGGTTCGAGTATTCCTCACTCTCATTTCCTACGTTACGATTCCTCATTCGTCTGGCCGTATTCCATAGAGTGCTCATTGAGGTTTCTCTTGACAAACCTTCGACAAAATGTCTCCAATAGCTACATTTCTTGGCCCGAAGTATGCTCTTGTACTTGGTTTCTAAAGTCAAGAAATTTTCAAAATTCTGAGGAGTTCTTCCTCCTCGTTTTAAAAACGTCTTGAAAGCATTTTGTTTCGCGTGCTTAGCATCTGAGCACTCTTTGTCCCACCAAGGGTTTGGAGGCCTTCTGTTAGACGATGGACCAAGAAATCGTTTGGTTTGGGCTTGTTCTGCGGCCTCCAGAATCGAACAAACGAGGAAGTCATATTCTTCAAGGAGGTAGAAATTGTTAAGTTAAGACACTTGAAATATTACTTTGCTATTTAATCCAGTCAATATTTTTTGTCAAATCATATGCAATATTAACTGAATTAGCAATGCCTTTGTTACTGCTAATTGAGATGATGATTGGTAAATGATCGCTACCATGTAAATCAGGAAATACTTTCAAGATGCAATCTAGTCGAATTGAAGTCGAGCACAGAGATAAATCTAATGCACTTGGACGTGCAGGAGGTCTTGGGATCCGTGTCATGCTACCCATATTTAGTACCGTCATGCAAAAATTGTCGCAAATACTATATATTAGAGATGATCTGCTATCATTGTAAACGGAACCCCACATCATTCCATGCGAATTGAAATCTCCTAAAATCAAACGTGGAGCAGGAAGGGCTTCGACAATTTCATAAAGCTGTCGTTGTCCAACTTGAGCTCTTGGAGGAATGTATACCGAAGCAATGCAAATGTTCTTTCCTTTAATGTTTATTTGACAAGCAACAACTTCTATACTAGAAGTCGAAGGAATGTTTAATCTATAAAAGGAATAACATTTCTTAATTCCCAAAAGCACTCCACCATACGGAGAGTCTCTATCGAGACGTATAATGTTAAAGTCATTAAAATTTAAGGCTATGTTTGATGTAAGCCATGTTTCGCACAAAGCAAATACATCACATTTTTGACTATGCAACAAAACTTTAAATAAATCAGTTTTGGCATGATGCTTCGACAATTCCACTGCAGGACAGTGATTGAATCATTTGCGGCGGATGATAAATTATCCATCAAATGATACAAAACCTGAAAGAGCTGGCCATTGAGCTGATAACTGTTTCAAAAAAGTTCTAGCTATTGGTAGGAATGCTGTTATGATGGTCTTTAGAGGTTCAGAAATATTGAATGCAGCGAAAATCCATTCTACAATTTCCGAAAATTTCAGTAATCCTGTTGGTGAATGTGAAATGGAGCCCACTGGATTATTGTCTTTTCTTGAGCTAGTTCCTGGATTGGTTTGTGAATTTGACAAACCAGGAGGCACAGTTTTTGGTTTTAAATTTGGCCTTTTAGATTTAACACAGGGATCTTTTTTTGAAGGTGTAATTTTAGGTGTCTTTTTTGGTATTTTATGGTTTGGTAATCTCCTCTTAACAGACCCTTGAGGAGTGACAAACGAGGTATCTTCACTATTTCCGTCAGAGTCAGATTCCTCTGGCTCCGCAAGATTTGAAAAACCGTTTTCGGTTTCCAAAGGGGAGACATGTAAAGAAAGCTTCATTTTGTCTTTACGCAGCTTAAATGCAGCCTACACTGAAAGATCATCATGAGGACTTTCCTCACAATAAACACATTTTTCAACATCTTTATCGCAAAGATTATCCTTATGAGGCCCTTGACATTTTATACATTTAGACTTATTACTACAATAAGTAGCTGTATGTCCGAATTTTTTACAGTTCGTGCAATTCATAACATGCGGTACGAAAAGCCGAACAGGAAGACGAATTTTATCGATATAGACATGGCTAGGAAATGCAGATCCGGCAAATGTTACGCGAAACGAATCTGAGGGACGATAAGACTTTTTTCCATCGACAATAGATGCTGAGTACAATTGTTTGCACTCGAGTATCTTAACTCCCTCAAGCATGGAGTTTTTAAAACGGCCAACTCCATTTTTAAGTAAATCATCTGCTGTCAGACTTGCTTCAGTCACAACACCGTCAATTTCTATCTCCTTCGATGGAATGTAAACTCGATATTCAATAGCAAATAATTTACAGGTTACAATATCGTTTGCCTGTTTCAAGTCGTTAACAACAACTCGAATTTTATCTCTATTAACCTTACAGATTTCTTTAACTTCAGAGAAATGTGATGTCAAATCCTTTGTAATTTGCATCAAGTTTAAAATCTTTTCTTTTTTTCGAAGATAGACTATCCATGGCCCAGTGGTACCCTGTGGATAATGTTTAGCCCTCGGAGTATTTAAACTCTTACTTGTATCCGGAATCGGATTCGGATGATCTTCCATGAGATCATCCATGACATTAAATTTTTTTTGTAAATTAATAATACCAAAATATAAACTTATGTTTAGTAAAATTTCAGATATGAGAAATAAAAAATAAATTAAATTATATCTACCTTGTAGCTGATGTCTCTGTTCCTTTATCGTGAAGAACGACGTGAAGCTCTTCCAACGATTTCCAATTGGCAGTCTTCGCTGTTTCCAATTGGCAGTCTTCTGTCGTTTACTGCTATCTCAGTTGCTCTGCCGTCGTTGTGAACACCACTGCACTTGCTGTGCTGCCTGTACCTGACCACAGGTACAGTGCTTTTGCTCTTGGTGGCGATCAAATGCGATGCTTGCAGTGTAGCACCTCGCGATATATGCCGTCTCTTTTGATCCTACGCAGCGTACAAATTCTGGTACCTGGTAGATCAGCACTGGGTTGCTTTAGCACCTCTGTGCCTTTGCACCCCTTCGTCTTCGCACCTTTATGCGATGGCACCTCTGTGACTCGTCACTTCTATGCTCTCGCACCTCTGTGTCTCTACACCTCTGTGCGTATGAACGGGATGGCCTTCGTTGCTAGCTTTCCAGTCCGGAAACGCCTCAAATATTGCGTTTGCTATGGGCAGTTTAACTACCTGAAGCTTAGCTCACGAGCCAGTAGCTCAAGAGCCAGTACAATTGAAACACAACCTCTTCGCTTGAATGGTTTTTACTGAATGATGTATCGAGGTATGTCAAGAATTAATACAAGTAAAGATGCATTATACCAGCCTTGTTGAGCAACAAAAACTGCTGGAGAATCAGTCGGTGTTGAACAGTCGTTCGCACCGTACGCGTATAGCTCTCGGCTCCTGGAAATTTAGAGAGTTTCATTGATTCAAGGCTTCAGTCTTTTTCAAGGCTACCTGAATCACTAACAGTATTTTGTCGTGAATACGACTTACTTTACTATGGGGTGCCTTTTCAAAATTAGCCATATGGAAGAATGGACAGAACTTAATCGTGAATATCTCGACTAGTATTTATGACAGTAACATAATTCTTTCACTATTTGATCAAAAATATGATCAGGAATTTAGGATAATATTTTGAACAGTTTGAGATAACCACAAACAACTCAAAAATTAAGTTTTCCCAAAATTTGAAAACAACGCGGAAAACTCTCTACTTTCGTCTGGGTTTTTCGCGCAAGGACGACGATTTTGAGGTAGTCAGGCACATATCTTCAACTGACTGTGTATAAAAGGGGAACCGTGGTCGAAAGTTGATCATTTCTTCTTGTGCGTTGGATGGAACCAGACGTCGTGGGAATGATTTAATCAACCAGCAGCTTCGGAGAGTGCACCTTCGGCGTGGTTAAAACCTCATACGCTCAGGTCGCAACTTTTGGACTTCAGTTGTCCAGTGGAGCAGTTGGCAATGAAAGCAAACCTTTTGCGTGCGGTATAAAGCCTCAAACGCTTAGGTCGTGCTTTCATTTGGACTTCAATCGTTAGGTGGAGCAGTTGGCAATGATGAGAGCAGACCTTTTGCGTGGTTTCAAACCTCAAACGCTCAGCTCATGCCCTCATTTGGACACAAGTCTTTTAGCTGCAGGTAGAAATCTAAGAGTGATCTGCAGTCGCCTACAAAGAAGTTTAAATATTTTCAGTGATTATCTTTCAAAATGGAAAATTAAACCAAATGCAGCAAAAACGCAATTAATTATCTTTCCTCACAAGCCAAGAGCTTCTTTTCTTAAACCAAACAATAATCACATTCTCAAATTGAATGGCTTGGAATTGACATGGTCTGATCAAGCTAAATACTTAGGTTTAACGTATGACAAAAAACTCACTTTCAAGGATCACATTGAAGGAATCCAGGCAAAGTGTAATAAATATATTAAATGTTTATATCCTCTTATAAACAGAAATTCTAAGCTCTGTCTATAAAACAAATTGTTAATTTATAAACAAATTTTCAGACCAGCCATGCTTTATGTAATACCAATTTAGTCAAGTTGCTGTTCCACCAGGAAGAAAACGCTTCAAAGGATTCAGAATAAAATTCTGAAAATGATTTTGAAGCGTCCTCCCTGATTTAGTACAAATGAGTTACACAGACTCACATATATAGAACCATTAGATGTAATGTCACATAATATTATAAGCAAATTCCGACAAAAATCGATGCAATCTTCAATTGAATCGATTCGCTCTCTGTATTAGTTAGTATATAAGTTCCTTTTTCCCATTACACAATACAAGTAGGCTTAGAATTTTCCCTACACAAAAATTTCAGAATTGCGGAAGCAAATAATGTCCTCATGGTAATCCAATTCATATATATAATAGGGCTGAAAAGTCACCACTTGTGACTGAACACCCAATTTAAATCTTAATAATTTAATTTTAACTCATATTCCAATAAATAGTTATGAAACAAAAAAGAAACTGCTGGAGAAGCAACTTCAGGCCAACACGGAAGTGCTGCATAAGTTTGCTTTTCAACAGGAGAAGCCAACTGTAATACATGAGGCGATTGACGGACTAGAAGTCTTACTCACTACCATAAAAATGAGCTGATCGCACTAAATAAAAATAGCAGTTTGCCGGGAAGTGTGACAAGTATTAAAAATCACATGACTGCACTGCTAGATACAGCTTTAAAGTCGACAAAGGAAAGTGTGTTCTCGACACTGCAAACCGTGACGTCAGAATTTTCTACAAATTTGCGAGACCTGATTAACGAAATAAGTCAACTCAGCCAGCTATCACTTGACACAGCAACCTGTTTACCTAACAATCCGAATTCTATGGTCGAGTTGGACATTCTAGAGGAGTTGAAGTCTTTATCAACAAATATTGCTGAAATCCAAATTGCTGTATCATCATCATCGACACCTGACTCATGCCCCAGTTTGGATAACGAATTGAACTGTAAAAAAACCGACTACTATGGGTTCGTTTATTAGGCACCAAAAAGGTATGGAAAGATGATTGGAGTGAGTACGACGTACGGAGTGAGTACGATGTACGACGACCAATGTAGGTTCCGACGTCATCAAAATGAGGCTGACAAGTCGCAAAAAGCGAAATTCAAGAAAAAATTACAATAACAGATCCAATATTCTTTCAACGCATCATTCATCTACAAAACGACATTGTAATAACATTATTATTCACAACATGAATAATAATTGCAATAACTATAATAACAACAACTACAACAACAGCCGAAATAATCTTCCACCTGATAGAATACTTCTTGCTGCAGCTAAGGATCGATTTTCGGGACCACAAATAAATTACAGACCTACAATTAATTTTCAAAGAGGACCGACGATTAATCCTTATCGAGAGCACAACCTGCAACTAACGATGCCGAATCAAATGTCTGCTGAATGTTCGTCAACTGATACGTGCGTGGCGTGTCGTGCTCAACATTCCTGTTTCGGCAATTTTGACGCATTACCAAGAAGAAGAGAATAATGACAATATTATCATAAGTCAACAATCATGTTCAATAAGATCTCCTCATCTAGCGTCGACGACAGAAATCGTAGCATATTGTCAAAATTTCAACCGTATGAAGAGCGCACTTAAGATTAATGAAATCCATAAAAAAATTTAGGGTGTTCGTATGGAATTATCCTAGCAACCGAAACTAGTTGGGATGATAGCGTTAACAGCACGGAAGTCTTCGGAAACATTTACAACGTTTTTAGAAACGATCGTGAGCTCCATACATTTGATAAAAAAATCGAGGGGAGGTGTTCTTATTGCTGTTTTAGCAGAATTCGACTCCGAAATGATAACCACTACGAAAATTAAAGATTTTGAACACGTATGGGTAAGAATTCATTTAGACGGTGAAACACATATTTTTGTTTCAGTATATTTTCCTCCTAACAACGCCCAAAAAGCCAGATATGAAAAGTTTCTGCATGTTGCTGATGAAATAATGACTAAGCTTCCATCGGAAGTTAAAGTTCATATATATGGAGTTTTTAATCAGCGCAATATCGACTTTATTCCAGACGCTGAAAATGATAGCAATTTACTACCTCTCGTTGGGGAGAATGAAACACTTCATTACTTATTCGACAAAATATCCGGTTTAGGTCTTAATCAAATTAATCATGTAAAAAATCAGCAAAACTGTTATTTAGATTTTTTATTTACTAATATTCACGATGATTTTTGTGTAATAGAATCACCAACTCCATTGTGGAAAAATGAAGCTTTTCATACAGCAATCGAATTCTCAATATTTATACATCAGATTAGTAGACCCGACGACTACGAGTATGAGGAGATTTTCGATTACCATTCAGCAAATTATGATAGTATTAGTCGTAAGCTACGAGAAATAGATTGGCAAGAACTCCTTAGAAACGAAAGAAATGTCGAAATTTCAGTCGATATTTTCTATGCACGGCTGTACGACATATTATATGAACATGTCCCATTAAAGAAAATTAGGTGACAAAATAATTCAAAGTATCCTGTTTGATATAACGAGCATATTAGAAACCTAAGAAATTGAAAACAAAAAGCTCATCAAAAGTACAAAAGAGAAAATAATAGTGACAATTTATCGAATTACATACACATCTGTGACCTGTGACTGCATTCAAAGAGTATAACTCAAGAACTGAACAGGAAATAAAGTCTTGCCCAAAAAATTCTTTAGTTATGTTAGAAACAAATTGAAATCAGAAAACTTTCCGTCAAGAATGTATCTACAGGAAAACATTGGTAATAACTCGCTTCAATCTGGAGTTTTTCCAGATACATGGAAAAACTCTTTCCTTATACCAAATTTATAAAATGGGAAAAAGCAGACATATGCAACTATCGCGGGATTGCTATTCTTTCTTGCATTCCGAAGCTCTTTGAAGCGATCGTTAATGACAAACTGTTTAGTCAAATGAAAAATAGAATTACTCACATGCAACATGGATTTTTCAAAGGACGTTCCACTACTACTAATTTGCTTGAATTCGTCCACTATACCCTGACCGCTATGGACATAGGGAAATTACATTGAAGCTCTTTATACAGATTTCAGCAAAGCATTCGATCGTGTTGACATACCCATGCTTATGTTTAAATGACAGAAATTGGGAATCTTACCTGGTCTTCTTAATTGGTTGGAATCTTATCTAACAAATCGTCAACAAATTGTAAAATTTAAGGGTAAAAAGTCGAGCCCCATTCACGTCATTTCCGGGGTCCCCCAGGGATCTCATTTAGGTCCTCTTTTATTTTTCTTGTTTGTTAACGACATCTCCTTTCTTTAAAAACAATAAAAATTCTTATATACGCAGACGATAAAAACTATTTTTAGATATAGAGAAAAGTGAGGATGCCATGGTTTATCAAGAAGAAATTCTTTCTTTTTATACATGGTGTAACAAAAGTCCTCTTCAACTAAATGTGAAAAAATGCAGTAGAATAACATTCAGTAAAAAACGAAATACACTTGACTTGATACTTACTCTTGTAAGTGAAACAGTTCAAAAATGCGAAAGAATTAGGGACTTAGGAATAATACTAGATTCTAAAATGTCTTTTGTTGACCATTATAATACAATCATAAACAGAGCAAATAACATGCTAGGATTCATAAAACGATTTTGTTACTGTTTTCACGATCTGTATACAATTAAAACATTATACATTGCCTATGTTCGGTTAGTACTAGAATACAGTAGCTTAGTTTGGTCACCTTACTTAATCACATGGGAAGACCGAATAGAATCAGTTCAAAAACAATTTTTGTTATTTGCACTTCGTAAATTAGGTTGGACAAGACTTCCTCTTCCGTCATATAAAGCCCGCTGTATGCTGATAAGTATCGCATAGACTCCAGTCAACTCCTGTCCAGACTAAATTTTTACATACCATCTCGGCGTTTAAGAAATCGAAATATTTTTATTACAAACCACCAGCGAACAAACAATGCAAAAAATAGGCCAATAAATCAATTGATGGCTGTATACAACAAGCATTCAGAAGCTGTTGATTTCACTATGTCAAAAAACAAACTAAAGCAATATTTCAGTTCTATTCGGTAAGCCAATTATTATTATTTAACTCATAATTAATTATACATTATTTAGTGATCTATTTAAAATAGTTTACTAATTTAAGACGATTATTGTAATTATCCTTATGGTCTACTTTTGATTGACGACAAATAAATAAATAAGTTCGTCGCGTAGGTCTTTGCCGTTTATTCCGAGTAGTATTTTTTTCTTGATTGTTCGTAACTTGCTTTTCCGGGCGGCATGTTAGGCCTGCGCCAACCTCTTGTCTCGCCGGAGGGCCATCGTGTCAGCACTGTTTAGAGTCCCACACTGACACAAGGACGGTAATCAGCCGCTCCTAACATGGAGAACAGACGCTGTTTCGAGCCGCCCCAAAATGGGGAACAGACGTTCGGGTAGGCTCGCTCTCTGTACAGATGGAAAGCCCCCCTGTACTGTCAGCATACGACCAAGGTCTCACCGGGGATGGTTACCCGATCTTTCTTATGGTTACTCGTACCCCAGCCGGCACCGTGGGGAGGTAGGGATAAGAGTTACTGGACAAGAGGCTAAGAACCCGTTTGGGGCCTGAATTGTGCATTGTCCAGTCGTTTACCAACCATGATGTCTTTGCTTGAGCTGAATTAGGAGTGAATATTCATGCAGCGATAATCTTGGAAACTCAATTCGCCATGATCTTTCGTGCTGTCTTTGAAACAAGTAAATTGATGATGATGATGACCTCATACCCCTAAAAAGGTGTAAGCAGAACGACTTATCTAAATGATAATTAATATTTTAGCACATATCTTAACCAGTAAACAAAAGAAATCGATCTGATTAATCTAGCAGATATAGATTCTTCTTCAAAAGAGCGACTTACCATAAAATAACATTCAAATATTTCCGATTTATTATCCAAGGTTAATCAAAAAAATTTCCAACCCGAGAAGATCCTTGATCACATCAGGAATCGAACCCGATATCTTTATCAGTATCAGACAGTAATTCACCTGGTCCTTCTCGCCGGACCAGTGCATCGCTACAAGCATCAGCTACGGTGGAGTAACGAGACTGCGGATGAGCAGAGCCAAGCCCAATTGCATCAACAACTGTTGATTCCAATTAGTTTTCCGAATCTATTCCTTAAATTACTAATCAGATCTTGCGATCAAGGTTAAGAATCAAACATTAACACACTAAATGCTAAGGCTCTTCGGCCAGTCCTGTTCGCTTTCCAAATAGTCACTACCTGCTTCGCGCGCGAGGGTCAAACGTTTGTAGACTGCTCATTATTTTTAATTCTAAAACACAAAATCCATCATCATCATCATACCGAACTCAGTAACTTGATACGTCTCACAATAATATATAAACAAAAAGAAAGTACAATCTTCATAATACGTAAAAATATAAAAATCTCAAAAATTTGAACTAACTAACTAGATATTTGTTTACAAAACGGACTTTATGTGTGAAATACATAACTTTTTGACTCTCCCAATGTCGTTGCGCATTTGATCTGTCTTGGTATCGAATTGAAAATACTTATCCCCTTGTACAGCAATGAGTTTTGCGATCTTACTAACAAAAAGCTTGGTGTGCTAGCATCAGATGCGTTTCTAGTACTGTACCAGTGCAAATCAGCTCCTCTTTCAGTTCTATCACACAAATATCGAGGTAGCATGCCATTTAAGATTTTGAAAATATATACCATGGTTAAGTAGTAAATTCTCTGTTTCACTAAAAGCCATTGTAATGCGTTGAGTAGAAAATCTGAGGCGGTGTATCTACTACATTTTAGTATTAATCGCATGATTTTATTTTGCAGTCGCTGTAATCTCAAGATTTGTGTGTTATTAAGAAGAAACAGAATGGATGGCTAAAGTCAATCTGTGGTGAAATGACTGTTTCATACAAAAGAATCTTACTATGAATCGTAAAGTCATTTATCGAACGACATAATACATCATACTTTTTGGCAATGTTCTTGAGGACGATATTAATATCAGATTTGAATGTTAACTTTTCATTAATTATGACTAGAAGATACTTCATTTCTCTAACGCGATCAATAGTTTCACCATCGATTTCCACATTTTCGTCATGACCGTTGTAACAGAAGAAATAACCATATATTTAATTTTCGCGACATTTAGTTTCAATCGCTTAAATTTTAACCACTGAACCAGTGAAATTAAATCCTCGTTTAAATGTGCAACAGTTTCATTGAAACCTTTAGCCGTAATGAACAGAACAGTATCATCAGTAAACAAATTTATATCACAGAAACGTAAGACTCGCTTTATATCATTAATATACATAATAAAAAGAATAGTACCTAACACACTTCCCCGAGGCACACCAAGTGAATTACCGAGGGAAATAGACACTACATCGTTAAAAACAGTATTTTGAAATCTATCACATAAATAGTTTTCAAAACATTCATGTGCCGTTCCCCCGATGCCAAGACGCCGTAATGTCTGCAATAATAACGGTCTAGTCGAATTTCAGATTTTCCCAAATTAAAACAAATACTTTTCAATTGTTTAAAAGTGATTGGTTGAAATTCATCAAGTCTACAATAGTTATTCATCGGCTGTGAATTTTTTGAAGTGGAACTCGTTGACACTCTTTTTCTAGGAGGAGAAGAGCTTCCATTTCCCTCCTGCGAGGATTGAGGGCACTTTGTTCGTGGCTCGTCTCGTCATCCATTGCCGCATCGGTGGTTTTGTTGTTGATTTCCGTCTTCTTTTCGTTTTCCTTGTTGCTCGCAGTCTTGAGCTCGTTGCTAGTTGCTGTAGAAGCGCCTTGTTGTACATTGGTTGCAGTTGTTGGTTGGTTTGATGGTGAAATTGGAGTACTACGCTCATTAGTTTCCGTTGTTGAACGGTTGACCTTGTATTTGGTTGAAGATGTTCTTTTCGCAGTTTCAGTGCAAGGATTACCGTAGTGTACAAGTTGTTCACAAAACTGACATGTAACCAGCTGATTTTCTTAGGTAATCAGCGTTTTACACGGATGTGTCCCACCTTGACCACAAATGATGTAAGATGGAATTGCCTTACGTAATTGCATACGTACCACTCGTATGGAAGGTCATGCACCCGTACTTGTATGACATTGTCCACCATGTGCACAGGAATTTTGTATTTAATGTTGTCATACTCAACGCTGTGCACCTCGTTGTTAACCGAAGCGAATGCAATTGCATCGCTTTCACGTTTAAACATAATGTACACACAGTTAGACGCCTTGTTGAATTAAATCTCAGTTACATTATTAGCGTCTAGATGCATTCGTTCTATAAATAAGATTTCAATTTCATTTGCTGCTGGTCTAACTTTGCAACGCTTGAAATCTATACAAATTGAATTTGGTCTTGTTGGCCAAGTTTCAGGCTTTGTTAAATCGTATTTGACCATTGCGTACACTCTATTGTTCACTGCACTGTATTATCTTTGTTTCTTTTGCTTCGACCGCAAACGTTTTTCGTTTGTGTTGGGTGAGATGCGAGCACGAACTGGCAGTTATGGTTTTCGATGCACTATGTGTAGGCTTGATAAGCTGCTTGAGGATTTTCCATAACTCTCTGCTGTTTTGTTGATTTTGATCGGTCTTCCTATGTATTTATTCATATCTAATCTTCTTCAGGAACCGTTAATAAACATTTCGTGCTTGTGTACATCTAATCCAGTGACTATCATTGTTAGCTCTACAGAACCTCTTGTACTGTTTATCCCTCTCTTGTTCTCATTATTTTTACGTTTCGTCTTTGACTCATCAGTGCAGAGCAGTTCAAATTGAACTGCTTAGTGCTAAACTCGGCAGTTCAATTTGAACCGCTAAGCAGACGTAAAGTTTCTGCTACTTACAGAACACTTTTTGTTTTGCAACGAAGTGCAATGTCTTTTCTGACGTGCCGAACGAAAACGTGTTTTCGACTATTTCTGGCCGATGCAGGTATGGTCATTTAGGGGTTAGCCAAATTTTGTGCTAGGGCACATAACCGTTTTCATTATTTTTACGTTTCGTCTTTGACTCATCAGTGCAGAGCAGTTCAAATTGAACTGCTTAGTGCTAAACTCGGCAGTTCAATTTGAACCGCTAAGCAGACGTAAAGTTTCTGCTACTTACAGAACACTTTTTGTTTTGCAACGAAGTGCAATGTCTTTTCTGACGTGCCGAACGAAAACGTGTTTTCGACTATTTCTGGCCGATGCAGGTATGGTCATTTAGGGGTTAGCCAAATTTTGTGCTAGGGCACATAACCGTTTTCATTATTTTTACGTTTCGTCTTTGACTCATCAGTGCAGAGCAGTTCAAATTGAACTGCTTAGTGCTAAACTCGGCAGTTCAATTTGAACCGCTAAGCAGACGTAGAGTTTCTGCTACTTACAGAACACTTTTTGTTTTGCAACGAAGTGCAATGTCTTTTCTGACGTGCCGAACGAAAACGTGTTTTCGACTATTTCTGGCCGATGCAGGTATGGTCATTTAGGGGTTAGCCAAATTTTGTGCTAGGGCACATAACCGTTTTCATTATTTTTACGTTTCGTCTTTGACTCATCAGTGCAGAGCAGTTCAAATTGAACTGCTTAGTGCTAAACTCGGCAGTTCAATTTGAACCGCTAAGCAGACGTAAAGTTTCTGCTACTTACAGAACACTTTTTGTTTTGCAACGAAGTGCAATGTCTTTTCTGACGTGCCGAACGAAAACGTGTTTTCGACTATTTCTGGCCGATGCAGGTATGGTCATTTAGGGGTTAGCCAAATTTTGTGCTAGGGCACATAACCGTTTTCATTACTTTTACGTTTCGTCTTTGACTCATCAGTGCAGAGCAGTTCAAATTGAACTGCTTAGTGCTAAACTCGGCAGTTCAATTTGAACCGCTAAGCAGACGTAAAGTTTCTGCTACTTACAGAACACTTTTTGTTTTGCAACGAAGTGCAATGTCTTTTCTGACGTGCCGAACGAAAACGTGTTTTCGACTATTTCTGGCCGATGCAGGTATGGTCATTTAGGGGTTAGCCAAATTTTGTGCTAGGGCACATAACCGTTTTCATTACTGATGAGTCAAAGACGAATTTGGCTAACCCCTAAATGACCATACCTGCATCGGCCAGAAATAGTCGAAAACACGTTTTCGTTCGGCACGTCAGAAAAGACATTGCACTTCGTTGCAAAACAAAAAGTGTTCTGTAAGTAGCAGAAACTTTACGTCTGCTTAGCGGTTCAAATTGAACTGCCGAGTTTAGCACTAAGCAGTTCAATTTGAACTACTCTGCACTGATGAGTCAAAGACGAAACGTAAAAATAATGAAAACGGTTATGTGCCCTAGCACAAAATTTGGCTAACCCCTAAATGACCATACCTGCATCGGCCAGAAATAGTCGAAAACACGTTTTCGTTCGGCACGTCAGAAAAGACATTGCACTTCGTTGCAAAACAAAAAGTGTTCTGTAAGTAGCAGAAACTTTACGTCTGCTTAGCGGTTCAAATTGAACTGCCGAGTTTAGCACTAAGCAGTTCAATTTGAACTGCTCTGCACTGATGAGTCAAAGACGAAACGTAAAAATAATGAAAACGGTTATGTGCCCTAGCACAAAATTTGGCTAACCCCTAAATGACCATACCTGCATCGGCCAGAAATAGTCGAAAACACGTTTTCGTTCGGCACGTCAGAAAAGACATTGCACTTCGTTGCAAAACAAAAAGTGTTCTGTAAGTAGCAGAAACTTTACGTCTGCTTAGCGGTTCAAATTGAACTGCCGAGTTTAGCACTAAGCAGTTCAATTTGAACTGCTTTGCACTGATGAGTCAAAGACGAAACGTAAAAATAATGAAAACGGTTATGTGCCCTAGCACAAAATTTGGCTAACCCCTAAATGACCATACCTGCATCGGCCAGAAATAGTCGAAAACACGTTTTCGTTCGGCACGTCAGAAAAGACATTGCACTTCGTTGCAAAACAAAAAGTGTTCTGTAAGTAGCAGAAACTTTACGTCTGCTTAGCGGTTCAAATTGAACTGCCGAGTTTAGCACTAAGCAGTTCAATTTGAACTGCTCTGCACTGATGAGTCAAAGACGAAACGTAAAAATAATGAAAACGGTTATGTGCCCTAGCACAAAATTTGGCTAACCCCTAAATGACCATACCTGCATCGGCCAGAAATAGTCGAAAACACGTTTTCGTTCGGCACGTCAGAAAAGACATTGCACTTCGTTGCAAAACAAAAAGTGTTCTGTAAGTAGCAGAAACTTTACGTCTGCTTAGCGGTTCAAATTGAACTGCCGAGTTTAGCACTAAGCAGTTCAATTTGAACTGCTCTGCACTGATGAGTCAAAGACGAAACGTAAAAATAATGAAAACGGTTATGTGCCCTAGCACAAAATTTGGCTAACCCCTAAATGACCTCTCTTGTTGTTTATCCCTTGAGAAATTTTCCTCTGTATTAGTACCATAGTCTTATGTGTGTGTGACGAACCATATCCTGGCACTCACCCATTGCTCCTATCCAACGAAATATGATGAATTTATTAGATAAATAATGCTTCGCGATTTTTTTTTGCATAAATATATTTACATACTAATGTTTAATCATAATATTTATTTTAATTATCATGAGTTATCTACCTACTTATAACTATCCCTAACCTAATACGTACGAAAATTTCGTGCAGTATTGTTCTAAATTTTGTTCTAGTATATCCAGGGAGGCCATCTCATGTACTTCATAGGGCCTTGCCGTGCACAGCCCCGCCAAACAGAGACTGCGTATTTGCGGGGTAGATGACTGGTTTATAGACAGCCATCTGATTTTTCATGCACAGTTTAGATGTTCTACAAATCAGCGGATACAGAGACCTGCATGAGTATGCTGCATTTTTGAATGAATTTGTCAACATTTGACCTAAATATCAGATGTCTGTCAAAGGTGAGTGCTATCTATCTATCTATCTAAACTTCGTCGAACAATTGGATGATCTCATCACCGAATCGTATTCGACATTCGTCTGTTGGAACAAGTTTTGGAGATGTTGAATGTGGAAACAAGATGAGCTGAGTTTTTGCCGCATTGATCACAATTTTCCAGCTTGTAAAATATTCAGTTAGAGCGTCCAGACCTGTCCGTAGTTTATACTTCAAAGCATTAATGATACGAGTAATGGTAGTATCATCAGCAAATTGTGACAGAACACCACTACCCGGAAGAGGTGCGATGTTTTGGTATGTAAAAATATTGTATAGGATGCGACCTAGGATACTTCCTTAGGGTACACCAGCAGAAATAGTTAATCTTTCTGAAAGTGCATTATTCAGAAAAACCTGAAATGCTCTATTTGCAAGATAATTTTTGATCATTTTAATAATATACATGGGAAAATTATACCGATGCAGTTTAAACACCAGGCCATCGTGCCACACATTGTCGAATGCCTTTTCAATATCCAATATTGCCATGGTAGCCGTTTTTAACACTGATTTGTTTTGCTGGATGACGTTGTTAATCCTTGTGAGTTGTTGGATAGTTGATTTTCATTTCCGGAACCTAAACTGTTCTTCCAGTAATATATCCTGTTCATCTGTGAAAGTAAAAATTTTCCTTTGTATTGACTTTTCAAACAGCTTGGAGAGGGCAGAGAGTAAGCTGATGGGCTCTTGGAAAAGGAAGCTGATAGCTCATGGAAAAGGAAGGATCTTTCCCCGGTTTCAAAACAGGGATAACTTAAGCTAACTTCCACATTGAAGGGAAGTAACCGAGCTCCCAGCACCTGTTCAAAATTTTAGCTAAGAAAACAACTGAGCGACTACTCGAATGTTTCAGCTCAATGTTGAAAGTGTTTTCGAAACCGGGGGTCTTAATATTTTTTAATATTTTGACAATAGCCATCAGCTCATTCGCAGTGACTCTACTTTTCTCAGGAACCAAAGCTGTCTGATTGGTCAACCTCAGCTACGCTATCAGCAACGCGAAGCCTCCCTATACTAGTCGAAGCAGATTACTACTACATGAAATTTGTGGTGTAAGCAACGATCGAAACCGTCGGCCAAGCGAAATAAATCAAACAGATGACATCATGATGGCATGCAGTGATTGATTAGTAAAAACGTTGGTCGATTTGAATCAGTTTATCAATAATATGCTATTGAAATAGTTAAACGACGTTGCCAAACATTTTTAAGTTCAGTGTTTCCAAATCGATTGGTTGTTTAATTATATTAACCCATCGACAAATGGCTGAGTAATTGGCGTTCAAAATTATGACAAAAAAGTTACGCGGCTACATTTGAAACGTTTCTTACTACCCGGCCCCTTATAGTGAGAAGTAAGGCATTTCTGATGGTTTCATCCACTGGTACATAGAATACCCAGTCAACCGTTACGGTAACATTTATGTATGTATGATTCGTAACCGAATGTTCGAAGTGAACACACGCGTTTTTTTAACAATCGACATCGGGAAGGTGCCTATCACAGCAGAGGCTGTAGTATAGGCATTAAATAAAAGTGATAAAAAGTAGCATCCCCGCAAGTGAGTTCTGTCTGTGCACCGGTTTCGTATCTGTATCGACAGTAGACGCTATTGTGCTATCCTCGGGTTGCAGTTATTTCTATTGTTTGCTACCCACATCGCAGCAGCCAAATCCTGAGTCAAGGTCACGCTGAGACACAACGAAAGAGAGAAGGAGCAATTCACCTAACAGCTTACCGTGACATACTGTTAAGTATTTTTCCAAACTTTTTCTTTCTACTTTTACTATTCATATATTTTATTTTCATAAATTTTACCAAGACGTTATAAAAAGTTTACCAAAATGATGGCTCGGGGGGTCCGTGGGTGGTATACTTCCGGCCCAAATTTAAGTCTCTCAGATTTTTAAATATTGCTCGGGACCTGACAAAACATTACTCGGCAATAAAAACTATAGATAAGGTTTCGCCAAACAAGTTACGCGTTGTTGTGTCCGACCTGAAGCAAGCAAACTAGATTGCTACCAGCGAGTTGTTTACGAGGGAGTACCGCGTGTACGTCCCATCTCATGTGGTTGAGATCGACGGTGTGGTCCGTGACGAAAGTCTGACGATCGAAGATCTGATGAAGGACGGGGTAGGCCGTTTCATAAACCCCGACCTTCAACCAGTGAAAAATTTTTAGGGCAAGCAATTGCACTCCAAATCGATAGATGGTAAATTTTTCCAATCGGACTCATTTCGTGTGACTTTTGCCGGATCTGCACTTCCAAATTATTTGGTGGTGAGTGGAGTTCGTCTACCTGTTCGGCTGTATGTACCGCGGGTAATGCATTGTACAAGCTGCAAACAGCTTGGTCATACGGCAACCTATTGTTGCAACAAACTGCGATGCGGCAAATGCGGAGAGGCCCATGAGGACGATCTCTGCAGAAGAGTATTGGAAAAGTGTTGCTACTGCCGGGAGAATCCTCATGATCTTTCGGTGTGCCCTATGTACATACAGCGTGCGGAGAAATTGAAACGATTCGTGAAAGAACGTTCCAAACGTTCTTATGCGGAAAGCTTAAAAAGAATCACTCCATCGACCCCTGAGAACCCGTTTGCAATCTTGCCAGTTGAAGAGGATACCTCTGACGACCCAGACGAAGGACCTTCGTACACACAGTTTGAAGGAAGCAGGGAAAGACAAAATCTGGCTTCTCCTAAGCTTCCTCGTGAAGGCCTCAGACTGTTCTCTTCGTCACAAAAGAACCAAACGGAAACGAAAAGTGCTGACTCAAAACCGAAGCAAACACCTCCTGGGTTAAAAAAACTTAGCGATGATAAGGAGTACCCAGTACTTCCTGGGGCATCAAAAACCCGAATGACCCCCAAAAAATCCAACAAACGCTGGATTATTGAAATTTTCTGATATCGTGGACTGGATATTAACAGCCTTCAATATTACTGATCCTCTAAAAAGTTTCCTAACTGCTCTACTGCCAACAGTAAGGAAATTTTTAAAACAGTTGACTGAATAATGGCCCCTCCTTGAAGCGATCGTATTATTTGATGGATAATTTACCACTTAGAATCGAAGATATGATCATTGTGCTTCAGTGAAATTGCAGAAGTATCATCCCAAAACTTGATTCTATGCTGGATTTATCCCTTTGCTCGACTTCGCTACAGTTAGATTGCAAGTTTAAGGTAATCTGTGATCTTCACGGTAGCGATCACTTGCCGATCATAGCTTCTATCACCAACCGTGTAAGACCATCGGAAACAATCAATGTTTCGTACGATTTCACACGAAACATTGATTGGAAATGTTGCGCGAGCTCGATATCTGAGAAACTAGAAACATCACAGGAGTTTCCTCCGGAGGAAGAGTATACATTTTTGGCTGGTTTGATTCTTGAAACCGCAATTCAAGCTCACACGAAATGAGTACCCAGCGCGCAAACTAGTATACGTTCTCCCAACCCATGGTGGGACAAAGAGTGCTCAGGGCTGAAAACGAAAAAGGCGGGTGGGTAATGTCAGAGACATAACTGGATGTTGTGAATACGAAAACAACTGACATGGTCCTTAACACTTCCGAATATCAATTAGTTGATCAATTGTATGAATTATGCAAGCATTCCCCTTTTTCAAATTTTTCTCAAAAAAAAGAAGGCTTCACTTGATCTCGATTACTGTGAATTTCACACAGCGAAAAGTGCACAAATCTAACCAAACTGATCTTGATTTGCACTAAACTGAGGATAATTACCTTCGATTTGCTAACAACAAATCCTAATAGTTCTTTAGAAATCTTTTAGAACCATTAGAACGGCTGATTTTGTGTAAAGCTCTCCACCGTTGTTTTTTCTCCAATGCTAATGACTGGCAGCTGTGACGTAATCGCTCTTGTCGAAAGCGAAACTAGTTGTGCGGACGACACAAAACACATCTGCTCGCAGTGGCGATAGAATAGAAACCGACTCAATTTTTTGTAAGAGTTTTCTTTTTATGTGGTTTCGTTTGTAGCTTTTTCACTAATGGGCGGTCCTAACGGCTAAAAAAATAGCAGCATATAGAATTTTAATTTCGATATTTCATTTCGGATTTGCATTTCATTGAAAGAAACTATCCGAATGCTGTCCTGGATTCATTCCTGCCTTTCAGAAGAAACAAATTGTGGAACTCACTGCTATATTAAACACTGTTCGGAACATTTTCTCGAACGATTTGTTGTACAGCAGCAGATACTTTGTTCTCTTCCTCAGAACGCGTTCTGATTGGCTGGTGTTGACATGGGTCAAATGAGGCAGGTTTTTCAATAGTGTACTATTGAAATACTTCAATGCTTTTTCTTTACACGCCTAAGTTGAAAAATTTCGGTTCTATTGGTAGTTAGATTATATAAATCCTTTCACAAATCACTAAACTATGAGCTTTAAAAATACGAGAAAGGCAAACGCGCCTTATGAGTTATCCTCTTTGATACTCGTTTATGGCAAACATTTCAGAAAAGTTTAATTTTAAATTATTTGAAATTATGTCACAAAACTGAAAATTTTATCATAAAATGGTGATAATATTTCCGATGGCATGTAGCAAAAATTATGTTGATTCGTTAGATACAACAAGAGATATTCACAACCAAAATCTTATCACTCTCTCAGAGGGTAAATTTTGAAAAGGCACCCAACCGTATTCACGACAAAAAGCTTCAGCCTTCATCTCGTTTAGAAGGAACGAAACCCTCGATAATTATCGGAAATACGCGGCGTTAGAATATCAATTGTAAAGTCTGATTAATGCTAAGAAACGCGGTTACTGGTGAAGGTTTGTTGACGGATTAACGAGAGAAACAGCAATGAGCACTCTTTGGAATACGGCCCGTCGCATGTGCAATCGAAATCACGCGAACGAAAGCGAGGAATATTCTAACCGCTGGATATTTGATTTTGCTAAGAAAGTATGTCCCGATTCTGTTCCGGAACAGAAGATATCCCGCGTCGCGACATTGAATACAAACGTAACACCGTTCTCGATGGTAGAGTTCTCACTTGCGCTCTTGTCGTGTAACAATAAAGCCCCGGGGTTAGACAGAATTAAATTCAACTTGTTGAAAAATCTGCCCGACTCTGCCAAAAGGCGCTTGTTGAATTTATTCAACAAGTTCCTCGGGGGTAATATTGTTCCACACGAATGGAGAGAAGTGAGAATTATTACTATTCAAAAACCTGGGAAACCAGCCTCCGATCACAATTCGTATCGGCCGATTGCTATGCTTTCCTGTATACGGAAATTGTTGGAGAAAATGATTCTCTTCCGTCTAGACAAATGGGTCAAAACAAATGGATTGCTTTCAGGTACACAATTTGAGTTCTCCGGGCAAAGGAACGAACGATTGTCTAGCGTTGCTCTCAACAGAAATTCAAATGGCATTTGCTCGTAAAGAACAAATGGCATCAGTTTTCCTCGACATCAAGGGGGCATTCGATTCAGTTTCCATTAACGTTCTATCTGAGAAGTTACATCAGCATGGTCTTTCACCAGTTTTGAACAACTTTTTCTATAATCTATTGTCCGAGAAACACATGCATTTTGAGCATTGTGATTGGACGACAAAGCGATTCAGTTACATGGGTCTTCCTCAGGGCTCATGCTTAAGCCCCCTTTTATACAACTTTTACGTAAACAACATTGATGAATGTATCAACACATCTTGCACGCTAAGACAACTTGCCGACGACAGTGTTGTGTCTATTATAGGACCCAAAACTGCCGATCTCCAAGGACCATTGCAAGATACCCTCGACAACTTGTCGACATGGGCTCTTCAAATGGGTATCGAGTTTTCTACGTAGAAAACTGAGCTGGTTGTATGTTCGAGGAAGCGAGAACCAGCACAATAACAGCTCAACTAGGGGGTGAAACCATAGCTCAGGTCATCACATTTAAATATCTCGGGGTCTGGTTCGATTCCAAAGGTACCTGGGGATGTCACATTAAGTATCTGAAACGAAAATGCCTACAGAGAATCAATTTCCTTCATACAATAACCGGAACTTGGTGGGGCCCTCACCCAGGAGATCTAATCAGGTTGTACAAAACGTTATTGTCCATATTCCATTGTTGTCAGTAATGGAATATGGATGTTCCTGTTTCCGCTCCGCTCCGAATATTCATTTCATTAAACTGGAAAGAATTCAGTATCGTTGTTTGCGTATTGCCTTGGGTTGCATGCAATCAACTCATACGATGACTCTTGAAGTGCTGGCGGGCGTCTTACCGTTGAAAAACAGATTCTAGTATCTCTCATTTCGACTGCTAATCCGATGCGACATTTTGAATCGGATGGTGATAGAAAACTTTGAAAAGCTTGTCGAGCTTAATTCACAGACCCGTTTTAGGTCCTTGTATTTTGACTACATGGCTTAGAATATAAATCCTTCTTCGTTTGTTCCCAATCGTGTTCAACTTGTGGATACTTCTAATTTTACTGTGTTTTTCGACACATCTATGAAATAAGAAATTCATGGAATCCCGGATCCTGTACGCCCTCAAGAGATCCCAAAAAATTTTAATAATAAATTTAAAGTAGTCGACTGTAATAAAATGTTTTACACTGACGGATCATATCTCGACGGGTCCACTGGCTTCGGTATATTCAATGTTAATTTCACCGCTTCCTATAAACTCAGTGATCCAGCTTCAGTTTACGTCGCAGAACTAGCTGCAATTCTGTAAACCCTCGAGATCATTGACACTCTGCCCACAGATCACTACTCCCTTTTATCGGACAGCCTCAGTTCTATTGAGGCTCTCTGTTCAGTGAAGCCTGGAAAGCACTCACCATATTTCCTGGGAAAATACGGGAACAGTTGAGTGCTTTATTTGCAAAATCATACCAGATTACCCTGGCTTAGGTCCCCTCACATTGTTCCATACGGGGCAATGAGAGGGCGGACTCGTTAGCCAAGGTGGGCGCACTAGAAGGTGGCATTTATGAAAGAACAATCTGCTTCAATGAATTTTTCAGTTGCTGTCGTCAGAAAACTCTAGCCAGCTGGCAAAATACATGGAATAGTGGAACTCTATGACGATGGTTACACTCAATAATCCCACAGGTATCGACGAAAGCTTGTTTCCGGGGGTTAGACGTGAGCCGAGACTTTATTCGTGTAATGTCAAAGCTTATGTCTAATCATTATATGTTTAGCGCGCATCTCCGTCGTGTGGGGCTCGCCGAGAGTGGTGTCTGCGTTTGCGGTGAGGGTTATCATGACATCGAGCATGTTGTTTGGATATGATGCCAGGTCCCAACTCATAGGTTCCCTTCGGGCCTTATGTACCAGTCCGCGACGTCTTGGCAACTCGAAATCTTCCTTATATGACTCTCATCTACAACTTCTTGAAAACTATCAATGCTCAAATTTAGTGCTCTCCCTATCTCTTTCTCGTCTACAGCTCTACCGCACTCTTCTTTACGTTGCTGGAAGTATGGCCTGTGTAAACGATGCTTTCGAGCATGCACCTGCCTTGAACTGACTGAGTTGCTGGAAGCTACCCAAAAACGTCACACCAACAAAGCATCCCAATCCAGAATAATCTCTTCATTGCTACAAGCTGAAGAACATGAAGATTCATCGAACGCAAAATGTGTCTAAAAGATGTACGCCACAAACAAATGATGTATTTAAATTTCAATTCAATACTGTGTAGGTCCCACCCTCCCTATGTCCCCTTACTAACTCTAGGGGAGTATGCCGCCCCGTAATACGGCATCTATTACGATCAATCGGAATCTCATTCAGGTTCCGATTCAGGAAATTTCGATTTCATAAAGTCACAGTGATTAACTAATATTACGAACAAGGTTTATTACAACATGGACTGCATATTCTAACTATCCTTAAAGCCTGATGGTCTAAGCTGAACTGGCGATAGATGATAGTCAGATAAGCTGCTACAGCATGATCTACCTACATTGCGCATTTGTGATAGTGCAAGTGGCTTTCGCACTTGTGAGTGAGGGGATTTCTGAACTGCTCGAATGAAATAATTTTTAGAGCAGCGTAACATTCCGTACGTTTGTTTGGTACTGCAACAGCATCCCATTCTCTCTCCCTAACAACAAGACAATCGGCCACGTTAAGCTAAAGCAAATGAGCCTAATAAATTTTTATTAGAAAAAAAAATCATATGTGTGTATGTAATATATATATATATATATATATATATATATATGTATATATATATATATATATATATATATATATATATATATATATATATATATATATATATATATATATATATATATATATATATATATATATATATATATATATATATATATATATATATATATATATATATATATATATATATATATATATATATATATATATATGTATATATATATATATATATATATATATATATATATATATATATATATATATATATATATATATATATATATATATATATATATATATATATATATATATATTTCTCTTTCTCCTTTTTTTAACGACTAAGTATAGTAGTCAATATTTCTTTTTTATGCCATTTTTGTAGAAACAAAATATGAAAATTATAGAAAGATAGTACTCAAGGGAGAGCAAGGTCATTTAAGCAAGCAGAAATCTTCTAGTAACTTAACTTTTACCTTCTACCAGAGGATTCGGGCTTAGGCATCTGAACAATGCGAATAGCCCAAGTCTCTGGTATGTCGGAGAGTAGTGATAAAGGTCTTTTACCATTTACTATCCGAACCGGCACAAGAAAAGTTACCAGAAGTTGTCACTTTCTACTTGCGACGGCATTCTCACACACAATGAGTTCTTCACTGCATGGATGTTTTTTCTTGATCTCTATACGGCTAGTTGAACATCGGAATGGAAGGTTTGCTCGAACTAGAGTCACAGCGTGTTTGCTGTATAGTCCCGGTTGTAGGCGACGTTCGGTAGTGCTCCACTCACCGCTACCCGATGGAAACACATCATGTTACCTAAAAATATAAAAATCTCAAAAATTTGAACTAACTAACTAGATATTTGTTTACGAAACGGACTTTATGTGTGAAATACATAACTTTTTGAACCCTCCCAATGTAGTTGCGCATTTGATCTGTCTTGGCATCGAATTGAAAATACTTATCCCCTTGTACAGCAATGAGTTTTGCGATCTGACTAACAAAAAGCTTGGTGTTCTAGTATCAGATGCGTTTCTAGTACTGTACCGGTGCAAATCAGTTAATCTTTCTTTTTTATCACACAAATATCGAGGCAACACGCCATTCAAGAAAATGAATACCATGGTTAAGTAGTAAATTCTCTGTTTCACTAAAAGCCATTGTAATGCGTTCAGTAGAAACTCCAAGATACTTAATATCTCTAACGCGATCAATAGTTTCACCATCAATTTCCACATTGGCGTCATGACCGGTGTTAAGGTGAAATGTAGCGTCATAAAATGCGCACAAAATTTTATCCGCTTCAGTTGAACGAACCGTCACACAAAGCATACCAAGAAAAACGGACACATAAAAACAACATTTTTCAATGATTGAGCGCAGTGGGCTTACCTCTCGTTATATTGGCTTGTAAAAAAGACTGGACGTAACGGATTTTTGAATCCTTCACACTTTGAATATATGCTAATTGAATCGTTATTGTTAGTGATTACTCTTACACTAGAGCTATAAATCATGAGTAATTATGAATGACTAAACATGAGGTTATATGTATATGTATTGACCAACTTGCTAACCATGTATATGCCTGTTGTTTTTCAATGTTTATAACATTGTTTCTATCACGATAATACTTGGTTTGTATTTCATTAAGAACTCAAAATAATTGGACATTATTAGCATTATAAATGACAGTTACTTAGAAAATAAACAATTTCTCACAATACCCATTTTATTGTATTCAACTCGTTTTTATTTCAACACAAAACCCAATGCTGCATAAATTCGCGTCATAATTTTATATGTAATTTTTGCTCACGATATAATGCCACCGTGCCCACCGTGCATTTCTCACACCACCTCAATACGAAACAGCAGCGCGCAAGCAATGAAAAAATGCGGAAAAGTTTATGTAAACTTTTTCAAATATCGTATGTTTTAGCTAAAATTTTATAATTTTGAATTGCATTTTCAGATTCTTTGTGAAATTCTGCTACAAACACTACTTTTCAGTTCTAAAATCATCCCCGTGGAACGGAACAGTTACCGTTTATGCATTTCAAAAACCAATTACGGCTAGGCAAATCAAAATTTCAAAATTCTAAGAATACTTAGTTATGATAAATTTGATTTCGTAAACTTAAGCGTTTTTGGTTTTTCGAAAATCGGTCTAGGTTTTGAATAATTGATCAAAAACGCGATTTTTGCATTTCGCTACATTTCACCTTAACAGAAGAAATAACCATATATTTAATTTTCGCGACATTTAGTTTCAATTGCTTAAATTTTAACCATCGAACCAGCGAACTTAAATCCTCGTTTAAATGTGCACCAGCTTCATTGAAATCTTTAGCAGTAATGAACAGAACAGTATCATCAGTAAATAAATTTATATCACAGAAACGTAAGACTCGCTTAATAGCATTAATGTACATAATAAAAAGAATAGTATCTAACACACTTCCCTGAGGCACACCAAGTGAATTACCGAAGGAACTAGACACTACACACTACACATTGTTAAAAACAGTATTTTGAAACCTACCACATAAATAGTTTTCAAAACATTCATGTGCCGTTCCCCCGATGCCAAGACGCCGAAATGTCTGCAATAATAACGGTCTAGTCGAATTTCAGATTATCCCAACTTAAAACACATATTTTTCAATTGTTTAAAAGTGATTTTTTGAAATTCATCAAGTCTACAATAGTTATTCATCGGCTGTGTTATTTCAACAAGTTCACCTACCAATTCAATACTTTGATTGATATGCTGAACACTATTTATGAAATAATTGTTGAACTTTTTTGATATGATTTGTTCTGTATGTTCTTATGTACCGTTAAAAGTTATGGTTTTCGATGCACTATGTGTAGGCTTGATAAGCTGCTTGAGGATTTTCCATAACTCTCTGCTGTTTTGTTGATTTTGATCTTTCTTCCTATGTATTTAATCATATCTAATCTTCTTTAAGGCCCGTGAATAAACATTTCGTGTTTGTGTATATCTAATCTAGTGACTATCATTGTTAGCTCTACAGAACCTCTTGTACTGTTTATCCCTCTCTTGTTGTTTATCCCTCTCCTTTAAGACATCTTTCCCCGGCTTCAAAACTGGGATAACTTAAGCTAACTTCCACTTTGAAGGGGTGTAACCAAGCTCCCAGCACCTGTTAAAAATTTTAGCTAAGAAGACAAATGAGAGAATACTCAAGTGTTTCAGCTCAATGTGGAATGTGTTGTCGAAACCGGGGGCCTCCATATTTTTGGATTTTTTAACAATAGCCATCAGCTCTTTCGCAGTGACTCTACTTTTCTCAGGAACCAAAGCTGTCTGATTGGTCAACCTCAGCAACGGCTCTTTCATGTGGACTAACAATGTTGATTCCTAAATTGTGAGAACATACTAATTGCTGGCCTAGCTCATTTGCTTTCTCTACTGGTGTAATTAAAAATATTCAGCTGCGTCCTGGGGTGACATCAGAAAAGGAATAGGCTTCGTTTTTTTCTAAAACACCTTCGTTAATTACCAGAAGGGTTTTGAATGTGAGAGAATTAGTCGAAGCTTTTGCTAGAAGTTCCTGTTGCGTAGCTCAGTTATCCTTTCCTGGATTATTTTAGTTAATTTGTTATAAAAGGTCTTCTCATCTAGTATGCCAATTCGTTGATACTGCATCCGGTAGATATTTCGAAGTCATATGAGTTTCTTGGTGACAGTGTCAATTTGAAGAAAGGAACTCGGTACTGTGAAAGAATGTGTCGGTGCCTATATAAGAGGAGCCTATCTCTTTGTGCGAAAGTTCATACTGCCTAGAACGATGCGGTATTTTCTCATGCATGACGCGAAGTCTCCCTATACTAGTCGATGCAGATTTGCTACTACATGAAATTTGCGGTGTAAGCAACGATCGAAACCGTCGACCAAGCGAAATAAATCAAACAGATGACATCATGATGGCATGCAGTGATTAATTAGTGAAAACGTTGGTCGATTTGAATCAGTTTATCAATAATATGCTATTGAAATAGTTAAACGACGTTGCCATACATGTTTAAGTTCAGTGTTTCCAAATAGATTGGTTGTTAAATTATATCAATCCATCGACAAATGGCTGAGTAATTAGCGTTCAAAATTATTACAAAAGTTACGCGGCTACATTTGAAACGTTTCTTACCCTCCGGCCCCTTATAGTGAGAAGTAAGGCATTTCTGATGGATTAATCCACTGTTACATAAAATACCCAGTCGACCGTTATGGCAATAAGTATGTTTGTAATATGATATATATATATATATATATATATATATATATATATATATATATATATATATATATATATATATATATATATATATATATATATATATATATATATATATATATATATATATATATATATATATATATATATATATATATATATATATATATATATATATATATATATATATATATATATATATATATATATATATATATATATATAACTTTCTCCTTTTTTAACGACTAAGTATAGTAGTCAATATTTCTTTTTTTCTTTATTATGCGATGCTCACCTAACCACAGACCATTTTTGTAGAAACAGAAAATGAAAATTATAGAGAGATAGTACTCAAGGGAGAGCATGTGAATATATGGGGGAGGGAGGATGTGAATATATAGAACGGAAAGGTGAGACGTGACAGAGGGTCATTTAAGCAAGCAGAAATCTTCTAGTAACTTAACTTTTACCTTCTACCACAGGAGTCGGGCTTGAGCATCTGAACAGTGCGAATCGCCCAAGTCTCTGGTATGTCGGAAAGTAGTAATAAAGATCTTTTACCATTTACTATCCGAACCGGCCGTCTCTCCTTTTCCGTTCTATATATTCACATCCTTGCTCTCTCTTGAGTACTATCATTCTATAATTTTCATTTTCTGTTTCTACAAAAATGGTCTCTGGTTAGGTGAATTAACTTTTTACTTTATCCGTTTTTTTGTTATTTTTTTTAACGACTAGGTAGAGTAGTCAATATTTCTTTTTTCTTTCTTATGCGATGTTCACCTAACCAGAGACCATTTATGTAGCAACAGAAAATGAAAATTATATCGATTCCAATCGATTTCGCTCGACGAACTAAGGAAATGTATGTGTGTATGGGTCTGCATGTGTGTTGTCAACAAAGAGGTCGAGATCTCAGAGATGGATAGACCGATTTCGATCAAACTAGCCGCAAAAGAAAGGTCTTCTCGTCACCCTGAACGAAATTGAATGATTTTGAGATCGAATGTTTACTTTGTGAGTTATACAAAGTTTTCTGTCAAAATCTGTTCATTTTGAACGAAGCTATCGATATATATATATATATATATATATATATATATATATATATATATATATATATATATATATATATATATATATATATATATATATATATATATATATATATATATATATATATATATATATATATATATATATATATATATATATATATATATATATATATATATATATATATATATATATATACATATCACGCGTTTTTTTAGAACGGCCAATAAGCCACCTGTCAACTACCACTTTCCAACTAACTTTCCACTACCAACTTTAAGGAGTGCATCGAAAAGTAGTTAGCAACATTGATTATTGACATTGACATATTTTGACATCAGTTTTCGATATATTGTAGAAAAATTACATTTTTATGCATTTCTCTGATTATATTGAAGAAAATCCTAGTTTCTGTGAAATGCTCGTACTTTGGACTTGACATTCTTCATTAAATTCTGCACAGGTACTTTTGTGACTTTCTTAGTGACAGCTGTCCAGTTTTTTTAACTCCTGCATGTTTCGGGACACTGTACCTTCCTTCCGAAAGTGCCGATTGACAATTGCCCAATACCTTTCAATTGGCGGGCAGCTCGGTGGGATCATGTCCTTTTCCACGAATTGTACATTATTTTTGACAACCACTGTAGAACGTAGTTGGCGTAGTGGGCTGAATCAAAATCCCCCCAGAAGAGAGGAGGAGCTATATGCTTTCTGTACAGTGACAGCATTCTCTTCTTCAAACATTCTTCCTCGTACACCTTGGCGTTAATTGTGCCCTTCGTGAAGAAAATCGACGACCGCAAAAAACAGGTACAAATTGCTTGCCAGACCAACACCTTCTGCCTAAACTTTTCCATCGCCACCGTGGTGTCAGCGTCGTCCAGGTCCTGGTACACCGATTTCATACAATAATGCGGTCCGGGCTGCGCTCGAGAGTCTTCCTTGGCGTAGGTTTCGTCGTCGATCAGGATGCATTCGTCTTTATTCTGTAGAATCCGGTTATACAGTTTTCGCGCTCTTGTTTTGGCCTGAACTTGCTGTACAAGGGACTTTTTCAGCACCTTCTGTTTCTTGTACGTTTTCAGGGAGTTCCGAACTTTGATCCGTTGAATCATCCCGATGCTGGTGTTGAACTGCTTGGCCAAATCCCGCGTCAACGCCGATGGGTTTTTCCTGATGTACTCAACCACTTTTGAGTCCCGGCCGGGCTGGCTGGGACCCGTTTTCCTACCGGATCGGGGCAAATCCTTCATGAAAAGGGCCTTACTGAACTTCTCGATAATATTTTTGACACTGGTATGGTGCACTTTCACCCGTTTTGCAATTTCGTTGTACGTGACACCACTTTCTGAGCACCAAGTGTGCAGAATTTTCTTTCGCGTTTCCGGATCAATTCGACTCATAATTGAAACGATAAACTGTACCGAAACCAATCGAATGCGCAGCTGTTATTGACATGTAAACGAACACGCTGCAAAAAATTAAACCATTTCAGAGTAATAACTGTTTGAATGTTGCTAACTTCTTATCGATACACTCCTTAGCCTTATTCCAGTAATAGGACTTTTACGCGTTTGATGATAAAGCGCTGTTTCGGAGCCAAATGAAACACGTTTTTTGTCGTGAATACGACTTACTTTACTATAGGGCGCCTTTTCAAAATTTACCCTCTGAGAGAGTGATAAGTTTTTCAATAGTACACTATTGAAAAACCTGTTTGATACGACGCATGACAGCACCAGCCCATCAGAACGCGAGATGTCTCCTGCTGTACAAGAGCATCCATATAAAAGTTGAAATATTCATTTTTCCTACCATTTGCTGAGCAACTGTTCCCGAAACAAGACACACGATAGCAACATCGAGGACCTGTCGTCTCACTGTTTCCCGTTCTGCGAACAGGAAAGAAATTCTAACAAAGGAGCTGTCCATAGACCGCTGCCAGTAGCAGCTTAAAATAAAATGTGATGTGAGAAATAGCGCTATTTAAGTTAAAGCAGCTACTCTGAACGTACGAGACACCGTCAGCACGATGACACCGAAAACCGGTAGAAAAGCAGCCAAAAAGTCCAGCAAGGCCCATTCAGAGCACTTTGCAGACAATTCAAAGCACTTTTGAGTGCTAAAGATTATCATAAAGAACTAGTTGAATTTTGTCGCTTTCCTACCATTTTCTGAGCAACTGTTGCCCTTGTTAAAATAATTTGCACCGTCTCTAACACATTCAATTACGGCAATGCGAAAGTGGAAGTGATGATGTTGAACACATCTGCATGCTAGAATACAAATATGCCGTGTGGAACAGAGTGGCCACGTATACAGATCAATATGTATTTTTGTCGTGAATTCTTTAGTATGCGGCCGAAAACAAAAATGAACAAACATTTGTTAGAACAAAGGTTTCCACTTGATTTGCGCATTCTACTTTCCAGGCGTATCAGAACTGGGTAAACATAAAGCAATCTTAAATATTTCTTTATCACAGTGATGTGGTCGTCCTCAAAAGAACGGGGACTCCTCGTCGTTACGGATGGCCAGCTGCAGATGGCGAGGGATGATTTTCGTTTTCTTGTTGTCACGGGCAGCGTTACCGGCCAATTCCAACACTTCGGCAGCCAAGTACTCCATCACTGCCGCCAGATATGCTGGTGCACTGGTACCGACACGCTCGGCGAGGTTTCCCTTCCGGAACAGACGATGGATTGTGCCAACTGGGAACTGCAGACCAGCACGGTTTGAGCGGGACTTTGCCTTGCCCTCAACTGTTCCTCATGTGTGCGTGTTTCTGCGAAAAAAATCCACAAGATGCTGTTAACAGCTAGACAGCCAATTCAGTATTACTGGCTGCTGTTAATTTTTTTGTTTTTATTTTCGCATAAATATCTGTTTATTAATCTTCTTTTTGTGTATTACAGCAACATTTTACAGTACAATGTTTTGACCCTTTGGCCTTTCATTTTTGTTGTTCATACGATTCTTTATTAATAATAGGTGTTTTAGTTACTCTTGTTTTACATACTAATGTTTAATCATAATATTTATTTTAATTAATTATAAAATATCTACCTACTTATATCTATCCCTAACCTAATACGTACAAATTTTGAGTTATTTGTATTTCAGAGATTGAGCACCTCTCTTCAAATTTCGTGCAGTATTGTTCGAATTTTTGTTCTAGTATATGAAGGGAAGTAATCTCATGTACTTCACTAGTCCTTGTCCAAGGGGGTAGATTTAGAATCATATTTAAGATCCTACTTTGAATATGCTGAAGCCTAAGTTTGTGTGTTCGTGCACAGCCCCACCAAACAGGGACTGCGTATTCAATTGCGGGGTAGATGATTTGTTTATAGACAGCCATCTGATTCTTCAGGCACAGTTTAGATGTTCTACAAATCAGCGGATACAGAGACCTGATGAGTATGCTGCATTTTTGAACGATTTTGTCAACATGTGACCTGAATATCAGATATCTGTCAAAGGTGAGTCCTAGATATATAACTTCGTCGGACCATTGAATGACCTCATCACCGAATCGTATTCGGCATTCGTCTGATGGAACAAGTTTTGGAGATCTTGAATGTGAAAACAAGATGACCTGAGTTTTTGCTGCATTGATCACAATTTTCCAGCTTGTAAAATATTCAGTTAGAGCGTCCAGACCTGTCTGTAGTTTATTCTTCAGAGCATTAATGACACGACCTTTGTAAAGAATGGCAGTATTATCAGCAAATTGTGACAGAACAACACTACCCGAAAGAGGTGGGATGTATGATGTAAAAATGTTGTATAGAACCTAGGATACTTCCTTGGGGTACACCAGCAGGAATAGTAAATCTTTCTGAAAGTGCATTACTCAGAGAAACCTGGAATGCTTTATCTGCAAGATAATTTTTGATAATTTTAATAATATACATGGGAAAATTATACCGATGCAGTTTAAACACCAGGCCATCATGCCACACATTATCGAATACCTTTTCAATATCCAATATTGCCATGGCAGTCGTTTTGGACACTGATTTGTTTTGGAGGATGACGTTGTTAACCCTTGTGAGTTGGTGGATGGTGGATCTTCCTTTCTGGAACCCAAACTGTTCTTCCAGTAATATATCCTGTTCATCTGCGAAAGCAAGAATTCGTCTTTGTATTGACTTTTTAAACAGCTTGGATAGGGCAGAGAGTAAGCTGATGGGCCGATAGCTCTTGGAAAAGGAAGGATCTTTCCCCCGGTTTCAAAACTGGGATAACTTTAGCTAACTTCCACTTTGAAGGGATGTAACCAAGCTCCCAGCACCTGTTAAAAATTTTAGCTAAGAAGACAAATGAGCGAATACTCAAGTGTTTCAGCTCAATGTGGAATGTGTTATCGAAACCGGGGGCCTCCATATTTTTCGATTTTTTCACAATAGCCATAAGCTCTTTCGCAGTGACTCTATTTTCCTCAGGAACTAAGCTGTCTAATAGGTCAACCTCAGCTACGCTATCAGCAACGGCTCTTTCATGTGGACAAGAATGTTGAGTCCTAAATTGTGAGAACACACAAACTGCTGGCCTAACGCATTTGCCTTCTCTACTGGTGTGATTAAAGGTATTCCTTGAGCTGCGTCCTGGGGTGAAATAAGAGGAGGAATATTCTTCGGTTTTTTTCGTAAGCACCTTCGTTAAGGACCAGAAGGGCTTTTTATATAAAAGATATTTTATTCAGGCCTATTAGCTTTACGTGGCCGATTTAGCTGAGTTTTTAGATAATTTTTTTTTTGTATTGGATCTCGTTGTCACCCTTTTTCTAGGGGGAGAGGAGCTTCCATTTTCCTCCTGCGAGGATTGAGGGGCAGTTTGTTCGTGTCGTGTTTCGTCTCGTCATCCATTGCCGTGGTATTGTTGATTTCGTTGCTAGTTGCTGTAGATGCGCCTTGTTGTACATTGTTTGCAGTTGCTGGTTGGTTGAATGGTAAGCTGTTAACTGCAGCTGGTGTACTTTGTTCTATAGGGGTTGGATGGTTTCGTTGAAGGGGATACTTCCCTGTTGTTGGTGACTGTCACAGGTGTACTGGGGTTGCTTGGGCTTGATGTGAAGGAAGCACCGTTGTTTTTTGGTATAGTTGTCTCCTTGTCCGGTTTATCACATGGCTTACCGTAGTGAACAGCTTTTTGGCAATATTGACATGTGGCCATCTGATTGTCATAGGTAACAAGTGATTTGCACGGTATTCTTGTATCCTGACCGAATGTCACATAAGAAGATATAGGCCTCCTCAAGCGCATGCGTAACAAACGTACGCCATTTAGAATAACGGGGAAAAAATTCTTCCACTTTTTTTCTTAAGGATCGATGACGCTTGAGGGAAGATCATGCACACGCACTTCTATAACTCTATCATCCATATATACTGGAATGTTCTACTTGATATTTTCATGCTCCACATAGTGCACATTATTATTGTCTTTAGCGAATTGAATTGCATCCATCTCTTTATAGAACTGGATATAAACAACATTATTGGCCTTATTGCATTGAAGTAAATGCACACGTTTAATGTCAAGATGCATTCGCTTCTTAAGCAAACTTTCAAGTTCTCGTATCGAAGGTCGAATTTTGCACTGTCTGAAGTCAACAATAATTGTATTCTTTCGTACCGGCGGTAGCTTTTGTTCGTTTGGTTTACTCATTTTCGAGGTGTATTGTTCACTACACAATACTGTACTTGGTTTCTTCTGCCCCCAACGTAAGCGGTTTTGTTTTATCGACTGACTTGGATGAGATGTAAACCCGAACTGACCAGAAGGGCTTTGAATGTGGAAGAATTTCTCGAAGCTTTTACTGGAAGTTGCTGTTGCGAAGCTCAGATATCCTTTCCTGTATTATCCTGGTTAAGTTGTTATAAGAGGTCTTCTTATCTAGTATGCCAGTTCGTTGATACTGCCTCCGGTAGATATTTAGATGTCGGATGAGTTTCTTGGTGACACTGTCAATTTGAAGAGAGAAACTCGGTATATGTTGTACTGGAACCGTCCTATCACGAGCGACTGTTATTGAATGCTGGAAGGAAGATAGGGCCGCATCGATTTCCATCGGGGAATCTAGTGGCAAATCGATATTAATATGTTGGTCGGCGATTTTTTGAAATTGGACCCAGTCGGTGCGATAATAGTTTCTCCGAGGTTGAATAGGCACTGTTTCTGGTGAAGATCCCAATGTCAATATTACTGGAAAGTGGTCGGAAGATAGCTCGTTGAAGACAACCGGAGAGCTGTCTATGGCGATGTTGCTGATAAATATATCCAAAATGGAATGAACTCCTGATCTGGAAAGTCGCGTTGGTTGATCCGAAGCAAGGATGTTGTACTGTTCAGCTTCGTAATCTTAGGCAAGTACGAATCCTTTTCGGTTCTGTCTTTTGTTTCCCCACAGCTCATGCCGTGCGTTCAGGTCCCCAGTAATGATGAATTTGTTTTGTCGTCGAGTGAGCATAGCCAGATCTCGCTTCAATGATGCACACGTACCATCTCGAAGATTGGTTTGTTTGGGGCAGTACGCTGCAATGATGATGATGGGTCCCATCGTCGTTGTAATCCCAATTCCGATGGCTTCTATAAGTTGCAATTTAAAGGCTGACAGAAGCCTGTGCTGAATGGATCGTTTAATGGCAATGGCAACTCCCCCTCCTCTGGTAGTTGTCCTGTCGAGCCTGTGAGTCCCGTAATTGGACATAAAAATTGAAATTTCAGGTTTAAGGCCATCGTCCAAGTACCATGCGCGCGAGTGGTTTTAGGAAATTTTCGATGGAAATTTTGAAAAATTTGACAAAACCGAAAACATACAGACCTTTGAAATACTTTTATCTATCTACAGGGTGAAAATGGCTTGAAAATTCGGAGGATTTTCCGAGTCTTATCAAAAATAGCAATGAAAAAATGAGCTTTTTTGCAATTTTTCACAATTATTTGAAAAAATAATTCGATGGAATGAAATTTTTTTTCAAAAAAACCTTATGCTGGCAACAAGGATCACATTCGGAAAAATGTTTGGAAAACCTTTTCACGCTTTTCATGGAAAATCAACGAATTTCATATAACCGATTTCGTGGAAATTTTTGAAATTCGTGGGTTTTCTATGAAAAGCGTGAAAAGGTTTTCCAAAAATGTGTCCGAATGTAATCTTTGTGTCCATCATTAGGTTTATATGAAAAAAAAAATTTATGTCATCGCATTATTTTTCCAGCTAATTGTGAAAGATCACAAAAAAATTGTGAAAGATCACAAAAACCTCATTTTTCAGAGCTATTTTTGATAAGACTCGGAAAATCCTACGAATTTTCCAGCCATTTTCACCCTGTAGATAGATAAAAGTATTTCAAAGGTCTGTATGTTTTTGGTTTTCTCAAATTTTTCAAAATTTCCTACGAAAATTTCCTAAAACCACCCGCGCGCATGGTATTTGGACGATGGCCTTAAGATGAGTTTCAGTTAAAATAGCAATATCGGCATTCTTCTCTTGAAGAAAGTCGGATAACTCAGCAGTTTTGCTCATGAGTGAGCAAGCATTCCAATTTACTACAACCAACTAATTATATTGCATATTCGATGATGAATTTGCCTAAGGCGTTGATTTGATCTAACCGCGTTCTGCAGTTTCGTAGTTTTGTTGTCATTGTTTCAAAAATGACGATCAGTTGTTCAGCAGAGAATAAGTCACCAGAGTCATCCTTTGTGGTTGTGGTTGATTATTGCCCCATCCAGGAGGGATTTTTGAGGAAGATTCTTTTTGTGATCCAGCGGCTGAATCTTTTAGATTGCTACGAGGCAGTGGCGGCAAACTTGGAATATCCCTCTTCGGTGGGAGCCGTGGAAAATTAATTTCATACTTCTGTGGAACATTCTTGTGCGTTGACTGTTTACGGGATGCCTGTTGTCGAACTTTTGTGAACTCAGGACGTTTGGGACACGATTTGCTAGTAGATGGATTGTCGCCATCACAGTTCACACATTTTACAGCGATATCATCTAGTAGGCAATCGTTGGTATTATGTGAATCGGCACATTTCCCGCACCGATTTTTCATGTGGCAATTCCTCGCTCCATTGCCGTAGTTCAAACAGTTCGTGCAGTGTGTGACATCCCGATGTACCGGTTTATACTTTTGCCATGATTATATGAAATAACGATTTTATGGTTTTCAGTTGACTCATGGTGATGGAGCCCTTCTCCAGATGAACCAAGTACAATTGATCTCGATACTTTTTGTCCGTGTTATGTCGCTTCATTTTAAACACCATCAAAGGCTTCAGTCCAGCCTCCGACAGTACCTGCTTCAGTTCGGCTTCCATCATGTCGGATAGTCCTCGAAGTACAACTTTCATAGGTTTGTTGGCGGCAATATCGTGTGTGAAGTATTCGGCTTTTGTCTGCTTCAGGTACAATTCCACTCCTTTGTAGTGGTTCAAAGCCGGAACAGTTATTTTGTAGCCTTCAGTACATAAACGGATTGTTGCCTGTAGTCCTCTGCTGATCAGCGTGTTGAAATCCGAGCGTAGAGTTGGTGGGAAGCCCTTCAGGTAGAAAGGCGGCATTTTTTCCTTCTTCTGCAGTTCCTCTTCGACATCAACTGGCAGATCAGCGTATTGGTTGTTACTCAGCAAACGGTCGTTTATCTGTACATAACTTGGCTTCAGATGCTTGGCATCCTTTGGATCCTTCTCGGATCTATGACGCGTTTTACACATAGCTTGGGTAGGTAGTAATTATTATTATTATTATTATTATTAATATTATTATTATTATTATTATTATTATTATTATTATTATTATTATTATTATTATTATTATTATTATTATTATTATTATTATTATTATTATTTTTATTATTATTATTATTATTATTATTATTATTATTATTATTATTATTATTATTATTAAATTTCGAGCAGAATATCTTCGAACTTCATAGCTTCAATAAAAATAAACTACAAATTTGTCGTACCTAGCCTCCTATATTGGCAAATTAAAAAGGAATTGTTTAAAGTTTGGAATATATAGTTGTAGAATAGTAGCTGTTTAATGTACCTAATCTGTACTTTAATGTAGGTGCATCGCTTCAAACTCTATTAGTGAAAAAGGGGAAAGCTTGCACAATTCATACAATCAATCAACTAACTGATATTCGGAAAAGTGAGAGAGCGTGCCAGTTTTTTCACGACATCCAGTTATAACTCTGACATTACCCACCCGCCTTTTTATACTGCTACATACAATTGTTTCTAAGTATCCAAAAGACTGTGTACAACATCTTTTTCATGGCATTTTGCCTCGGATTTTAGCACGGTTCATTTTTGGCATCATAATCCTTCGAGTATGATATGTAACTTGGCATGATGGCATCATTTTCAAGTTGAAAGAAATTTCATAATTATTTTGATTTAAACCACTTACAGTAATAATTGCTGGAAGAACATAAATTTCATATACCATTCGATTCAGTTCGTCGAGATAACAACTAATCGATTGTTGTTTTAAATAAACTGTTATTTTTGTTTTTCGATTAGCAGAAACGATGGTTGAAACAACTAATTTAACTGTTTGAAAAAAAAAAATGCTGTCAATTAGTGAGGACACATACCTTTCAATTTCAACAAATATTTTAGTTGAAATAACTGGTGTTGTTATTGAAACGAAATTCTGTTTGTTGAAAAATAAATTGGTTCTATTTGTTTTAGACGTTGCAAATAGTTGAATCAACTCGAACAATGTTATTGATTTGCAAAATAATCAAAATATTCTTACTGATACACGTCATGATCTATTTGAAATAAGTTCGGTATGTTGAGATTCATGAAATAAATATCGTTGTTAAAATATAAACAGTATTTTATTTTGACATATAATATCATTAGGAATGGGAAAACCACCGATCACTGCTGATTTCAAGTGATCTTAACCAAGGACTTAATTATCTTTACGAAATCAGAACTGATCTGATCTCTAAGTGTTTTTGATTTTTGTATGATCATGATCATGTCAAGTCGAGATCAGTAAAGATCTATATTCTAAAAAAATACTTCTGCTTCGATCGGAAATGATTGATGTAGAAAAACGTTTTTAATCAGCAAAAGTGCCCGGAGGGGCGAGTAAATTAGCGAAATTATTAAATTTACCTAAAATGAGTATTGAAAGATGATGCCTTCAAACGGTTGAACTAAAGTTATGCACTGATAATTTAAGTCAATTTATATGAGCTTGGGTGCATCAACCGCGGAGAATTGGAATTTTGTGACGGCAATTCAAACGCGCCATTCAATCGCAGCGCGTTCTGTGTGTTTGAAACCCTTCGCTCCTGTTACTTTTATAAATGAAATTCATGTCAAAAAACGTTTTATTGCTAATGCATGAACATCATCATCGGTATCAAACAGCTGGAAATAAAACAGTCTGCTGGAAGTAAATCAATGATCGAATTTGAAGCATAAAATTTTTGCGCATACCTGAAAGATCACGAGAAGATCATTCATTAACATTTTCTTAATTTGTCACCAAATCTTTTTCATCTTAAACAAGGTTAACTTTATCACAACACCGCCGTTAGATAAACACTTGTTATCATAAATTTCTCAAATCGAATGAACACAATTTCACCAAACGCTTCAACCATCGATGTTATTTTCATTGACATTTTGAAGCGAAGCGAAGAGATTTCAACTAAAAAAGTTGTTGATTTTGCATTGCGATTATTATTTTGCTTTCAACTGTCTCCAGCATTTGACAGCATTCAAAACAACATATTTTTCAACTACTTGAATATATGCAAATCAAAAACCATATTGGTTGAATCAAAATGAAATTAGTTAACTATCGCAAAAATCAAAAACTGCGATATCGCAATTTTACGATCGAAGGGTTCTCCGTGTGGATAGTCGATTACCAAATAAATTTATTTCAGTTTAAGCGGTATTTAAATTAGTGAATTTTGTCCGATTACGGAATTACAGGATGATGAGTTTTTAAATGCATACAGATATAGAAGATATAAATTGTTCCACGTATTAGTTTATGAACATACAAATCATTTTGGATTATGCTAGTACCTGACTACCGGCTCTGGAAGTAATAAATAATGGCGAAAAACTCTAAAGTGGAACTTTTTTCGACATCTCATGGAATGTTTAATCGATTGTCACACGTTAAGATTGAAATTCGGTACGATTTGCAGGTTCGACATCACAGGGTAATGAGTGATTGAAATCTCAATTTGCCGTTAAAAACGACGATAATTAAAATAATGTCATGAGAACAAAAACACCGAAAAATATTCATACAAAAAACACATGCGGATTGATAAAAAAAAATGTATCATCTCACTGCTAGGTGGATTAATAACGTTTTTACGAAGCTACTTCGTAAAAAGAGGTTTTTGCATGCAATAAGAATTAATTTCGGCTCAATTATATTCCTTGGAAATTACTACAATATAGGTCTATACTGTATGTTTCGTCTTCGACTCGTCAGTACATAACAGTTTATGTTGAATTGTTATGTAACCTAGCAGCTCAACATAAACCGCTAGGCAGACATAAAGTTTCTGCTACTTACAGAACACTTTTTTTTTATTTGCAACGAAGTCTTTACTATCGTGCCGAACGTAAACGAGTTTCGACTTAAACTGGCCGATTCATGTGATGGTCATTTAGGGGTTATCCTATTTTATGCATTGGACACATAACCGATTTCTATACTTTATGTTTCGTCTTTGACTCGTCAGTACATAACAATTTATGTTGAATTGTTATGTAACCTAGCAGCTCAACATAAACCGCTAGGCAGACAAAAAGTTTCTGCTACTTAGTACTTACAGAACACTTTACTGTCGCACACAACGTCTTTACTGACGTGCCGAACGTAAACGAGTTTCGACTTAAACTGGCCGATTCAGGTGATGGTCATTTAGGTGTTATCCTATTTTGTGCATTGGGCTTATAATCGATTTCTATACTTTAAGTAGCAGAAACTTTATGTCTGCCTAGCGGTTTATGTTGAGCTGCTAGGTTACATAACAATTCAACATAAACTGTTATGTACTGACGAGTCGAAGACGAAACATAAAATATAGAAATCGGTTATGTGCCCAACGCACAAAATAGGATAACCCTTAAATGACCATCACCTGAATCGGCCAGTTTGAGTCGAAACTCGTTTACGTTCGGCACGACAGTAAAGACGTTGCACTTCGGTGCAAATAAAAAAAAGTGTTCTGTAAGTAGCAGAAACTTTATGTCTGCCTAGCGGTTTATGTTGAGCTGCTAGGTTACCTAACAATTCAACATAAACTGTATTGTACTGACGAGTCGAAGACGAAACATAAAGTATAGCAATCGGTTATGTGCCCAATGCACAAAATAGGATAACCCATAAATGACCATCACCTGAATCGGCCAGTTTAAGTCGAAACTCGTTTACGTTCGGCACGACAGGAAAGACGTTGCACTTCGGTGCAAATAAAAAAAAGTGTTCTGTAAGTAGCAGAAACTTTATGTCTGTCTAGCGGTTTATGTTGAGCTTCTAGGTTACATAACAATTCAACATAAACTGTTATGTACTGACGAGTCGAAGACGAAACATAAAGTATAGAAATCGGTTATGTGCCCAATGCAAAAAATAGGATAACCCCTAAATGATACAATATAGGTGTTTTCGGAACAAGTTTGGTGAGTACATGTTGGAAAAAGTACGGCTGTGTAATGTCAGAGACATAACTGGATGTCGTGAATACGAATAAAACTGACACGATTTCTTCACACTTTCGAATTCGAATTGATAGTTGATCGATTGTGTGAATTGCGAAACTTTCCCCCTTTTCATTACTAAAATTTTCAACGATTTTTGACGCCGATTATCTCATTTCGGATTTGCATATTTCATCGAAAAAAACTATCAGGATGCTGTACAGGATTCATTTCTGCCTTTCAGAAGGACCAAATTGTGAAATTCGCTACGATATTTAGCACAGTTCGGAACATTTATCTCTAACTATTTTCGTACAGCGAAAAATGCACGAAGCAAATTAAATTATTTTGGATTTTCACTAAACTGATGATTTCTTCCTTCGATTTGCAAAGAAGTAATCCTAATAGTTCTTTAGATAACATGTAGAGCCATTAGAACGGCTGATTTTATATAATGTTGTCCACTTTTCGTTTCTTGTTTTCTTTCTCTCCAATGCAAACGACCAGCAGCTGATGCAATCGTTCTTGCTTGAATTGAAACTAGCTTTGCGAACAAACCGACACATCCCATCGCAGTGCCAAATGATGCGAAATTGGTTTAATGCGTCTTCTCATCTTCACGACCGAAAGGCAAATGAGAACTACGACCTGAGCGTTAGAGGTTTTTAACCATGCAGAAGGTGCGCTCTCCGATGCCGCTGTTTGAATGCGTATTTTCGCCCCGACGTCTGCTTTCATCCAACGCATAAGAAGAAATGATCGATTTCCGACCATGGTTCACTTTTTATAACGTTCAGTTGAAGGTATGTGCCTGACTACCTCATAATCGTCGTCCTTGCGCGAAAAACCCAAGCAAAAGTAAAGAATTTTCCGCGTTGTTTTAAAATTTTCAGAAAACTTGCTTTTTGAGTTGTTTGTGGTTCTCTCACACAAAATATTATCCTACATTCCTGATCATATTTTTGATTAAATAGTGAAAGAATTATGTTGCTACCATTAATACAAGTCGAGATATTCACGATTAAGTTCTGCCCATTCTTCCATATGGCTAATTTTGAAAAGGCGCCCCATAGTAAATTAAGTCGTATTCACGACAAAATGGGCCGTATAGAGTACAGTAACGGAATTAGGAACTGGACCTGAGTTCAAGAACTAAATTCAGAACTTAAAACAGACTCAGAATTCAGTTGGATTTTAGTTCTAGAACTACAATTTCGAAACTGAAATCAGTTCCGGGATCTTTTCCAGAATCCAGTTCAGCACACAGGCTCTGAATTCTAAACCCATATTCCGGAACTAAGCTCTGAAACTTGAAGACGATTTTTCGCCACGACCATCAAAATGGGTTGTATAGAGTACAGTAGAGCAAAATTTCGCATAATTATTTGAGAGTATTATTATGGTTCTAAAATGAACCGAATAGCAGAATTCTAGAATAAGGAACTGGACCTGAGTTCAAGAACTAAATTTAGAACCAATAACAGACTCAGAGATCAGTTGCAATTCGAAACTGAAATCAGTTCCGGAATATAGTTCCAGAATCCAGTTTCAGCACGCAGGCTCTGATTTCTAAACCTATATTCCGGAACTAAAATCTGAAACTTGAAGACGACTTCTCACTACGACTACCGAAAAGCAAATGAGAACTGCTCTCATTATTGACGACCGCTGCGCTCCCGACGATTGAAGTCCAAATGAAAGCACGACCTGGGCGTTTGAGGTTTGGCACCACGCAAAAGATCTGCTCTCATTATTGACGATCGCTGCGCTCCCGACGGTTGAAGACCAAATGAAAGCACGACCTAAGCGTTTGAGGCTTTATACCACGCAAAAGGTCTGCTTTCAATGCCGACTGCTCCACCTGACGACTGAAGTTAAATGAGAGTTGCGACCCGAGCGTTTGAGGTTTTTAACCACGCAGAAGGTGCACTCTTCGAAGCTGCTGGTCCCACGACGTCTGCTTGCATCCAACGCACAAGAAGAAATGATCGAATTTCGACCACGATCCCCCTTTTATACGCAGTCAGTTGAAGATATGTGCCTGACTACCTCAAAACCGTCGCCCTTGCCAGAAAAAAGAGTTTTCCGCGTTGTTTTCAAATTTTGAGATAACTTAATATTTGAGTTGTTTGTGGTTCTCTCACACTATTCAAAATATTATCCTAAATTCCTGATCATATTTTTGATGAAATGCTGAAAGAATTATGTTGCTGCCTTCAATAGTAAAGTAAGTCGTATTCACGACAAAACAATGTTTGAGGTGGTTCTGAATTCCAAGATGACGACTTCCGGTTTCTTGATATTCCTTGAAAACCCTTATAATATGAATGTTTTTGGAACAGGTTTTATGAGTAGATGTCGGAAAACGATGTTTGAGGTGGTTTTGAATTCTAAGATGGCGACTTGAAAACCCTTACAGTATGAACGGGTTTGACGAGTAGATGTCGGAAAAGAAAATTTTGAGGTATTTTTGAATTTTAAGAATTCATTTATTGAATTTTATTAATATTCTTTGAAAACCCTTATAATATGGGTATTTTTGGAACGGGTTTGATGAGTACGTCTTGGAAAACGATGTTTGAGGTGATTCTGAATTTCAAGATGGCGACTTCCGGTTTCTTGATATTCCCTGAAAACCCTTACATTATGAGTATTATGGGAACGAGTTTGATGAGTAGATGTCGGAAAACGATGTTTTAGAGTGGTTTTGAATTCTAAGATGGCGACTTCCGTTTTATTGATATTCCTTGAAAACCCTTATAATATGAGTACTTTTGGAATGGGTTTTATGAGTAGATATCGGAAAACGATGTTTGAGGTGGTTTTGAGTTCTAAGATGACGACTTGAAAACCCTTACAGTATGAATATTTTTTGAACGGGTTTGACGAGTAGATGTCGGAAAAGAAAATTTTGAGGTGGTTTTGATTTTTAAGATGGCGACTTCCTGATTATTAAAATTCTTTGAAAACCCTTATAATATGAGTATTTTTGGAACGGGTTTGTTGAGTAGATGTCAGAAAACGATGTTTGAGGTAGCTCTGAGTTCCAAAATGGCGACTTCCGATTTATTAATATTCCTCAAAACCCCGTACAATATCTCTCAAAACCCTTACAATAAAGGGTTTGATGGATAGATGTCGAAAACGGTGTTTGAGGTGGTTCTGAATTCTAATCCAGGATTTCGCTTTATTTAGGGCGCTTGTGCAGCTTCAACAGTATTGATTAACTGAGACTGATTTCACTGGTGTTTTAGTATTTTATTTACTACAATCGGCAATAATTTTCATCTGCCGAAGATATTATACTACTACTTCAAAAATATTGTGAAGGTATTCGAGCAATTCGAGTAATATCGACACAAATTGTAAGGGTTTTCAAGGAATAGTAAGCCGCCATTGTGAATTTTGGAACGACCTCAAACATCGTCTCCCTACATCTACTCATCAAACCCGTTCCAAAAATACCCATCTTGGAAGGGTTTGCAAGGAATATCAATAAACCGGAAGTCGCAATCTTTGTATTTAAATCCACCTCGAACATCGTTTTCCGACATCTACTCATTAAACACCTTCCGAAAATATCCATATTGTAAGAGTCTTCAAGAAATATCAATAAACCGTAAGTCGCCATCTTGGAATTCAGAACCATCTCAAACATCGTTTTCCGACATCTACTCATCAAACCTGTTCCGAAAATACCCATATTCTGATGGTTTGTAATATGTAATTGTGTATTTTTGTAGCGAGGGTGAAACGAGGTGCACATTTTTTAAAATTTACTGGTAAATTCATCTAGTTGGCAGACCTTATTAGTTGGTGGATAAATAAATCTACTTTGGGACTACTAGTGTTCGGATTCTGCTTCCAAACGTACCGGCAATAGTAAAGAAAAGCTCCAAAACCGGAACTCACTTCGATTTCTCGTCAACTGTTTTACAAATTTCACAAATTATGATTCAAATTAAAGCTTTCAGTGTCTTAAAAGATACTGTGCAATTTCATCCGGTTCCGAAATAATCGGGCAATAAGAATCAAAACTTCCAAACTGTCATACAAAATTATGCAAAATCGGTACGCATCGGTACGTGCTGGTACGGAAGAATAAGAAAACGCACCCGCTCAGAACACAGTATGACATAGTTGTTTACAAATCGTAAAGGTGATGGTAATTTTAACAAAGAAAGTTTTCGATTTTATTCAGGCTTGAAAAAAATCTTGACAGAATCTTCTAGAGATCTTTTTGAAAACATAAATAATATTAGAAAAGCATCATTACACCACTATGTGGATTAAAAAAGGTTTTTGTCGTGAATACGACTTACTTTACTATGGGGCGCCTTTTCAAAATTTATCCTCTGAAAAAGTGATAAGTTTTTGATCGTGAATATCTCTTGTTGTATCTAACGAATCAACATAATTTTTGCTACATGCCATCGGAAATATGATCACAATTTTGTTATATAATTTTCAGTTGTGTGACATAATCTCAAACAATTCAAAATTTAACTTTTCTGAAATGTTTGGTATAAACGAATATCAAAGAGGATAATTCATAAGGCTCGTTTGTTTTTCTCGTATTTTGAAAGCTTATAGCTCAGTGATCTGTGGAAGGATTTATATAATCTAACTACCAATAGAATCGAAATTTTTCAACTTAAACGTGTATAGCAACATTATTGAAGTATTTCAATTGTACACTATTGAAAAACCTGTCTCATTTGACCCATGTCAACACCAGAAAATCAGAACGCGTTCTGAGAAAGAGAACAAAATATCTGCTGCTGTAAAACAAATCGTTCGAGAAATATGTTCCAAACAGTGCCTAATATCGTAGTGAGTTTCACAATTTGGTCCTTCTGAAAGGCAGGAATGAGTCTGGTAAGGCATCCTGATAGTTTCTTTCAATGAAATGCAAATCCAAAATGAAATAATCGACATTAAAATTCTAAATGCTGCTATTTTTTATAGCCGTTAGGACCGCCCATTAGTGAAAAAGCTACAAACGAAATCACGTAAAAAGAAACCTCTTAACAAAAATTGGATCAGTTTGGATTCTATCGCCACTGCGAGCAGATGTATTTTGTGTCGTTTGCAAAGCTAGTTTCGCTTTCGACAAAAGCGATTACGTCACAGCTGCCAGTTGTTTGCATTGTTAAAAAACAATGTAAAGAGAACAACGGTGGGGAGCATCACACAAAATCAACCGTTCTAATGGTTCTAAAAGTTTTCAAAAGAACTATTAGGATTTCTTGCTTGCCAATCGAAGCTAAATATCCTCAGTTTAATGCAAATCTAGAACAGTTTGATTAAATGTGTGCACTTTTCGCTGTGTGAAATTTTTTCATTGAACAAGACTGTATATTTACAAACCGCTTAGTTTTGTAATGTAACTTTCCATTCAATTGCCTGCTCCAAATATGTGCATGAAAATAAATGTAAATTCACAAAATATTTTTATCTGTGTTTTTGTTTATTTAATGGAAAAAGTTAAAAAATCACGAAGAATTAGAAAAAAACATGAATCATTTTATTTGATTCGAAATTTTTGAACATCAGTGCAGCTATTTTTGAGAAATTGTGGTGCGTTCCAAATAAAATTCTCGGGTACCTTCCGAGATCGAAAGGTAAATACCATTAAAACTGAAATAAGTTTATTTGGTCATCGACTATAAAAATCTACAAACCCGATGAACCCGCTTAATTTATAACAAATGGACTTTTTTACACTAATCGCTCTGTATCTCCTAAACCGGAAGTCGGATCTGACAACAGAACAAGAAGTTTTTATGGGATTTTGAAACCTTTCATTTGCATCTTAGAATCGGTTCAACCATCAACAAGAAAAATGAGTGACATCCTGTAGTTCCTTGTATGGGAGCATAAGACTTTTCATATGAATCTAAGTTTCTAGAAAACGATAGTCTTCTCCAAGAAAATTGAGTAAAATTATTTGTCACACACACATTTCTTGACCCCGACGAACTGATTCGAATGGTATATGGGTGTTATATTCTTCCAGCAATTATTGCTGTAAGCAGTTTAAATCAATCTAAATATGAAATTGTTTTGAATTTGAAAATACTACCATCTTTCTGAACCATATGTCATATTCGAACGATTATGCTGCCAGAAACGAACCGTGCTACAAATCTGTTCCGCCAATTCAACCACGTGCCGAATGAAAACAATAAAATACTGGATCTTTGTTTTTCGAGTAAATCCGATTCCGCTCCCAAGATTGCTGCTGCACCCGTTCCTATGGTGAAATATGTAAAGCCCCTTGAGATAGAAGCTTCTCGACAGTCTCATAGCTCTAATGTGGATGGAACCGTCAGATATGATTATAAAAAAGCAGACTATAGAAAAATTATCGACTTTTTGTCGAATATTGATTGGAGTGAAGTTCTCGACAAAGACGATGCAAATCTTGCTGCTCAGACTTTTACCAATATTTTGACGTATGCTATAGATCATTATGTGCCGAAACGACTAAGTAATGCTTTCAGACAAGGTCCATGGCAAACTACTGAATTGAAACGATTAAAATCATCTAAAAGATCTGCGTTAAAAAAATATTCCAAGCATGGCGGGTATGCACTGCGCGCAAACTACGTACACATCAACTCTTTATATAGGGTGATTTTTTAAGAGCTTGAGAACTTTTTTAAACAATAAAACGCATAAAATTTGCAAAATCTCATCGGTTCTTTATTTTAAACGTTAGATTGGTACATGACATTTACTTTTTGAAGATAATTTCATTTAAATGTTGACCGCGGCTGCGTCTTAGGTGGTCTATTCGGAAAGTCCAATTTTGGGCAACTTTTTCGAGCATTTCGGCCGGAATAGCCCGAATTTCTTCGGAAATGTTGTCTTCCAAAGCTGGAATAGTTACTGGCTTATTTCTGTAGACTTTAGACTTGACGTAGCCCCACAAAAAATAGTCTAAAGGCGTCAAATCGCATGATCTTGGTGGCCAACTTACCGGTCCATTTTTTGAGATGAATTGTTCTCCGAAGTTTTCCCTCAAAATGGCCATAGAATCGCGAGCTGTGTGGCATGTAGCGCCATCTTGTTGAAACCACATGTCAACCAAGTTCAGTTCTTCCATTTTTGGCAACAAAAAGTTTGTTAGCATCGAACGATAGCGATCGCCATTCACTGTAACGTTGCGTCCAACAGCATCTTTGAAAAATACGGTCCAATGATTCCACCAGCGTACAAACCACACCAAACAGTGCATTTTTCGGGATGCATGGGCAGTTCTTGAACGGCTTCTGGTTGCTCTTCACTCCAAATGCGGCAATTTTGCTTATTTACGTAGCCATTCAACCAGAAATGAGCCTCATCGCTGAACAAAATTTGTCGATAAAAAAGCGGACTTTCCGAATGGACCACCTAAGACGCAGCCGCGGTCAACATTTAAATGAAATTATCTTCAAAAAGTAAATGTCATGTACCAATCTAACGTTTAAAATAAAGAACCGATGAGATTTTGCAAATTTTATGCGTTTTATTGTTTAAAAAAGTTCTCAAGCTCTTAAAAAATCACCCTGTATAAAAGGACAGCAAAACGTTGCTACGCACGTTACCTTCGGAATGTTCAGAATAAATTGAAGTCTGATCCTAAATCTTTTTGGAAGTACGTAAACGACCAACGAAAAGAATCGAATTTTCCCCTCGTCGATGGTATATGGGATAAGTGTTGGAACTAATCTAGATGAAATTTGTCAACTGTTTTCCAAAAATTTTCCAGCGTTTTCTCCAATGAAGTGTTGTCACCGAACGAAATCGCCCAAGCAACAATGAACGTTCCTGTATCACATCAGTTGTTGGAAACTATCAGTGTTGACGAAGATTCAGTAAAAATGGCTATCGCCAAAATGAAATCTTCGAGCTCTTCCGGACCCGATGGTATTCCTGCAATCTTTGTGAAAAAATGCTCAATCGGTTTAATTTCACCTATCTGCCAAATTTTTCGTTTATCGCTAACATCTGGGATATTCCCTGATTCCTGGAAGTTTTCATACATGTTTCCAGTTCATAAAAAAAGGAGACAAAAAAGGCATCGACAACTACCGTGGAATTACCTCGCTCCGTGCTATTCCAAAGCTTTTCGAAATGGTGATACTTGAATCTATATTCAACCATTGTAAATGGTTTATTGCAGAAACACAACATGGGTTTATGCCGAAACGGTCTACGACTACCAATCTCTTGACCTTCACGACGTTTGTGATGGATGCTATATCCTGCGGTTTACAAACTGACGTTATCTACACGGACCTTTCCGCCGCCTTTGACAAAATTAACCACGCCATTACAGTTGCTAAGTTAGACAGATTGGGATTTGGTTCTAACATGCTGCGTTGGTTTTCCTCATACCTTAATAATCGCCGATTAGTAATCAAGATAAATGACGCTGTATCCAAAGAGTTCATCGCTTCTTCTGGGATTCCACAAGGCAGCCATCTCGGACCTCTGATCTTCCTCCTGTATTTTAACCATGTGAATCTTTCTCTAAATTGTTCACGTTTATCTTTCGCTGATGATCTCAAGCTATTCCAAATAGTTCGAAGTAACGAGGATGCTGTTTTCCTTCAACACCATCTTGAAATTTTTTCAAAGTGGTGTGAGGTAAATCGAATGGCTTTGAACATTGCAAAGTCTTGGCATTACATTCCTTTTGTCGAATTTGGCCTTTCTGTTTCAACAGACTTCGCAGCCGATTCTTAGTGTACAGAATCATTGTATGGCTAGTACTATGGATCCTACTGACACTAAGAATCCTTCCAGGTCGGGGCTCGAACATACGACAGCTGGCTTGTAAGACTAGAGTCCTATGCATTGAACCGCCAACCCGGGACGGCTTTGAACATTGATAAATGCTCAATCATCACGTTCACACGAAAAAAAGTTCCTATAAGATACAACTACTGCCTTGATGAAGTAGTGATCAACAGAACCACGTGTGTTAAGGATCTCGGTGTAATTCTAGACGAGCAATTGTCTTTCAAGCAGCATATCAATTTTATTGTAGCAAAGGCATCTCGTAGTTTAGGATTTGTAATGAGAATAGCAAAACATTTCACAGACATTTACTGTTTAAAGTCTCTATATTGCTCACTCATTCGTACAACGCTCGAGTACTGCTCTACGATATGGAACCCAACGGCTCCTACCGAATAGAATCAATACAGCGCAGGTTCGTCCGTTTTGCTCTTCGACAGCTACCTTGGAATAGCCCTTATGAGCTGCCTAGCTACGAAAGCCGTGAATTATTGATTGGACTCGACACCCTTGGCATTCGACGTGATTTGTTCCGTGCTATGTTGATCGCCGACATGTTGAACAACAAAATAGACTGCCCTGCACTCCTCAGCGAAATTTCTTTAAATGTACGCAGTAGAGCTCTTCGAAATAACGTCTTTCTTCGATTGCCTCTTAGCCGTACGAATTATGGATATAACGGTGCTATTATTGGTCTACAACGAACTTTCAATGGAGTATCTGCCGGATTCGATTTTCACATTACGCGTAGCAGAATTCAAACGAATTTTTTAAACATACTTAGAAATAGGAATAGTTTTTAATCATTGGGACTACACATTGTCTGTTGATTACATGTAAATAAATAAAGCACAATGTCATGAAAAAGGATGCTGTACACAGGTCATTTGGTGCTTTGAATCAATTGCATACAACAGTATTAAAAATCGTGCATCACCTTCTCAAGCAAAAAAACTCATACTGCTGGTATAGGGGGAAAAGTCGCTTACACAAAAATATCGTATTCCCGTTTTTAACAATCTATGGCTTGTTGAAAAGCTATTACCGTGTGAAATCTATGACTCAAAATTTCCAAAAAATTGCAAATTTTGACACAAAACTTAGTATAACTCAAAACGTAAACAGATAAAAGAACGAAAACAAAACTGTTCTTGTTGACAAAACGAACTTTCACTTGTAACTAGTCCGATCAACATTGGTTCAGCCATCTCTGAGATCTACGCCTTTTTGTTCTGTAGACACATACAGGCATTTACTCAGTTTGTCGAGCTGAATCGATTAGCCTCGGAAAATTTTTCCAAACTTTGAGTGAATTCCATACTTACTTTTTATATGTATGAAAAAAGGTAAGAACAGAAACATTAGCGTAAATACTTCTTGGAAGATCTTCATTTGCAACCAGTTTGGTCAAAATCGGCGCTTAATATTGTCTCACAATTGCGCACACATATTTGTTCAGTTCGTCGAGCTGAATCAATTGGTATATGACACTAGGCCTTCCGGGCCTCGGAAAAGTTTTCCAAAGTTTGAGAGAATGCCATACCTATTTTTCATCTTATTAAAATTTGTATAACTCTAAACGTAAACAACGGATCAATGCACAAATAATAGAACAAAACCAAAAGCTGACAAAAAGACTTTTCATTTGCAACTAGTCTGATCAAATTCAGCGAAGCAATATGTGAGATCTGCGCCGCTTTTTTCTGTACACATATACAGACACACACAGACATTATATCAGTTCGTCGAGCTAAATCGATTTCAGCCATTTCAAGTAAAATCTCATTTAATTTTTGTAAAATGCTTCTGGAAAGAACTGAGGGTTACCATTTCTCCAACTTTCAACACAGTTTACAATTATTTCCACGAGCGAAATTCCTAACAAATCAAATCCCTCTCGTATGGCGAACGGCGCACAAAGTAAATCTGCCAGATGCTTGTGTGCCCTTTTCTACAGCTACGTTTCTCATCGAGTCATGGCACCCATGAAGTAGGATGACGTATGGATTAGTGACGACACTTATTCTTATTGAAAATCGATTTTATAAAATCAAAATAATGTATATGAGGAAATACTATTACCTATTTGCTTGATTATATGTAGGGACACTGAAAATGAATTGGAGCTGAATGATTTGACCGCAATTGCAGATTATAAGGGATAGTGTTCGGTTACCGGCATCCTTTTCTGTTTAGCTCATAACCTCTAGCTTAGTGCACATAACGCGGACATCCATACATCAATGGAAAGCTAAAGTCCCTGGCTAACAACTGATTGAGAAACTAAGTTGATTCGTTTGATTGAAAAAAAAATTGTTATCAATTTAGTAAAGCGATAAATTTTGGCCATTTTATAAAAGGTGTTTGGTTACCGGTACCCCAAGAAATTTCGCTAAAAATGGAAAAATATAAGTAAAAACTGCAGCTATTTGAAGAAAAAACAGATTTTATTCTTTTTGGAAGAGTTTTTGACAAAAACCTTCATTGTCTCATTGTGACTTCGCCTTGGATCTCTTGGTCGAATATTTGGATGGTGGAGCCATTGGTATTAATTTGGCCGGTCTTCAACGCTTTTTCTTAGCCGGAGCATCTGCTGTATGAGCAGCTAGATGTTTGTCTCGACTACAGCCTGCATATCACTAACAATTTTTCATGATTTGTCGAAAAAATGGGGTGGCGATAACCGAACACCTTGGGGTGCCGGTAACCGAAATTGATAGACATTTTGAAAATGACAAAAAAATCTTTGGTTGCGAAAATTTTGATAGCATCCGGTATTAAATCACGAAAAAGATTTTTTTTTTTTGTTTCAATTATAGAGGCTTTAACATCTTAGGTCATTCGCCTCTTCGGACCAGAAAATCTTTCTGACCCTATGTGCGGGGTTGGGAATCGAACCCAGGCGGGCTGCGTGAAAGGCATCGACTATCCCATCACGCTATACCCGTCCCTCACGAAAAAGATCTATTTCACTTCATAAATATTCATTCCTTTCCGATTGATGCTCTTCAATTCACGACACTCTAAAAAAGTCAGAAAAAAAATTTTGAGTTGATATTCACGTAATTAAAAGTTATTTTGAACGCAGGAAAAAGTACAAGTGACTGTTTGCTCCGCAATTCGGCACAAAAAAACGTGCTGCTATTGCACACACATGAGTAGTTTGGTTCAGTGTATTCCGAGTCAATACAAGATCAAAATTTTCGCTCTACAAATAATCGTCAATTTACAGTGTTATATTATTACGATTAAACTAAAACTTATTCCGTTAAGTGAATAAACGCGCATTTCATACCGGTGACATAGTGAATCTGTCCGGCGTGTACATATTGTGTGCATTTATCAGAAAACAGTTATTCGTTCGTTAATACAAAGGCTGCTATTCGTACAGCACTCATCAAAGACGATAGTACTCACGACCACTCAACGAATATCACGCATCTGACATCTGTTCCAACGCATACCACTACAATGACAAAATGCAAATGCGATGCCAACGTTTGTTTTGGTTCTTCTAGTTCGCGAGGTGCCAAATAGTTTGCCGGGTTTGCTCGGGTAGTTTTCATGTAAAGTGCGCTAACTTGAACAGCTCTCTAGTTAAATCAATCCGGGATTGCCCGGGAGTCTATTGGCTGTGTTCCCAGTGCCGGGTATTATCGCATCAAAACGAGTCAACTGATGCTACTATGCAGTTAATCCTGCAGCGTACTACCTCAGCTCTGAATATGATCGGCTCCTTGACTGATACTATGCAACTTTTCTGTCGCATGTACTCCAACACTTGTACTCGACCTAGCTGCATGCATCGCTCTGGATTACGAGACCAACCAGATCGCTCTATCAACGATGGCAATCACTTTTTTGAACGGCTAGACGACCTTCACCTGGACCTCACTAATCTTTTCGAATCAATACTCGATGACAACAATAAGCGACCTCGTACTAGCAGCACCAGTAGACCATCCATATGTCAACCTGACAAAATTCCTCGAGTCGAAGTTCCATCATGTACTCAACGCACTTCGAATTCTACAGTCCCGCTCGTTTCAGACCCGAACAATAACGACAATCCGATAAATCCTACCGCTGCTGCTGACGAAATTGCTGTTACGACCATTGAATCCAACCAAACCATCACAGCGACCGCTGTTGCAAACGATCACACTGCTGATTCATCACAGTCATTCACAGCCACCACTCGCCGTGCTCCTCCACCACCGCCAAGTACTACAGTTTTACCACTAGTACCTACCGCTACCAGCACCATCGTATCAAACTTTCCATTACCGACACTCTTGACCAGCAATCACATCAATACCGCTCCGCTTCCTCCGCCACCCGTCAACACCACCACGACTATTAATATCGAAAATTTGTCATCTGCTACCAACTCAACAATGCCACCAGCTTTGCCACCTGCAACAAACAATCCTGCCGGAACTATTGTTTATTCAACATCACCACATATTACGCCTAATCCTATCAATTTCTCGCAAACCGATTTAAGTACTTCGTCATCATTCCAGCCGTAATCTACTCAATTCAACACTAACAGGCAAGCCAATACCATCTCCATTATATCTAATGTTCCTTATGTAAGACCTAGCCAGCTTAGGATATTCAACTCGTTAAATGAAAATAATATAATGAGCACTCAGACTACTCCTTTGTTAGTAGCACCCCCAGCACAAGTGCAAAGCAGCAGAAAATGATATTATATAACTGGATTGTTGCCTAGTGAAACGGTGCAAAACATCGTAAATTTCGTACAAGCCAAGATTATTTGTGATAGTAGTTTAATTTACTGCTCTAAACTCGTACGTCGAATCAACGATAGGCCACTAACATTTATATCGTTTAAACTGAGCGTTCCTAATGATCTTGAAAACTTAATCACTTCATCACATTTCTGGCCATCCGGTGTGACTATTGCTCCGTTTTTAGAGCAAGCTACCCAACGCAGGCCGAACCCGTCTCAACTTTTACCACGACTACAACAGACTTCCGACAACGCTCAAATACATTCGCCTCGATCATTACGAATAATGTCTCAACTGAATCGTCGTTCCTACCCTCGCTCCCCTGTACAACCGTTACCGCTTCTAAAGGAACAAAATCAGACTCTTGTTTAGATATTTATTACCAGAATATCGGTGGAATAAATAGCTGTCTCGAACAATGTCATCTCGCTTGCGCTGATAGTACCTATGATATATACGTATTTATCGAAACCTGGCTGAATTTTAACACCTTATCGAAACAAATTTTTGGTAAAGATTACTTGGTTTACAGACAAGATCGCAATGAACAGAATAGTTATAAAATATTGGGCGGCGGGGTACTGATAGCTTGTCGCTCTAAATTTCATTCACGTCTGATTCCCGTTCAAAACTGGGTCAATGTTGAACAACTATGGATTGCTCCCTCGCTCAAGGATTATACACTTTTTATCTGCGTTATTTATATACCGCCTAATCGCACCAACGATTTGGGATTAGCTGAGCAACATTTGAGTTCTCTCTCCGTTATTACGAATCAAATGGAACTGAACGATAGAATAATGATACTAGGTGACTTCAATTTACCCGGCGTGAAATTGATTCGCTCTTTTTTTAATGATTTGTTTCCAAGCGCCGACAGCTTAAACAATACATTCTGCCATAGGCTACTGGATGACTATAATGTTGCTGGACTAGTTCAATTAAACGAGCATTACAACAGCAACAATCGCCTTCTGGATCTTTGCTTCGTCAGCCAAGAGCTTTTGCGTTCCTGCTTTGTAGATGCGGCACCTGCACCACTCGTAAAAATCTGTCGTCATCATCCGCCTCTTCTAATATCTATTGAGAATTCCTCACCGCCAACTTTCAATGAGATATCTGAATCAACTTACTACGACTACAAAATGGGAAACTACGACGCTATGAATACGTTTCTATCTTCACTAGACTGGAGTTTGCTGCTATCAAATGACGACTGCAACACGGTTGCTTCGCTTTGGACTAATATTGTTTTATATTCAATCGATCAGTATGTTCCGAAGAAGACGCGTCGACAGTCAACTTATCCTCCTTGGTCGAATCCGCTCTTAAAGCGATATAAAAGTGCTAAAAGATGTGCATTAAAAAAGTTCACAAGGAACCCTTCTCTACAACTGAGATCACATTACATATTTGTCAATAACCGGTACAAGGGATTAAATAAGGCGCTCTATTACAACTACCAACGCAGGATTCAGAATAGCCTCAAATCAAATCCCAAACGCTTTTGGAGTCATGTTAATGATCAAAGAAAAGAATCTGGATTAGATTACCTACTCACATGTCCTTTGGGGAACATGAAGCATCAACCCCCGTCGATATTTGTCACTTATTTTCCAAACAGTGTTTTCTCCGCTGAAACTTTGACGAATCAACAAATCCACATAGCAGCCAACAATGTTCCTCGCCGTTCTACGATTGTGTCTCATCCTACAATTACGACAGACATCGTCGAAAACGCTTGTCTTAAACTTAAACCATCTACTAACGCTGGACCTGATGTTATACCGTCTTTCGTTCTGAAGAAATGTTCAAGAAGTCTTCTGATGCCATTGACTCTAATGTTCAATCTCTCTCTTAAACGCGGATTTTTTCCTGCTTCATGGAAGAACTCTTACATTTTTCCTGTATATAAGGAAGGTGACAAAACTATTATTTCAAATTATCGAGGAATTGCTGCCCTATGTGCTGTATCGAAACTATTTGAAATAATAATACTGAACTTCATCACTCATCACTGCTCCAGCTATATATCTGATACACAACATGGTTTCATGTCTAAACGGTCTACGTCCACGAATCTTGTGTCGTACACATCATACATCATTCGATCTATGCAAGCGCATCATCAAGTCGATGCCATTTACACTGATTTCTCGGCTGCTTTCAACAAAATTAATCACCAGATTGCAGTTGCCAAACTCGAAAGGCTTGGGTTCAGCGGTTGCCTCCTCAAATGGCTTGAATCATATCTGACAGGTCGAAATATGACTGTGAAAATAGGAGACAACGTCACTTCACCATTCATTGCGAGCTCCGGAGTTCCACAAGGAAGCCATCTGGGACCGTTCATATTCTTATTATACCTCAACGATTTGAATTTTTCGCTGAAATGCATGAAGCTATCATTTGCCGATGATTTCAAATTGTTCCATCTTATCAAGGATTCTGAAGATCCCGCTTTCTTACAAACTCAGTTAGATGTATTCTATAACTGGTGCAATGTTAACAGGATGGTACTAAACGCCTCAAAATGTTCCGTCATCTCATTCACTCGCAGACGAAACGCGATCACGTATGACTACTCTATTTCGACAGCGGTCTTGGAACGAGTTTCATCAATCCAGGATTTAGGAGTGTTATTAGATTCTAAGCTCAATTTCAAAGATCATATTGAGTATACTATATCTAAAGCTTCTAAGATGCTAGGACTTATGTTCCGCATTTAAAAAAACTTCAACAACGTATATTGCCTGAAATCGCTTTATTGCGCTTTAGTCCGCTCTACCCTTGAGTACGCTGTCGTTGTTTGGGCACCTTATTATCTAACCGATAAGCTGCGAATAGAAGCTGTTCAGCGGAAATTCGTTCGTTTTGCTTTGCGTCGTCTGCCATGGAGAGATGCAGCCAACCTTCCAAGCTACGAAAATCGTTGTAGACTCATCAACCTTGATTTGTTATCAGTTCGTCGGGATACTTCCAAAGCCATTTTTATTGCGGATTTGATCCAATCCCGAATTGATTGTGTGGATCTTCTTCCACAGCTAAGCTTCAATATCCATCGTCGTAACTTGCGGTTAAACTCTTTCTTCAGAATCCCTCGTGCTAGAACAAACTATGGATTTAATGAACCATTTGCTAGTATGTGTCGATCATTCAACGTTTGTTCAAATGTATTCGACTTTCATTTGTCCCGCAGCACTGTAAAAAACTTATTTTCAAGATTTTTCGCCAGCCAGCTTTCCTTATGAATTGAGGGTTAAATTATAGATATTTACAGAAGATAACATGATAGATTAGTTTACGATAACGCGCAATATGTATCATTTGGATAAATGTAATCTGTTGGTACAAAAAATAAACAAATAAATAAATAAATAAATGACATTTGTCGGATTGACGCTATCTGCTATCACCTTCCCCTAACACTATCATTTATGGCCCTTAAAACTGTCGAGTTGTACATGTATTCTTTTCGTTGTGTTCATACTTTGATGAATTTTCCGCTCTTGTTTGGAGCGAAAGCCGCTCTGCGAAAGGAGCGAACAATTAACATAATAGATCAAAAGTTCAAAGTTCCAACGGCTACAAAAATACTAACATATAGAATTTGTACCGTTCTCCGATTTTTTTACGTGGCGGAGTGGCAAAAAGGGGAACTGTTGGACTGTAACCAAGTATCATAGAGTCCACGGAAAGTCAAGGAATATAGCATACAAAATGCAACCATCGGCACTTTTGCACCATTCACTGTTAAAGTGAATGTTCCGAAGGCGTTTTCAATGCCCGGATTACCAAACGAACCGCTCTCAGTCTCGCATATGACGTATAGTTACATCCACGGTTTAGGCAAATAGCTGGTCCGTAAGCCTCTTTTTAGCCCTCCAGATCGCTTTTGGACACTAAACCACTCGCGGAGCGCGATCGCGTAACTTCGTTTTAAGTTATGTTCCACCACATAATTGTCTCTCACGACAATTGCGTATAGTTCATGTAACTTAACACGAGGCCGACTATAAGTTCATCTAACCGAGCTGACACCTAACTTGCCCAACCTTCCTACTCGACGCCAAGATGGATAAGAACCTCGAGTTTTCTTTCGCGCTTCAAAAGAACTTCTTTTCAGCCATCTTCCCGTAGGGGTAGTACTTACCGTACGAAAGGCAATTGACTTAGCTTAAATCACCATCAATCCTTACAGTCGGATTTCGATACATCTAGCTTATCAATCCACTTAGCATCCTATAGCTTAACGTTACTCCGAGACTTATGCGCATATTTTCTTCGAATATTCCGAAACTCATGCGAATACTTTCGAATTTTGCACAGAAAAAAGTGATTATTCTATATTGGCATTAAACTGATGATTTTCACCTTCGATTTGCAAGGAAAGTAATATTAATATTTCATTAGATAACATTTAGAGCTATTAAAACGGCTGTATAATACTTATAATATTCCCCATCGTTGTCCACTTTTCGTTTTCTTTTCCTCCAATGCAAACGGCTAGAAATTTTATGACGCAATCGCTCTTGTTTGAAGCGAAACTGACTTTGCGAAAGAACCGCAACACACATCGCACTGCCGATGAATTCCAAACTGAACCAATTTTGGTAAAAAGCTTTCTTTTTACGTGATCACGTTTGCAGCTTTGTACAAATAGGCGGTCCCAACGGCCATTACAACAGCAAAATTTAGAATTTGGATGTCGATTATTTCAATTCGGATTTGTATGCATTAAAAGAAATTATTGAAATGCTGTGCGGGATTCATTTCTGGCATTCAGAAGGGCAAAATTGTGGAATTCTCTACGATATTAAACACGGTTCGGAACATTTTTCTCGAACGAATTACGCACAGTTAAAAGGGCATGAAGCTAATCAAATTATTCTAGATTTGCACTAAACTGATGATTTTCACCTTTGATGTGCAAAAAAGGTAACCTTAATAGTCCTTTAGATAACATTTAGAGCCATTAGAATCGTTGATTTTGTATGATGTTCCAAATCGTAGTCCACTTTTCATTTTCTTTTCCTCCAATGCAAACTACTGCAACACATCTGTTGGCACTGCCAATTAATTCCAAACTCAACCAATTTTGGTTAGGAGCTTTCTTTCTGCGTTATTTCGTTTGCAGCTTTTTTACAAATGGGTTGTCCCAACGGCCACAAAAATAGCAAAATGTAGAATGGATGTCGATTATTTCATTTCAGAATTGCATACTTCATTGAAAGAAATTATTAAAATGCTGTACGGGATTCATTTCCGGCATTCAGAAGGGCCAAATGGTGGAATTCATTACGATATTAAACACTGTTCGGAACATTCGAAATTTCGCACAGCGAAAAGTGCACGAAGCTAATAAAATTATTCTAGATTTGCACTAAACTGATGATTTTTACCCTTGATTTGCAAAGAAGGTAGCATTAATAGTTTTTTTTTATCACATTCAGAGCCATATGAATGGCGGATTTTTTATATTGTTCCACATCATTTTCCACTTTTCGTTTTTTTTCCTCCAATTCTAACGAAGCTGGATGAAGCAATCACTTTTGTTTGAAGCGAAATTCATACTGCGAATGTCTAACAGCAGATATGCTCACAGAAGAACTAGTTGTTGTTTCTCTGCGTTTAAGCTTGATGAACGGAACCTCATATTCGCCATTGACTGAAGCACCGAATGAATAATGCCGGGTGTAGTTCCACTTTCTGTGTCTCCGTTCATGGATTTTCATAGACGTGCAAACCGCAACAATTGTTAAGAAACCGAACATCTGTCACGATAACCTACGCTTTTTTCCTTTGTCTATAGAAAGGTATTAGAATAGCTGGAAAAACTGACCTTCGAATGGAGACTCGGGGACCCATAGTGTTATATACCATTCGACTCAGTTCGACGAGATCGAAAAATGTCTATGTGTATGTGTGTGCACTTTTCGAAGATATTTTTACCGCTCAATTTTCTTCGAGTTGACTAAACCGATATCAACAAACTTAGGCTCGATTAAAAGCTACTGTAGGGCCATTGTTCGAGTTCAAAGATCAAATGGCTGTGACTTTTGGTTCCGGAGATATGATGATATAAGTGACGTAACCGACTGAACGCGTTGGTTTTTCACCGCGCAAGTTTCTCGAGATTGCTGATGGCTGATTTTAACAAACTTAGACTCGTTTGAAAACTTCTATTGGGTCATTAATCAAGTTCGAAGATCAAATGACTGCGATTTCTGGTTCCGAAGATATGCTGGTATAAGTGACTTAACCGACAAAATTCGTTTTTTTGGGGTGTTTATTTAAACCCAGTTTTAACCATGCAAGTTCCTTCGCCGAGTGATATAAAAATAAACTACAATGCACCTCAACAATTAATGGTTTGAAGAATTAAATTGTGGGTCAGTTTGATGATGGCTAGAACTTCGTCTGGCGGGTTTTGGTTGTTGTTCGAAATCTTCGGTGTCATGTTAATGCAGACTTGCTGTTTCCCTTTCCGGATGGGTGGAGAGAACGATGGGTGGCCGTGTTGTTGAATTATTTGGGCTGAAATTTTCCGTTTGACTGGATCTGGTTTCCGGATAGCCTTCGCTCTAGGGAGGTCCGTTGCCGTTTGTTCATGGTTATAATTGGTGATGTTGATGGCTTGACGCTTTTGCGCATTGGGACCGAAGGACCGCAGGTTGGTTCGCGCAGGCGTTGTTTGGAAACTTGCTATTTCCCTTTCTTTGTGGGTGGCTGTGTTGTTGATCTATGGGTTGAGATTACCTTTTGTCTGGACCTGGTTGCCGGCTAGTCTTCGCTGAATGAAGATTTTAAGCTCGTATTTCAGTGGGTGAAATCTGAGTGAAAAAAGGTGGGTGGGTAGTGTCAGAGACATCACTGGAGGACGTGAATACGGACAAAACAAACAGGCTTCTTTCGCACCTCCGATTATCAATATTCGTTCATATTAATTGATTGATTGTGTGAATTGCACAACTTTTATTGTTTCACTTCTAAAATTATAACGGAGCATCTTCGCTGAAGTATGACTGGAACTGAATTCGGAACATTGGACTAGTTCCGAGTTCAGTTGAAAAATTTAGGTTCGGAATCCAGATCAATAATTCAGTTCATTATTTGGGTTTTAGAATTCTGGCACTGAACTCATTTTTACAATTCAGGATCAAAATTCAATTCAAACTGTCGTCCCTGTGCGAAATTTGCAAGCAAACGTTATGAGTTTTCCTCAATGTTTACAAAAGTTTTAAAATTCCTGATCAAATTTCTAATAGCTTGTAGGAAAAATTATGTTGTCAGGTTAAATATAACAAGAGATATTCACGATTAAGTTCTACACATTCTTGTACGGAGTAAATTTTGAAATGGCGCCCCATAGTAAAGTAAGTCGTATTCACGACAAAAACAATTTCGGGAGGGGTCTGTCGCTAGATCCTTCGGCGCGTTGGGACCGTAGGAAACAACCCCGGGGGAGGCCCCCGGTGGTTGGCCCGCGCTGGCGTTGTCTTCTTTGGTGCGAGGAATCGCATTATAGCTTATCAAATAGTTCTGCATCTTTCAGGAAGTTGATTTGCACTTGTTCTCGGACCGGATCGTTATTCAGTGTTTTTCTTAAGGATGATGACATACCATAAAAGGTTCTTGGACCTTCGTGTTCCTGCCCTTGACTTATATGTGTTCTACCGTGGTGCAGTATTCTGCTGATCGTTTGCATTGTAGCAAAATACAACGAAAAACGAAAAACAATGCGAAACATTACGCAAAATCAGCTCTTCTAATGGATCCGAATGTTGCTTCTTTGCAAATTGGAAATTAAAACCATCAGTGTAGTACAAATCTAAGATAATTTGATTAGTTTTGTGCAATTTTCACAGTGTTTGTTTAATATCTTAGAGAATTACACAATTTGGCCCTTCTTAAATGAAACAAAAACAGCATTTTGATAGTTTCTTTCACTAGTATATTCATATCCGAAATGAAATAATCGACATCAAATTTCTTTAAGTTGCTATTTGGAACCATAATTGTATACCCAAATCTAATAACTAATCAGTACTTTAGTTTAGGTGTATCGTTTCAAATTGTAGTAATGAAAAATGGGAAAACTTGCCCAATTCACGCAGTCGATCAACTAATTAATATTCGGGAGTACAAAGAATAAGTGTCAGTTTCACTCATATTTACGACATCCAGTTATGTCTCTGACATTACACACAGTGCGCGAGAACACACTTTTTCGGAGCCGTTTGGAATCCATTTGCATTAGGTCATTTGATCACACTGTTTGTTAGTCTTTGTAGCTTTCCTGATTTGTTTTATGTTATTTTCCGACTGTTATTATCACGATGTCGTTGGCGTAGAGGAGTAAGTTGGTCTCACTATTAAAATTCTCGAATAGCGGAGTATTTGCTATTATGAATAACGTTGCTGCTAGGATGGAGCCCTGAGAGACACCGTTTGTCTCTGGGTATGTGTTGGAGGTGGTGTTGCCGATTACGACCTTGCATTTTTTGTCTTGAAGGTAACTTTTGATGATTACCCATTTGGCCGGTGACACCCCATTGTTTAAGGGTACAGAGAATTCCCTCTCTCCACACCATGTTGTATGCTTTCGCAAGGTCGAGTCAGCATGCAGGTTCTTTATCTGAGCCTCTATTAAGATTTGTCCCATGGTTCCTAGATGTGTTCCGGTCCCTCGTCGTTGCCTAAAAGCGAATTGCCGGGGGTCGATCAGATTCTAGTTTTCTATGAACGCTGATAGTCGGCGGTTGACTATTCTCTTAAGGTAGCGCTTCGCCGTGGTCAGGTCGAAGCAAGACAACTCACTGCTTCCTCTCGCTTTGTCGCCGAAATTTCACCCTAAATTGCAAATTTCTAAAATACTAACCCGATTCACGAAAAATCAAAAACATACGATTGTAGGTAAATGATTTTACTATGCATTTGGCGAAAAATATCAGTTAGAAAGCTTTTCTTTCGCGAGATTTCGTGCGAGTTTTGTTAAGTTGACATTGTGTGCGTGCGAAAGAATAAGGAAAAACTCATTTATTTTTATAACTCGCACGAAATCTTTCGATAAAAATGTTTGTCAGGCACAATTTATATACGAATCGATAGAAAAATTAATTATCTAGAATCGTATGTTCTTAAAATTTCCGTTTTCTTCCCCGTTTTCTCACAATTTAGGGTAAAGTGCGTGAAACCCCGGGATAGGCAGCGTACTCCCGTGACCACGGCGAAGCGCTACCTTAAGCGATTTCTCTATACAGGATAGGATGTCTGACTTCTTTGGGATGGGTACTATCGAAGCAGCTTTCCACTCCTTGGGAATGCAGCTATTTTGCCAAATGTTGTTTAAGCAACTGAGCAGTGCTGCTTTTCCTTTTATCGTTAGGTGTTGTAGTAGTAGATATATTATTCCATATTCTCCATCTAGAGCGTACATTAGTTCTTCTCCTTTTATAGGCGCGTTGAATTTTTGTCCAAAATCGGGAGGAAAGGCTGTTATAGTCGTTTCCTCCTTTCGTCATTTAATTATAAAGTATTGGTCTGAAATGGGATGCTAAATATATTTCCATTTTCTTCCGGTTCGGTGAGATGTTTACCATTCTTTTTTTACGGTACTACTACGGTTTCCACTTTTTTGCCACTGAGTGCATAGACTCGACGCCACATGTAATATGTGATTTAGTCGAGGGATATGCCATCGATAAATCGTTCCCAGCTTTCTCATTTGGCTTCGGCGATGGTTTTTCTGGCAATGTTTCTATGTTTTTTAAATTCTGTTTCACGGTCCAGCCTTTGTGGGTGGTCTGGAGTAGTTTTTCGTAGTTTTCGCAACGCCTTTCTCCGGTTCTTTATCGCTTCCTCCACTTCTCGACATCATCAATATACTTTATGTTTCAGAGGGTTTTCGCTGGTTAGTGGTATTGCGGATTTCGCTGCTTTGATAATTATCTCCGTGATCTCAAAGTGGTTATAAGATTGTTCCGAGTTGATTTGCTCATATATGGCTTTTTCGTACTTCTCCCAGTCAGCTTTCTCTATAATCCACCTAGGCCTCCGGATAAGAGCAGGGGTCGGAAGATTGTTCCGAGTTGATTTGCTCATATATGGCTTTTTCGTACTTCTCCCAGTCAGCTTCTCTATAATCCACCTAGGCCTCCGAATAAGAGCAGGGGTCGGCTGATTTTTTTTGCGACTATCAGCAGGTAGTTGCTAAGACAGAGGTTGTTAATGGTCTTCCATTTTAAAGTGTCAGCTAATGGGTTAGATGCAATGGAGAGATCAATTGTTGATGCTGTCCTTCCTCTGAAAAAGGTCATGCTTCCGTCGTTCATGATCGTCGCTTCGCTTTCTTCAATTGCTTCGAGAATTTGGATTTCTCGCTTATTTCCTATACGAGATCCCCATGCTTGATGATGGGCATTGAAGTCACCTAATATGATGTAGTTGCCATGGATCTGCTGGATTATGCTTAGCATCTTTCTTTTGATTCATGTTACACCTTGCGGAACGTAATCCGCAGCTGATCCCTCCGAAACTGGTAGGGGGGCGCGGAGGATTGTAAAGGTAGATTGATGTGACTGTATGTGACCGATTAATCGGAACTGTTGAGATCTGTTGAGATGCAAGGGTTGTTCCAATAGGGGGCTCCTTGATTATTGATGAGAGCATTCCTATCGGGTGGGTGCCCGATTCCTCAAAACCATCAACCGATTCGAGTGCATCACTGGTAGGTGGGATTTTCGTGTTTGGGAGATTGCCCAAGCGAGAGCTTTCTATTATGTGGATCAGTTTGTTGTTTCCTTACCATTGGTGTAACGTGTTATATTGGATGGTAGAGCCGACGACACGACCTGCCACTGGTCTATTAAAACTGTATCGCAAATATAACAACCCCTCAGTAACTCGTAATGTCAAAACGAAATTGCTTGGAAAACTATTCAAACTGGCAACACAAGTTGATATTTTATTGATTTTGAATAACAGTTACCATAACCTTGGTTACTGTATATTGAAGACTTAAGAAATGTAAACAAATGAAACTGCAAAACGGGTATATTATTACGAAAAAATTAAAATGGATTCAACGGTTCAAGTGGAGGATCCGTTTTATGCAGTTCTCCAGCATCATTAGCTGTTAGAGCAGTGAATCAATGAGTCGGTCTTGGTGTAGTAATTCTGGCCACATTTGTGGCTTTAAATTAGCCAATGAGTACGACTACAAAGTACTACTGTATTTGAAAAGAAGACACGGATTTGGCATTCAAAATAATTATGCCATGCTACTAACGATAAATAATGATACCTCAAATGAAATCTACTTGAAGGAAACGGATATACAAAATACTACACTGATATTGAAATGATTGAATGTACTGCAGAAGCTTGGACTCACTAGGGAAAATCCTTTTGTTTTTATTCGTCATTGTATTTGTCATTCTCCTTAGATATTTTAATGTACGTAATAGTATGAAATAAAATTAGTAAATAATTTTTAAGCGTTTCTTTCAATTCTCATTTATTTATTGTATTGAAATATGTTAGTTTTTGAAATTGTCTAAAATGTACAATGTTAGGAAAGAAGGAAAAACCGTGGAGCATATTATAATTAGAGCTAAAAATATATCCTACTCCAAAACAAAACATGCGATTTAGTGGACCATATTTATGCACTAATCGAGGATCCGATTGTATTTCATTTAAAAGAATTAGAGAACACCCGTTGGTTTTGATAATGAGGTTCCCAATAAATCTCAGATTAGGCTTCGTATCTTTCAGGGTTGTTGGGACTTTTCATGAACTATTCAATATTACAAACATATTTATTTAGTTTAATTTAATTTTGATATAAATTTAGGACCTCTACACCATTTAGAAAATTTCTTGACTCTCTACCTGTTGTGAGTTGTTAATGTTGTTTATCGCTAGTAATCAGGCTGAGAATTAATGAAAATATTGTTGAAATAGCGTCGATATTTTTCTGTTTTCGTTTAATCAGGAATCTTCTTCATGAGCTAGTGATTCCGATATTTAAAGCTGATTTTTAGAATGCACTCTTTATTGTTAGACCTGGAAAATATAGTTTCATTAGAGCGATGAATATTGTGATCTAGCAGTTTTATTCGTGTTCGAATCAGCATATCTACATTTCATTTCCTTAAATCAAGAAAATAACTTGTTGAATAAATATACTACTGTTTGCTGACGCTTTCTATACTAAGCACTTCTATATTCGCAATGAGCTGCATATTAATTCTTGTTTTTGTTTTGTGAAGGTATTTTGGTAACTAGCTCATAGCAACATGACAGTGTTGCTCGAGAATTTTTTTTTGTTATTAACAAGGGGCTGTTCAATAAATGGTAACTGGTGGTAAATCGCTTACATACACTTTTTATTCTATTTTTTCTTCGGAGTGTCTGGTCATGTCGTTGGTAGAGCTTTCCCAGGTTGGTCTGTCTGGAAAATTTTGAACGGGAGTACTGTTCGGGTGTAACGCTGTTTTGAACGGGAGTACTGTTCGGGTATAACGCTGTGAAGGTAACTTATTAGCTGCGTCAAGAGCTGGGGGGGAGGGGGGGGTGCTGAACATTCATACGCAAGGATGACTCGAGGAAGGGCGGTCCATTATGTAGGCTTATGCTGATATCTGTGCGCTGTATGAAATATCTGGTTAGGGGACATGTGTGGGTTGCTTGCTGTTTGTTTTGGTGAATATGTCGATTGTCGTTAAGGTTGCATGAAGATTTGGGTTTTGTTCTTTCGTCCTTGTATGGGTTAGTATGGCTTTTTCATTTGTGTTTTCTGATACGGAAATAACTTTATGATCCATGTTACATCTGCCAGCTGTAATGACGGTGGTCAGTAGGGCGTTCTGGGTTTTTTGGCACGAGATTACTTACCGGGTGGTTGCTGGTTCCTCGGAACCACCTGCCGTCATAAGTGCATCATGTAAACATGGAACGTTAATGTTCGGAGGCAGCTCGAGGGGGGGGGGGCGTCATATTATGTGGAACTAGTTGCTGTATTTCTAACGTAAGTCCTGCGGTTTGTTTGGATGGTTGGTGTTTTGGTGGGTTTTATACCATGTGTTGTTTTGGTATTGAAACAAGATATTCTGCATGGTTATGTCATGAAAATAACGGTCTTACCGGGTGAGAACCCGGGTCCCCGGGGTTACCAGCCGTAACGAATGAATCGCTAAAACACGGAACTTCCATGATCAGGGCGATTCCCGAGTAGGATGTGATTTAAGTGACGGTGTAATATATTTAACACACTTTACCTTATAACTCCGGAACCGGAAGTTGGATCCGAATGAAATTTAAGAATTTTGTATGGGACCGGGAGACCTTTCATTTGAATCTAAGTTTGGAGAAATCGGTCAAACCATCGCTGAGAAATGTGAGTGAGATCCATTTTGGAATATATGACCATTATTTCCTGTACTTCCGGAACCGGAGACCGGGAACCAGAATAGCCGGAATCGGTTTGTTTAGTTACCTACTGATAATGGCTATCGATGTGTGTAGTTTTGAGACCAATTTGGAATTTTTTTTACGTATATTGTTTCGCCGGTTTAAGTGACGGCAAATATATTATATATCAATATGAATCACTTTAACGAATTCAATACAAATCGAAAAAGACATCACAGTAACACAATCTCGTGAAGGAAAAGGCTACTAGTTCAGTCATGTTTAATAGTTTAGCGTGCTCCAGAAGTGAAATGTCAAAAATAATTGAGTATAACGCCCACATAGAAGTGTGAACATTTTCATAATTGTATGTGTTTTGTCTAACGAAATAAAATATCGCCTTTAAATAATGCAGAATTACGCTTTTCTAAACCTACCGTCTTCACTTTCAAGAGTTATAATTGAGTTGAATAGTGCTGAAAAGACGAAACCTATAGCCAATGAAGAAAATGTTTGGCAGATTACTTCTGATAAATACAACAAAATTAAAATGAAATAAACGGTGTATTATAAGTTACTTTGATTGCGATGTATTTTCCATTGCGTTCATGGCAATGAATTTAAATCAGCTGCACATTATCTTTTCTCTCAGGGAAAGTTATAATGTAAATGAAATTTGTCTTTTTAATAAATTGTCTTTTTAATAAATTGTCATTTTAATAAATTGTCTATGAATTAAAAGTGCATATACTAAGCGATCTGCCCCTTGCTGTGAATTGTTTTGCGAAAAGTTTAAATTTTTAAATTAGTCAAACTTTGAAATTTCGATATTTATTTTCTAACAAGTAGTTGAGTTTCATTCAACAGACGAACCATTCCAAAATTCGACAAATTGAAAGTTTGAAACTGAAAAAATGGTAATAAATAGTAGAAGAACAAGTTATACTTATTACTTTTGCTTCAATTGATAGCACTCGTTGAGGCGAATTATGGTTTATTCATAAACTAAATTGTTTTGTTTTGAAACATTTATTTATTTATTGAACCACCTGATATTGTATATTTCTATCACCGTAACCGTAATTTTTTGAATCAAGAAATTGTAATACATAATTCGGAAATGGAACTAACATTAAGATTAATTTGTTTAGTTCTGCGTGCACATTTCACACATATTTATATAAATAGGGATTTTTACCTTCATTTTTTTCATTCGACTCAGTTCGTCGAGTACGCAAAATGTCTGTGTGTGTATATGTGTGTATGGGTGTGTGTATGTGCGTATGTGTGTATGTAACGTTTTTTTGCACTAACTTTTCTCGGAGAAGGCTAAACCGATTTTCACAAACTTAGATTCAAATGAAAGGTCTTGTGGTCCCATACAAAATTCCTGAATATTATTGGATCCGACTTCCGGTTCCGGAATTATGGGGTAAAATGTGCAAAAAATTGTGAAAATAAGTGCACTAACTTTTCTCAGAGATGGCTGAACCGATTTTCACAAACTTAGATTCGAATAAAAGGTCTTGAGGTCCCATAAAAATTCCTGAATATTATTTGGATCCGACTTCCGGTTCGGGAGTGATAGGGTAAAATGTGCAAAAAAAAAGAAAATATGTGTTCTAACTTTTCTCATAGATGGCGCGACCGATTTTCACAAACTTAGGTTCAAATGAAAGGTCCTGTTGTCCCATGCGTTATTCCTGAATTTCATGCGGATCCGACTTCCGGATCCCGAAATATAGGGTAAAGTGTGTTAAAAATTGTATACCATCACTGAAAATGGGTAAAAACCTTAAATAAACTTCTAAATCGACCTCAAATCTTTTCCAATTTGATGGTTTTTATCAGTAGACGGTCAAACATACAGATTTCGGTTATTCTTTAAAGAATCGAAGATTTTTTTCGCCTTTCTCATATAGAAAGGTTATGCAATCACTGTGAAAACCGACTTTTGAACCGAGGCCCGGAGGGCCGAATGTCCTATACCATTCGACTCAGTTCGCCGAGTACGCAAAATGTCTGTGTGTGCATGTGTGTATGTGTGTGTGTATGTGTGTATGTGCGGATGTGTGTATGTAAAGTTTTGCCTTTCTGATATAGAAAGGTTATGCAATCACTGTGAAAACCGACTTTTGAACTAACTTTGTCATATACCATTCGACTCAGTTCGTCGAGTACGCAAAATGTCTGTGTGTGTATATGTGTGTATGGGTGTGTGTATGTGCGTATGTGTGTATGTAACGTTTTTTTGCACTAACTTTTCTCGGAGAAGGCTAAACCGATTTTCACAAACTTAGATTCAAATGAAAGGTCTTGTGGTCCCATACAAAATTCCTGAATATTATTGGATCCGACTTCCGGTTCCGGAATTATGGGGTAAAATGTGCAAAAAATTGTGAAAATAAGTGCACTAACTTTTCTCAGAGATGGCTGAACCGATTTTCACAAACTTAGATTCGAATAAAAGGTCTTGAGGTCCCATAAAAATTCCTGAATATTATTTGGATCCGACTTCCGGTTCGGGAGTGATAGGGTAAAATGTGCAAAAAAAAAGAAAATATGTGTTCTAACTTTTCTCATAGATGGCGCGACCGATTTTCACAAACTTAGGTTCAAATGAAAGGTCCTGTTGTCCCATGCGTTATTCCTGAATTTCATGCGGATCCGACTTCCGGATCCCGAAATATAGGGTAAAGTGTGTTAAAAATTGTATACCATCACTGAAAATGGGTAAAAACCTTAAATAAACTTCTAAATCGACCTCAAATCTTTTCCAATTTGATGGTTTTTATCAGTAGACGGTCAAACATACAGATTTCGGTTATTCTTTAAAGAATCGAAGATTTTTTTCGCCTTTCTCATATAGAAAGGTTATGCAATCACTGTGAAAACCGACTTTTGAACCGAGGCCCGGAGGGCCGAATGTCCTATACCATTCGACTCAGTTCGCCGAGTACGCAAAATGTCTGTGTGTGCATGTGTGTATGTGTGTGTGTATGTGTGTATGTGCGGATGTGTGTATGTAAAGTTTTGCCTTTCTGATATAGAAAGGTTATGCAATCACTGTGAAAACCGACTTTTGAACTAACTTTGTCATATACCATTCGACTCAGTTCGTCGAGTACGCAAAATGTCTGTGTGTGTATGTGTGTGTGTGTGTGTATGTGCGTATGTGTGTATGTAACGTTTTTTTGCACTAACTTTTCTCGGAGATGGCTTAACCGATTTTCACAAACTTAGATTCAAATGGAAGGTCTCGTGGTCCTATACAAAATTCCTGAATATCATTTGGATTCGACTTCCGGTTCCGGAATTATGGGGTAAAAATGTGCAAAAAATTGTGAAAATAAGTGCACTAACTTTTCTCAGAGATGGCTGAACCGATTTTCACAAACTAAAATTCAAATGAAAGGTCTTGTGGTCCCATACAAAATTCCTGAATATTATTTGGATCCGACTTCCGGTTCCGGAGTTATGGGGTAAAATGTGCAAAAAATCAAAACATGTGTTCTAACTTTTCTCATAGATGGCGCGACCGATTTTCACAAACTTAGGTTCAAATGAAAGGTCCTGTGGTCCCATATGTAATTCCTGAATTTCATCCGGATCCGACTTCAGGATCCGGAAATATAGGGTAAAGCGTGTTAAAAATTTTATACCATCACTGAAAAGAGCGAATAACGGTAAAAAGTTTTCTAAATCGACCTCAATTCTTTCCAATTGATAGTTTTTATCAGTAGACGGTCAAACAAACCGATTTTGGTTATTCTTTTAAGAATCGAAGAAAATTATTTTGAAGAATACCACAGTTTATATATGATAGTATGATTGATATGAGAAAGGCATCATTACACCACTAGGTGGATTAAAACAGGTTTTTTGCATTAACTTTTCTCGGAGATGGCTGAACCGATTTTCACAAACTCAGATTCAAATGAAAGGTCTCGTGATCCCATACAAAATTCCTGAATACTATTTGCATCCGACTTTTAAGAATCGAAGAAAAATAATTTTGAAGAATTTCACAGTATTATATATGATAGTATGATTGATATGAGAAAGGCATCATTATACCACTAGGTGGATTAAAACAGGTTTTTTATATATATATAAAAAATAGGTATAGAATTCGCTCAAACTTTCGAAAATTTTTCCGAGGCCCGGAGGGCCGAATGACATATACCAATCGATTCAGCTCGACGAACTGAGCAAATGTCTGTGTGTGTGTGTATGTGTGTGTGTGTCTGTATGTGTGTTGTCAACTAAGAGGTCGAGATCTCAGAGATGGCTGGACCGATTTTGATCAAACTAGTCGCAAATGCAAGGTCTCCCCGTCACCCAAAACGCTATTGAATGGTTTTGAGATCGGATGTTTACTTTTTGAGTTATACGAAGTTATATGTCAAAATTTTTAGTTTTTTACAGTATCTGTCACATTTGACCTTGAAACCAGAATACGTTTTCAGACTTAGATTCCGCACGATAATACCTATACAACAAGCCATAGATTGTTAAAATCCGTCCATTTTTAACGGATATATAGAAATTTTTGTGTAAACGACTTTTCCCCCTATTCCAGCAGTAGGAGTTTTGAGCGCTGTATGACAAAGCAATGCTTGGGAGCAACGGAAAACACGATTTTCTATTCTGTTACATACAATCGTTTCTAAGTACCAAAACGACTGTGTACAGCATCCTTTTTCATGACAATTTGCCTCGGACCGATTTTAGCACGGCTCGTTTTTGGCAACATAATCGTTCGAATATGACATATATAAACCAGATGATGGCAGATTTTTTTTTAATTATATTGTTTTAAACTACTTACAGCAATAAATGCTGGAAGAACATAACACCCATATACCATTCGAATCAGTTCGTCGAGATCAGTAAATGTGTGTGTGACAAATAATTTCACTCAATTTTCTCTGAAAATTTCTTTTCTACAAATTCAAATTCATACGAAAATTCGTATGCTCCCAAACAAAGTTCCTGAATTATGTTTGGTTCCGACCTCTGATTCCGGAACTACAGGATGATATATGAAACGAAATCAAAATTGTGTAACTCATTCTTCTCGTAGATGGCTTAACCGATCTAAGATTCAAATGAAATCTAAGAATCATCTAAGATGCAAATGAAAAGTTTCAAGATTCTTTTAAACATCTTGCTCTTCAGTCAGATCCAACTTCCGGTTTCGGGGATACAGGGTGATTAGTAAAAAAATGTCTATTCCACATAAATTAATCAGGTTTATCGGGTTAGCAGATTTGGATAGTCGATAAAAAAATTAACTTTTTTCAGTTTTAGTGGTATTCAGTTGTCGATTCAGAAGGCACCTGAAAATTTAATTCATGATATGATTTCTCAAAGATGTCTTCACTGATTTTCAAATATTTTGAAACAAATGCTATACAGCTCCTCAGGTGAATTTAACTGACTTCGGCCATACCGATTTTAGAATTCCGGCTCCAGTATAAAATCGTTTCTCAAAGCTCAATCGTTTTCTCAAAAAAGCCTAATCAAATTTCAGAAACAAAAATTCAAATTGAATTAAACTTATATACAAAATTAATTAGTTTTATACATACATACAAAAATTTATGAATTTTATCCAATTAAGCTTCAAAGTTGTACTCAAAACTGTAATTTATTCGTCATATGGCCATACGAATCGGTTTGGGTTATGCTGGTTCCTGAATACCGGCTCTGGAAGTACCTTAAATTACCGTAAACTCTAAAGTGGAACTTACATATCATGGCATGTTTAATCGATTATCACACTTCTAGATTTAAATTCGATTGTATTTGCAGTTTCGACATTACAGAGTAATGAGTGATTACAATCTCAAATTGTCGCTTAAAACAACGGTCATTAAAATAATGTAATGAAAACTTAAACACCGAAGAATATTCATGCAAAAAACACATGCGAATTGATAAAAAAAGGTATCATCTCACTGCTAGGTGGATTAATCACGTTTTATAAAAACAAAATGTTTTCATCCGAGTTAGTATCAGATTGCGTATTTACAGTTTATTAATCGTGCAATGTATATCGAGAAATATTCCATTTTTTTTTAGTTGTTTGGTTCAGAGTACTGATTGGGAAAACGGTAATATGTGCATTGAAAAATTTGTAGTGTATTAGTAATCTTTTTTGCCACCGCATTTTATCACTATTTTCGGTACTTCCGGAACCGGAGACCGGGAACCAAGATAGCCGAAATCGGTTTGTTTAGTTACCTACTGATAATGACTATCGATTTGTGTAGTTTTGAGACCTGTTTAGAAATTTTTCTACGTTTTTTGTTTCGCCGGTTTAAGTGACGGTGTACAAGTTTTTACACACTTTACCCTATAACTCCGGAAATGGAAATCAGATCCGGATAAAATTCAGGAATTCTATATGGGATCGTGAGACCTTTTATTTGAATCTAAATTTGTGAAAATCCGTCAAACCATCGCTGAGACAAGTAAAAGAGATCCATTTTAAAATATATGACAACTATTTCCGGTATTCCCGAAACCAGGATAGCCAGAATCGGTTTATTTTGTTACCTACTGAAAATGACTATCGACTTGGGTAGTTCTGAGACGAGTTTAGAATTTTTTTTAAGTATTTTGTAACGCCGGTTTAAGTGACGGTGTACAACATTGAACACACTTTACCCTATAACTCCGAAACCGGAAGTCGGATCTGGAATTCTGTCCCATCGTAAGACCTTTTATTTGAATCTAGGTTTGTGGAAATCAGTCAAAATATCGCTGAGAAAATTGAGTAAGGTACATTTTGAAATACATGACCACTATTTCCGGTACTTCCGGAACCGGAGACCGGTAATAGCTATCGATTGTATAGTTTTGAGACCAGTTAATGTACAATATTAAACACACTTTATCCTATAACTCCGAAACCGGAAGTCAGATCCGGATGAAATTCAGGAATTTCGCAAGGAACCGTGAGACCTATCACTTGAATCTAAATTTTTGTAAATCCGTCAAACCATCGATGAGGAAAGTGAAAGAGATCCCTTTTGGAATATATTACCGCTATTTCCGGTACTTCCGGAACCGGAGACCGTATACCAGGATAGCCTGAATCGGTTTGTTTAGCTCTCCACTGATAATGACTATCGATTTGTGTAGTTTTGAGATCAGTGTGGATTTTTTTTACGTATTTTGTTTCGCCGGTTTAAGTGACGGTGTACAATATTGAACACACTTTACCTTATAACTCTCGAAATGGAAGTTGGATTTGGATAAAATTCAGGAATACCGTCCCACCGTGAGACTTTTCATTTGAATCTAAGATTGTGGAAATCAGTCAAACCATCGCTGAGAAATGTGAAGAAGCTGTATTTTGGAATATATATCCATGACTTCCGGTTCGGGAGTTATATAGTAAAGTGTTTTCAATATTGTACACCGTCACCTAAACCGGCAAAATAAATTACGTAAAAAAATTTGTAAACTTATCTCAAAACTACACAAATCGATAGAAGTTATAAGTAGGCAACCAAACAAACCAATTCCGGCTATCCTGGTTCCCGGTCTCCGGTTTCGGAAGTACCGGAAACAGTGGTCATATATTCCAAAATAGATCTCACTCACTTTTCTCAACGAAGGTTTGACCGATTTCCACAAACTTAAATTCAAATAATAGGTCTCACGGTCACATACGTAATTCCTGAATTTCATCCGGATCCAACTTCCGGTATCGGAGTTATAGGGTAAAGTGTGTTCAATATTTCACACCGTCACTTAAATCGGCGAAACTAAAAACAAAAAAAAAATCCAAACTGGTCTTAAAACTACACAAATCGTTTGCCATTAACAGTAGGCAACTCACTTTTCTCAACCATGGTTTGACCGATTCCGACAAACTTAGATTCAAATGAAAGGTTTCACGATCCCATACGGAATTTCTGAATTTCATCCGGATCCAGCTTCCGGTTCCGGAGTTATATTGTAAAGTGTGTTCAATATTGTACATCGTCACTTAAACTCTCAAAACAAAATACGTAAAACAATTTCTAAATTGGTCTCAAAACTACACAAATCGATTGTCATCATCAGTAGGCAACTAAACAAACCGATTCATAGGATTCAATTCTAAATTTCATTCTCTATTTTATTCTTGTTAATACACAAACAATCCCTTGGTTTCTTTTAAAAATCGTAGAGAAACATTTTGAATAGAATATCACATTATTATATATGAGAAATACATCATTACACCGCTAGGTGGATTAAAACAGGTTTTTCGTTTAGGTTTATTCTTTGGTTTCTGTATTCAGGGCTGGGGTTAGCAATTCGGTGCGTTCTTTGGCTTTCTCGTTTTCAATTTCATTGGGCGTATTGTTCGTGTTTGCTGTTTTCGTTTCTTTTGCCTTTTGTTGGCTGCTGCCGGAAGCTGCCATTGCTTTTCTGATTACGATTAATTTGGCTTGAAATTTTTAGTTCATGCTTTTGTTCGCTTGTATCTAATTTTTTAATTTTGTTATTTCTGCGTCTTTTTTGCTGAAGACTTCACTTGCCTTTGTGCAAAATTGGCTTTTCAGCTCGGCTATTTCTTTTATTAGTCCGTTTATCATCGAATCTCTGAAGTCAGAAGTGTTTAATACAGCCTGAGCATAGGAACGCTTTTGTTGTGATAGGACAGTTTTCTTTGCCTTTGGGAAGGTTATTTTTTGTTCTGTTTTGATTCTAATGATAGCCCTTTCTTGTTTAAAGATTAAGCAGTTTCTTGATCTGGCAGGGTGTTCACCTTTACAGCTGATACATTTTGGTTTCTGGTCGCATGGGAATTCTTTGGTGGTTTGGTGAGCTTGACTGCAGTTTAGGCATATTTCTATGTTGCTATATTTTTTGCTTCCGTACCCGTTTTTTCCGCATCGGAAGCATTGCATAGGGCTGGGGAAGTATTTTTCTACGCCTATACGAATCGTTCCGATGTAGATGTGGGTAGGCTCCGTTCCCACGTTTTGGTCGCTTAGTCTTTCCAGAAATTCTTCGTTATTAAGGTTGATTGGTCAAAATCACTTATAAGGTCTTGAATTTTGTTGTAGGTCTGGTGGTGTATTATTTCAATTGGGTAATCTGGACGCAGGCTTTTTAGTTTCAGTGGCTTTGTGTAGGCATTTTTGTTAGAGGTTTTGAGCACGTATTGGGTTCCGCGTGCTTCCCTTGTTGCCGTTATGACTTCGTGGTGGATGTAGAACGGGTTTTTCGGTAGGCTTCGGATGTTTCTTTCGTTATTTTTAGTTCCTCTCATCCAGAGGGTTTGTGTTTCGATTTTGCTGCCATTTTTGATATATGATGGTAACGACGAAGAGGGGGGAGGCATTGGGTCGGGTGGATCATCATTGTATTTCACCATGGTTGCTGTTGATGTTTAATTTACGTACCGTTGTTTGGATTTAATTGTTCAGTACCAAGCTTCTTGTCTCCTTTTGGATTATTTTATTTCGGCGTTAGTCCCGTACTGGAGAACGGCAGATCACTCGTTTTTTGCCAATGGAGAATCGTGCGTCTCCTTTGATCATGCGTTTAAAATTGACCGCGTAAGCCTTGGTTTTTGTATTGGGTGCGAGCTTTGGGACAACCTAGATGCGATGTTGAATAGGAGTAGGGTGGGTGTCTGTGGTTTTTATTCTCATGACAACTTACTCATTACAACTTACTTTACTATGGGCGCCTTCTAAAAATTTACCCTGCACAAGAATGGGCAAAACATAATTCATTAAACATAATTCATTAAACAAGCTATCGTAAATATGATAAGGAATTTGTGATTAAATTTACAACAGCGTGAGATAATTGAAAACAAAGTTTTCTAAAACTTCTGGAAATTTTGAGGAAAATTTATCATTTATTTATTTGGCTTCTCCTTCTTATGATGGCCTGATATTCGATTTATGAGTTTACTCACAGAATTTTCCGTTATTGGTTATTCCGGGTGCTGGAGGACCAAGGTCGGCTACTAACACCTAATCAGACTGGATTTTTATCAGATAATTGCCGTTGTCACCGGATTAGTGATCGGTGTTAGATTTTTTTTTAGTAGTAATATCACTTCACGCACCAATTTTTTATAGTGTTTGTACCACTTTGCGCACTTATTTCATTAGTAGAAGGGGAAGAAATTCACACCTGCACTATTCTATTTACAGCGGGGGGATCTGTGCGAGACACACTGCTACCAATTTATTTTCACTCATTCAATATGGAGTTGAAATACTATCGTTGACTAACTAAACCGGCACTTTTAGTTTTCTTTGATGGAGCTTTTTTACTTTTCAATTATATGGAGAGTTGGCAAATGCCGCACCATAGAGGCCGCTAGGAGCCGTATCTTCCTTCCAAACGTGGATTTCCTGGAAATTTTGCTTATTTGCACACTTTATTGAAAAAAAGATATTCTTTCCTGAACATTCGAATTCATTGACGGGGGGAAAATCACTTAAATTCTTCTATCCACTGTTGGATTCTTCTGTTAAATCTTGGCACTGTAGTGTGGGGTCTTTTGGGCTTAAAGATCACAACTTCAACACTTGGTATTTTTATTTTTCCGTGTACGATCAAACTATACGCTTTGGGGGATTTGTTGAACGAATCGACCGTTTGAATCTATTTTTCCTTAAGTGATGGTTCTTCATTAAAAAAATGAGAGACCATGTAGGCTTAGACCAAACCACCTTCCTTCCACCTCATAGATTCTCTCTATCGAAAAAGAATAGAGGAAGAACTTTTTCCCCGGAATTCTAAATGGCGTACGTTTCTTGCGCATACACTTGAAGAGACCTATACCTTCTTATGTGATTTTCGGTCAAGATACAAGAATTCCGTGCAAATCACTTGTTACCTATGACAATTAGATGGTCACATGTCAATATTGCCAAAAACCTGTTCACTACGGTAAGCCATGTGATAAACTGGACAAGGAGACAACTACACCAAAGGACAACGGTGCTTCCTTCACACCAACCCCAAGCAACCCTTCCTTCACACCAACCCCAAGCAACGAAACCATCAGTATCCCCTATAGAACAAAGTATACCAGCTGCAGTTAACAACTTACCCTCCAACCAACCAGTAACTGAAACCAATGTACAACAAAGCGCATCTACTGCAACTCTCAACGAGCCCAAGACTACGATCAACAAGGACAACGAAAAGAAAACGGAAATCACACACAACACCGACGATGAAGCAATGAATGATGAGATAAGACGCGGACGAAGTGACCCCCGATCCTCGTTGGATGGAAATGGAAACTCTCTCCCCCTAGAAAAAGAGCGACAACGAGATCCAATAGCAAAAAAACAATTTTAAGTAACAAAAATGTAAGCCAATCGCCCACGTAAAGCTTTTACGCAAAAAGGCCAGAATAAAAATTTTAGTGCAAAAAAAAAGATGATTACAAAATTGATTATAGTGACGCTTAATTCTATTGACTCGACTGTCCTTGCATAATTTCTTCTATTTTATCCGTGTTTGAAATTGACGGCCAGGTACATAAAAATTTAATTACGATAGTAGTAAAGATGATTGTACGCATCTAGAAATAATGTCGTTAATAAAATAAAGCATTGAAATATTCTAACGTTCTTTAAGTGTTTGTATATTGATAAGCATCCAGCGTGATTCATACGATGGCAGAGGGAATGCTGTCCAGATTAATTTACAAAGGACATATAAAAAAGGGTGCATATAAAAAAATAGACGTGCATCTAACATATAGTGATTAGACATAAGTCATTTTGTCTTAGCGCAACTCAAATGCAACGCATGCGGAGAGATCAAAATAAATAAATAAACACATTTTTCAATGTCATTGTCGCAAACATTATCCGTATGGGACCTTTCACATCGTATACATTTAGGCTTATTACTGGATTTCTGGACATTACACGAGTGAAATCTCTACTCACATCCAGCCCCTTGAACCATGCCTTTGTCGTTATGTTAGTGATAATTGAGCGCATTCACCGACCCAGATCATTTTTATTTCAATAAGCTTGCCAGCTGGCAACTGTTCTTTGGCGAGACGCACTATAGAATTCGTTTAAAACAATCGGTCTCTTATAAATTTGCTGGAATGGAGCAATGATCCGGGATCCAGACTATAGTGATTAGGCAATTATTATTCAATATGTCGTTCAGGCACTGTTTTATTTTATTCTAGAAAAACGGTTCATTCTTGCCAGTCATGTTTGAGCGAATTGAAATTTCTCAGAATCAAGCGTGAAGCAGAGAGGGTCGTTGTCCAACTTTCGCTCTTGGAAGAATATATTCCTATAGCTTCGGAATAGAAGAGAAAGTAAATAAAGAGAAACTGTCACTTGCTTATACGCCCTTTTGAAAAATTAACCGAGAAATGTCTCTTCCTTTATTGTTTATTTGACAGAACATCGTTTGTACTAGAAGTCGAAGGAATGTTTATTCTATAACAGAAATAACATTTTTTAATTCCTGAAAGCACTCCGCAATACTCTCAGAGTATCTATCGAGACGTATAATGTTAAAGTCATTAAAATTTAATTTATGTTTCCCACAAACAAATAGATCACATTTTTGACGATGCATAAAACATGAAATGAATCAGAGAGGGGAGACATCACTGATATTTTTTAGCATGTCAGCACGTGTGCGCTCAGACCATGTTTTCATAGCAATCTTCACTTTGTCTTAGCGCAACTTAAATACAACGCATACTCAGAATCATGAGGGGTCTCCCCACAATAAACACATTTTTCAATGTCATTGTCGCAAACATTATTCTTATGGGACCTTTCACATCGTATACATTTAGGCTTATACCTACAATAAGTAGCTGTATGCCCGAATTTTGCACGGTTCGTGCAATTCATAACCTGCGGCACGAATAGCCGAACAGTAAGACGAATTTTATCGACGCACAGTGGTCCAAAACTGGAAAAAGACGATTATAAGTCTGCACTGACTTTCACTGATTTTTAAGAGCTAACGTGTCTTCGAAGAAGTTTTACAAGATTATATTAGGCTTATTTTGAAAGTGGCACCTTATTTTTTGTTGAGGAGGTAGTACCAATTTTGAATAAAACATTTTTTTTTCACAAAAAACATTTTTTTCTATCTCATTTTGAAGAAAAAACATTTGAAATATTTTTGCTGAAGATATAAATAATGAAAAATAAATAAGGAGTGTATCGATAAGTAGTTAGCAACAATCAAACAGTTATTACTCTGAAATGGCTTAATTTTTTGCATAGTGTTTTGCGGTGACATGTTTGTTTACATGTCAATAACAGCTGCGCAATCGATTGGTTTCGGTACGGTTTATCGTTTCAATAATGAGTCGAATTGATCCGGAAACGCGAAAGAAAATTCTGCACACATGGTGCTCAGAGAGCGGTGTCACGTACAACGAATATGCAAAACGGGTGAAACTGCACCACACCAGTGTCAAAAACATTATCGAGAAATTCGGTAAGACCCTTTCCATGAAGGATTTGCCCCTATCCGGTAGGGAAACGGGTCCCAGACAGCCCGGACGAGACTTAAAAGTGGTTGAGTATATCAGGAAAAACCCATCGGCGTCGACGAGGGATTTGGCCAAGCAGTTCAACACCAGCATCGGGATGATTCAACGGATCAAAGTTCGGAATTCCCTGAAAACGTACAAGAAACAGAAGGTGCCGAAAAAGTCCCTGGTACAGCAAGTTCAGGCCAAAACAAGAGCGCGAAAACTGTATAACCGGATTCTACAGAATAAAGACGGATGCATCCTGATCGACGACGAAACCTACGCCAAGGAAGACTCTCGAGCGCTGCCCGGACCGCAATATTGTACGAAATCGGTGTACCAGGACCTGGACGACGGATGAAGGTGTTGGTCTGGCAAGCAATTTGTACCTGTGGTTTGCGGTCGTCGATTTTCTTCACGAAGGGCACAATTAACACCAAGATGTACGAGGAAAAATGTTTGAAGAAGAGAATGCTGCCACTATACAGAAAGCATAAGGCTCCTCCTCTCTTCTGGCCGGCTTTGCTTCAGCCCACTACGCCAACTCCATTCTGCAGTGGTTGTCAAAAAATAATGTACAATTCATGGAAAAGGACATCAACCCACCGAACTGCCCGGATCTTCGGCCAATTGAAAGGTATTGGGCAATTGTCAAGCGGCACTTTCGGAAGGAAAGTACAGTGTCCCAAAACACGCAGGAGTTCATGAAAAACTGGACATCTGCCACCAGGAAAATTACGAAAGCAACTGTGCAGAATTTAATGAAGAATGTCAAGGATTTTCTTCAATATAATCAGTGAAATGCACAAAAATGTAATTTTTCTACAATATATCCAAAACTGATGCAAAATATGTTTTTTTTCGCTTTTTTATTCAATAATCAATGTTGTTAACTACTTTTCGATACACTCCTTATTTTTCAAGATATATTCACTTTATTTGAAAAATAGGTTTTTTTGGATTTATCAACATAGAATTTACCTCTATTACCTAAGTATCTACTACAAAGTGCGCGTAAACACGCATAAACAATACTTGCACGCTCAACTTAATCAAATTGTTGTAATTTTTATTTTGTTTACTTTTTGACAGTTAACAATATTAAAAAAATCTAAATGAAACTAGATGCAATTTTTTAGACCTTTTCAATGTTAATTTTAAATATTGATAATCCGAAAAATTATCAAAAGTTCGACACTGCTTTTTTTTTCGAGTGTATCATACCAAGCTATTACAAGTCGTTCGATTTCGCTCTACAAATTTTCAAGTTTTTATATCGTTATCAAGCCTCGAACTCCCTACTTTGCGTCGTGTGAAGTGATATTAAAAAAATCCAATATTGTAGTGTATTTATATCGGCTCTACACAACGATTTCGTAATATAAATCGCTAATCATTATTCATCGGAGTTCCTGTTTCGCTTTGTTCGACCTAGTATATAGAAGCCATTAGTACTCACGACACTCTCGCGCACTCACGCATCTGTCAATAGCCTGTGTCGAATATAAACATGACAAGAAATAAATGCGACGCTGAGCCCTGTTTCGGTTCGTCTGGAGCGAGAAACAGTAAAATAACTTGTGAACACTGTTCTGACAGTTTTCATCTTAAGTGCTCCAATGTAAACAATTCGCTCTTCAAGTCCATTCGTGACTCTCCTGGAGTATGCTGGATTTGCCCTAAATGCCGTGTGTCCTCAAATAGAAACAGTTCGACACAAGACACGATGAATTTGGTTCTCCAGCGTACTACTTCTATATTGAAATTAGTCAGCGCTTTAACAGATTCAATGCAGATTTTTTGCCGTATGTTTTCTCAACCTGGTGCCAATGCTTGGATCCCTCCGTAAACAACGGTACAACATTCCACGAACGCTTCGACAACTTACAGTTGGATTTGACAAATCTTTTCGAGTCTATATTCGACGACAACAACAAACGTCCTCGTACTAGCAGCACTAGCCGGCCATCCATTACACAGCCAGATAAAGTGGCCAAAGTCGATGCTCCGATACCTGATTCCGACACCTTTGCACCGTCAACCGTTAGTTTGTAAAACAGTTCAACACAACCTAACATCACTTCTATACAAGGGAAAGCTGTCTTAACGTCAATGATGGTCACCAATAGTAGTGAGATTCCTGTCATATCAAGCGTTGTGAGTTCAGAAACTTGCCTTCCATCATCGTCTTCCTCCACCGTCCCAACTAGCGCGATCAACTGTACTCCCGCCGCTTTCATCATGGAAGAATCAACATCACTTGCTGCATCGCACCTCACCAGTTCAATAACTACAGCAACGTCCAGCTCACAACAATCACACCAGTCTCAACATTCAGCAACTAATAACAGGCAAGCTACTATCTCAGTTTTATCAAACATCCCTTATACTGGCCCCCCTCCGACAGTCTCCCCAGCTTACACTATGGTTAATTCCATAGGCAGTTCCATCTCTCAAAGACAAACCAAAATTAACCATTCAGATGATAATACAAATGAAATTACACCTCTCTTAGTAGCTCCCCCCAGCCAACAAATGCCTGATACAGGTAAATGGTTCTACTTAACACGGTTCATGCCAAATAAAACCGAAGAGAATATTATCAACTATGTGAGTTCTAGAATTAAGTGCAGCAAAAGTTTAGTGAAATGCCAAAAACTCGTACGAACGAACCTCACCAGACCGCTATCATTCATCTCATTTAAAATTACAGTTCCCCCTTCCTTTGGAAATCGAATTAATTCTCCGGACTTCTGGCCATACGGTAAATCTATTATCCCTTTTTTAACCCCCAATTCGAGACAATCAATACATCGAGTTTCGAATTCTCCCCATCCTCCACCCCCTCATCTACAAGATATCTACAACAACACTCGCTTGCAATCTCCTCGAATATTTGCATTACCACCAAGACTGTCTCGCCCTGTCTATACACGATCCCCTGTACGTCGCTCCCTGCTACCTGTCCTCAACCAGCAAAAACAAAATTCCAGACAACATTAGTTTGAGTTTCTACTATCAAAACGTCGGTGGAATCAATTGCTCTTTGGAAGATTACCGTCCCGCTTGCTCAGACGGTTCCTAACAGTAATACACTCTCCGAGCAAATTTTCGGTAACTCATTCTCTGTATACAGACAAGATCGTACTGAGCAGAACAGCCATAAAAAACCGGTGGTGGTGTTTTGATCGCTTGTCGCTCACATTTCAAATCCCATCAGTTATCTCTCTCGAATTGTTCCGGCGTTGAACAGCTTAGGGTTGCCCTCAGGTTTACATACTATACGCTATATATTGGCGTTATTTATCTCCCGCCTGATCGCATCAATGATCATTGTTCGAACAACATCTGAGCTCACTCTCGCAAGTTGAAAATCAAATGGCTCTTCACGACAAAATGATCATTGTGGGTGACTATAATTTCCCCGGCATTAAATGGTCTCGCTCCTCTTCTAATTATTTATTCCCCGATATAGCCCATTCGTCTAAAATCCTTTCCTCCCTCATGCTTTTGGACAGCTATAATACTGCTGGGATAGTTCAGTTAAACCATAATCACAATAGTAACAATCGTTTGCTTGACCTCTGTTTCGTTAGTCAAAAACTCAGAAACACTTGCTCTGTTATTCTTGCTCCTTCTCCGCTTGTTAAAACCTGCCATCACCATCCCCCACTGCATATTTCCATTCATGGATGTCCGCCTGTTGTATTCAACGAAGTTTCTGAATAATTTTTTTACGACCACAGGAATGGAAATTTTGAAGCAATGAATAGGTATTTATTAGCTTTCGATTGGAACTCCTTATTATCGAACTGCGATTGTAACTCTGCTGTTTCTCTCTGGACGCAGATCATTTCCGATGCTATAGAGCAATTTGTACCTAAGAAATTACAACAAAAATCTAGTTATCCACCCTGGTCAAACCAAACTCTTAAACGTTTTAAACGAGCCAAACGAACTGCTTTAAAAAAGTACAGTAAACATCTATCTGCATTACTAAGGTCTTATTACCTGTTTCATAACAATCGTTACAAACGATTAAATAAAGCGCTAAACTGGTCTGCCCAATCATATGTCTCTTGGTAACCTACAAGCATCAACCACGTGAAAAATTTATGATCTTTTTTGCAAACCATTTAGCAGCGTCTTTTGCGAAGAATCATTGACTAATCATCACATTCTTGAAGCTGCGAATAATGTCCCACTACGCACCCCTATTGGACCATGCCCTGTTGTCACAATGGATACAAGAAAACGGCATGCACTAAGCTGGAAAAAATCAACAAGTGCTGGGCCTGATGGTATTCCGTCTATAGTTCTCAAAAAGTGTTCGGAAAGTTTATTAGCTCCATTGCTGATATTATTTAATACATCCTTACGCTCTGGAACTTTTCCCGAACCATGGAAGAAATCATTCATCTTCCCCGTATTTAAAAAATTCAATAAATGTGAAATATCTAACTACAGAGGAATTGCCGCTTTGTATGCTTTTCTAAGCTCTTTGAATTAGTCGTTTTGGATTTCATCAAACACAATTGCTCTAAATATATATCTTCAACTCAGCACGGTTTCATGCCAAAACGATCTACATCTACGAATCTTGTGTGTTATACTTCTTATGTCATTCAGTCGTTACAGGCGCGACAGCAGGTTGACGCTATATATACTGACTTCTCCGCTGCTTTTGATAAAATAAATCACCAAATAGCTATTGCTTAACTCGGAAGACTTGGATTCAGCGGTCCTTTTTTGAACTGGCTGCATTCTTATTTGATTAACCGTACTATGATACATAAAATCGGTGACTGCACAGCCGCACCCTCCTAACTAACTCGGGGATACCTCAGGGTAGTCACCTCGGACTCTTTTTATTTTTGCTGTATCTGAATGATTTGAACCTTGCACTGCAATGTAAAAAACTATCATTCGCCGACGATTTTAAATTGTATCATCCTATTAAAGACCTGGAAGATGCCAGATTCCTGCAGAAACAGTTAAATATCTTCTCCAGTTGGTGCGACCTCAATAGAATGGTCCTGAATGCTTCAAAATGTTCCGTAATTTCTTTCTCACGTAAACGCACAGTAGTTGTATTCGACTATACCATTTCCCAGACAATTCTCAAACGAGAATCGACTGTCAAGGACTTAGGAATTCTGTTGGATTCAAAACTTAATTTTAAGAATCACGTAGAGTATACGATCTCTAAGGCTTCCAAAATGGTAGGATTCATATTTCGCATTACAAAGAGCTTTAATAACATATATTGTCTTGAAGCACTATATTGTGCACTGGTTCGCTCTATACTCGAATATGCTGCAGTCGTCTGGACTCCCTATTATCAACTCGACATCCAAAGCATAGAAGTTAAACCAGGAAAATTATAATCTCCCAACATCATAACTTTGTCGTTAAAATCCATTCGATCGTTGATTTGCGATAATGAGCTCAAATGCTATTCAATCAATTCTGTGTCATTAACGCGATCAGGCGGAAAATAAAGCACACAAATGTAAAGAGTATAATGACTAAGAGCGAGAGCAATCCAAATCTGTTCTACGCTAGCACAATTCGATAGAGATATGAGACGTGATTTATATTTTGATCGACAAGCAATGAGTACTCCACCACCAATTTTTTTGATGCTATTCGAGTCGCAACGGTCCTGTATATAGACTAAATAGGAATTCCCGAAAATTTGACTCGAAAGAGTGTTACTGTTTAGCCAGCTTTCAGTGAACGCATATAGATCATAGGCTTCATCAGAACATGCAAGATGATAATCATTCAGGCAAGTGTTAATTCCCCCGACGTTCTGATAATAGATTGCTAAACTAGAGTGGTCTGGATCATCCTTGAAGTGGGATATCGGGAACAGACTGGAACAGACGGGTGTCGCACGGGGGGCGAGGCTGAGACTGACGGACTGTGAGAACTCGGGGTGATTGCGCATACGGGCGATTGGAAAGATTGTCTGGCATTCGACGAGGTGGGAGACGGGGTGAATATAATCTGTTTGGCAGTTATCTGAGATTGTGCTCTAAAAAAGGAGCTATTGTCACACCGTTGGGCCAGAATTCAGATGATGTGATAGTTGTTTCGAAGTTAATTGGAACGCATATTTTGAATTAGACGAAAGATAACAGACGATCCTGATTCTGACGTACGAGTTTGATACACTTGATCAAATCAGTATTACAGTTGAGTCTAGCTTGTATATAGTTGGAAATGTTTTCTACAGATTCACTTGGCAAAAATCTACTAATATCATACCAGTTGCCTGCGTCAAATGATTTTTGAACAGGAGGAGCCACTTGGAGCATAGCTATCTGGTTTGTAGTTTGATAACTAATGTAACTACTATTGTGTCTATGTGGAATTATTGTATTGGTAGATGCTAAACGTGTATTGGCAGGCATGTCTAAAAGTGGATTAGCACCTGTAAAAGACACGTTTGATATTACCGATATTCCGGATTGCTTATTGTTTGTATGAACGGGTGCGGGTGACGTTCTTGCTGATTCAGTAGCATTGGTGATACGCATATCAACATCAGCCATGCTTTGGTTACTGCTACACGATGCAAAAGGGTGACTCACTGTAGGATTACCGATAGTCTGCATGGGCTGGGCAGACAAGGTGCGGTTGATCGAATTAGAACTGCTTGCAAGATAGTGTGCTGAATTGGCGGTGTTGGCAGCGACGGTGGATATTGCCGGTATATATGAATCAGCAGGGCTGGCAGCAATATTAGGCAACAGCAGTGAGTTTGTCGCAGCAATAGGTGATGGCATTGAAGCATTGTCGGTCGAGTTAATGAATGGAACAGCGAGTTGTTGATGATAATGTGGATTGTAGATCGGCTGTTCTTGGTCAGAAGACAAGACAGGAATTTGATGCGAAACTGATGGTAAGGATGTGTCAGTTCCGGCGGTGACGGTGGTGGAGGCAGCGGAAGAAGTAAATGTAGTTGTAGTGGTGGCGGTCGTGGCGGTCGCGGTGAATATACAGGTATTTATGTTTGGTTCAGCAGTAGGTGCAGTAAATGTTGTTTCGACAAGAGCTGGCATTGCAATTGAGAGATGATTTTGCCGTTGTTCAACCAAAGTATCACTAGTAGCTGGAGTGGCAACAGAGAAGTGATTAGAGCTGGTTTCGCCTAAAATGACAGGAACTATAGTATGCGTTGTGGGTGCACTGGTTACAGGAACGTCGACTTTCGGTATTTTATCAGGTTGCGTTAGAGATGTTCTACTAATGCTGCTAGTTCGAGGGCGTTTATTGGTTGCATCAATTATTGAGTCGAATATGTTGTTCATGTCGAAGCGCAGTTCATCAATACGGTTCTTGAAGGGACCAGCGCTATCATTGTTTGGGAACTGCGAGCAGGTCGGTCGAGAGAAAGATAAAGAATATACGAGGTCTGTTCAAAAAGTTCCCGGAATTTTTTAATTGCGCGCGTCTGGAGAATCCGGTGGTCAAAAATTTTTTTTTATTGTGTTGGTACATATGTCCCTAATGTATGGTGAAATTTTCAGCTGTATTCATTGTTTACATTCTGTCTTGTAGCGGCTGGTGTAGACGTGTTTTTTTTAGCTCGAGCTTAAGCGGACGAGTTTAAGCGTTGAGGTAGTGCGTTGCAAAATCAGATCGATTTGTTCAGTACATGATGATGAACGATTATCCACTACACGGCAACGACTGCAGAGCCAACATACTCCAGGCCAGTCGCGAAGAGCTTTAACTGCTGAATTACTAAGATTCACGCACTTGTGATGAAACCATTTAGCACAGAATTCACAGCAGATTTTCTGACTGCGTGAGCCAGAAGAACCAAAACAGGAGTCAAAGTCGCACTTATTGTTTTTTGACATTGTACATATAAAAAAGCACAAAAGCTAAACAATGATGGCGAGCAAGTAACAGGTCTCGTGGGATGCGATATACTGATCACCGAGAAATCGTTCCGCAAAATGACAATTCGGTAAGAGAACACTTCGCAGTAGCACGATAAAAGTATTATACTGATTTGAAAACTTTTTCAACTGGATACTGCACGCTTTCCCTTAGAAAATAAACGAAATCGAGCGCGCAATCCAAAACAGTACAATAATCAAACAGTCATATTACTTATAACATCATAAATATTACTGTGGAATTCACAAAAACAACTGTTCATTGAATAGAAATAGTAAAGTTTGTTCAAGGGAACATAGTGTACAGTAAATTAATAAAACCGAGGTTATTTAGTTGGTTCCACAAGCAGTAATATGAATGATTCTCACATTTGTTATAAGAGCACATGAAATCACTTGTCTAACATATCCAACAAAAATAACCGTTCTGCAGCCATCGTGAAACATACCAATTTTAGCATGTTTTAATTGCTACTTGGGGTATCGATGGAGATCGTCAAGAAACTAAATTGATTCATTTGATTGACCAAATTTTATTATCAATTTAGTAAAGTGATAAATCTTGGCCATTTCAAAAAAGATGTTCGATTACCGGCACCCTAAGAAATTTAGGAAAAATTTCTGTAAAGAATTCAATTATTCAAAGGAAAACCGGAATTTATTCTTTTCGGAGGCGTTTTGGACAAAAGTCTTCATTGTCTGCTGGTGACTTCGCCTTGGCTCTGTTGGCCGATGATTTGAATGATGGCGCCTTTGGTGTTGATTTGGCCGGTCTTGCACGGTTTCTTTTAGCCGGAGCTTATGCTGTATGAGCAGCTAGATGTTTGGCTAAAACTTGGACTTGCTTTGTCGCGACAGCAGCCTGCTTATCACTGACGATTTTTCACGGTTTGTCGAAAAAAATGGTGGAGGGGGGGGGGGGGGGGGGGGTCGGTCACCGAACACCTTGGGGTGTCGGTAAGAGATTGCTAAATTTCATCCCCATCTGACTTTTCCCTGCTCCAAAAGAAAAGAAATAAAAGAAAAGAAGTAAAAGAAACACATATTAATCAAATGGAAAAATGTTTTCCAAACAAAATATGAAGAAGTATTGTAAACGTACATACTTTTACGAAGAGATTTCATTTTTGAACGTGTTAATAAATTGAGTTATCGCGAAACAACCCGTTTTTTAAGACGAGATGTTGATCGCGCGACGCTCACTTAGAGAAGTGCGAAGCAGCTCATAACGGTGAGCAGCTCCGAACCGATCAGCTCACTAATGGGAATTGATTCAATGTATCAGCTCATCAGCTCATTAAGATTGAACTGAAGGTTTGTTTCGAGCACCATTTTTTTGCCCCGTTTTTTTTTACTCCGTTTTTCTTTCATATGCCTGATCGAAATCATTGATGCACTTAGAACAATGCTATGCGAACTAGCTTGTCTGCGAATTATTATGATGTCATATTTGAAAATATCTGCAAAAGTGGCATCCCTGAATGTACCTTAGCCTACTGAGTGAGAGGTAAGATTTCTTATCGACAATGGCTCATTCAATCTGTTAAAGAAGGATAGATACACATTTTTAAGAACGAACAAAAGCTCATGCACACATTTCTTCTCATTTATAACTCGCTCTTCAAGAGCCGAAGATTCGTTCAGCTCGTAGCTTGTTTCCACCTTACCAGCAGGGATGCCAGGTCATTTTTTCAAAAATTTGTGATCAAGCCAAAAACCTGTCTGTGCAAAATCTGTGCACGTTTCCCCGTTTACATAATAGCTGATCGGAATCATTTTGGTAATCAAATATAAAGGTCTCACTATTTCCTACCGCTCTGTAAGTTTTGGTGCTAAACTGTGATCAATTTCAAAAATCGTTGATCGATTTCAGAATCTGTTTAAATCTGTAACCATTTTCAGAAATTTTTTAAATCTGTGCAAAAGGTTGAAAATCAGTGAAACACAGATTAATCTGTGAATCTGGCAATAGCTCAGGAGCGAATTGCCCATCTTTACGCTCACTGCAAAAGTGAGTTACAGAAATAGCACACGCGTCTGTTCCGTTTCTTAACCATTCATTGTTTCAGCATGGCCATAGTGAAAATGAGTCACACGAATAGTACTCAGGATATTCTCATTGGAAAATAAATTGGATTAGGAATATATTTTCCTATAGGTATTGTAAAAGTTTGCTGTAATATGTTGCATATTTCGCTTCGGCACAAGGTTTCCTAGATAAAAATAGGTAGAATGATGTATAACTTTTCCAGAAAAGAATAAACTTATGCATTACCTTCTACAAAATTATGGGATTTTATATTTTCTACAATTATTCCAAATAAAGTATGTATAAAAAAAACTTGAAACAAGTTATAATTAGAAAACTATTTTTAAGGAGGTTGTCATAATTCAATATCTAAAACAAACTTTGAAAAGGTCTAAAAAAAGTTCCATCGAGTTCCATTTAGATTTTTTTTTATTTTTGGGCATATCTTTTCCTATAAATTTTGTAAAAGTCAGCTGCATAAGGTTGCATATTTCGCTTCGGTGTAAGGTTTTATCATAGTTAAAAAACCTATTTTAATCCACCTAGTGGTGTAATGATGCCTTTCTCATATTACTCTTTACATCATAAATATAATCGTGAAATTCGCAAAAACAACTGTTTATTGAATAGAAATAGAATAATTTGTTCGAACCTAATCTCACAAACACTATAAAACCTGTTTATCCTGTAGTTCTGGAACCGAAAGTAGTATCCACAACAACAAATTAAGGAATTCCGTATGAAACTGTAAGACTTTTCTCATGAACCTATAAGTTTGTGAAAATCGATTTGGCCATCTCCAAGAAAAGTAAGATCATTTTTGCAGTTTTTGGTCACTATTTCCAATTCTTCCGAAACAGGATTCAGATAAACGGAATAGCCGAAGTTGATTCGTTTGCTACCAACAAATCTGACCTACAAATTGGAAGAGTTTTGAACGTAGTTAAACCTATACTTACTATCTCATGCTCTATTTCGATTAAACCAATTAAACGCAATCTAACAAACGAAACGAACCTGCGTTTCTGTTACTTCTGCATATGTAAGTCAAGCTAAACAGCATAAAACATACTACATTAGCATTATTATTATTATTATTATTATTATTATTATTACTATTATTATTATTATTATTATTATTATTATTATTATTATTATTATTATTATTATTATTATTATTATTATTATTATTATTATTATTATTATTATTATTATTATTATTATTATTATTATTACTATTATTATTATTATTATTATTATTATCAACACAACGTGTACGAAATAGAACAAAGCACGCCTTGTTCGTTTTGTGTTTTCTTCTTCTTTAAGTGTTGTACATATTGTCACTGTATATGGCGATTTGAAAAATTTGACACTCATCGCCCTGCAACTGCGGAACCGGAAGTCGGATCCGGAGTAAATTAGCAGTAGCTTTAAAGACAGTATGAACTTTAATTCAAATCAAGATTTGTGAAAATCGGTTCAAGCATCGCATAGAAATCGAAGTGAATTTAGTTTTAGGAGTTTTTCTTCTCCACTTTCGGTGCTCTCGGAACAGGAAAAGAGGGGACCAGTAGTGCCGAACTAAGTTTTCATGTCCACAAACTAACAAGCTATGCAAACTTGAAGAATTTATCGGACAGTTTCATGGGATTTGTACCTGTTTTTAACCATCGTTCGAGGAAAAATACTAATAAAATTGGTAATTTTCCACTTATCACGCTTTAGTTCCGAAACCGGAAGCCGGATCCTGATAAAATGTTCCACAATTTTTTAGAATATTATAAGAGCTTTCATTTGAATCTTAGTTTGCAAAAATCGGTTGAGTTGTTCCAGAGATAATTGAGTGTAAACTTTTTCTCAAATTTTCACATGTTACCTTATAACTCCGGAACCGGAAGTCACATTCAAATGAAATTCAGTAGCAAGCTATGGGACCTCAATACCTTTTATTTGAATTTTAGTTTGGGAGAATCGGCTCAGTCATCCCTGGAAAAAGAGAGTGCATATTTTTTTCACTTTTTTGGTACATATCATCCGATATCTCCGGAACCGGAAGTCGGATCGCAATGAAATTCAATAGCAGGCTATGGGACTATGAGAGCTTTCATTTGAATCGAAAATCGGTTCAGCCATCTCTGAGAAAAGTGAGTGCATATTTTTGTTACATACACACGGACACACACACACACACACACACACACACACACACACACACACAGACATTTGCTCAGTTCGTCGAGCTGAGTCGAATGGTATATGACATTCGGCACTCCGGGCTTCAGTTAAAAAGTCGATTTTCACAGTGATTGCATAGCCTTTCTATATGAGAAAGGCAAAAAGGTAAAATGTTGTATAACTTTGCCAGGGAACAACAAACATATGCTCTACATCACTATCAACAAAAATATGGGATTTTTTATTTCCTTCAATTATTCCAAACAAAGTATGCATAGAAAAATAACTCGAAACAAGTTATGAATAAAAACTGATTTTAAGGGGGTTGCCCTAAAAACGCTTTGTATATCCGAAACGGTGCGACCTAGACTTTTGGTATATTTGACAAAGTAAATTATTTTCAATAGTTCTAAAACCTTGTAGAAGAAAAAATTCTATCTCTTCAGAAAAAAAGGTTTTGGTTATATTTTTTTGTCAAAGTAGGCCATGAACAATAAGGGATAGAATAGAATTACGCGGTATATATTTGTAAATAATATCTTAAAAGCAACTATATGCATTCAAAGAACGGTTTGGCAGCTACTGATTTATGTCCACGTTTTCATTGATTCGAACCACTGAGTGACGTAGGCAATGCAGCTTTTTAATAATTTTGATATTATTTATTAAAATTAATTTTTAACTATTAATATCAAAATGAATACTTATAGATATGAAAATTCTTGTTATTGTTGAAATAATAAAATTAAATTCAATTAAATCTACCTTGTTGCTGTTGCCCCTGTTGCTCTGTCGTGAAGAACGACGTGAAGTTCACTCAACGATTCACAATTGGCAGTTTTTGGTATAGTTTTCTGTTATCTCCGTTGCTCAACCGTCGTGGTCACCACTGAATTTGGTGTGTGCTGCCTATACTTGGCAATAGGTAAGCGCTATAGCTCTTGGTGGCGATTAAATGTAATGCTTGCAGTGTAGCACCACGCGATAAGTGTCGTGTCTTTCGAACCATTGCACCGTACACAATCTGGTATCTGGTAGATCAGCACTGAGTTGCCTCAGAACCTCTGTGCCTTTGATCCCCGGTCTCGCTAAAAGCAGCAATGAGTACAGACTAATTAGGTATCTCGTGATTTATGCTAATGGCAATATTTCCTTCCCTTCGAGAATTTAATATTATAGAAATATTTCTTAATATTCAATAAGAGATTACGCTGTACTACGTGCTTTTCATTTATTATTTTTTGATATTTTTTTTACAAGTTAGTTACAGGTATCACGAAACATGTTTAGGGGTAATTTGTTTATATATTACTTAATAATTCTATTTTTATGAACAGTTTGTTCCTTTTTCGTTACACAGTGCTTTATTTTAACATTAGGGTGTATACACCGGGTCTAATTTTCATATATTTTCTGATTTCAACCATACTTTATCGTTGGCATTTATGATCATTGGATTGGATTGCTCTTTTTGTTTTTCAATTCTTTTGATTTTAATGTGGAACACATTTTTGTTTTCTATATAGGGGTGCAAACTAGAAACTCAAGAAAAATACATGTAGAAATGTGGTCAGGTTTTGAACATTTACAGCTCAGTCAATTTTGTATCAATTATTAATATCATGTCACCATTTGATTGGAAATATTTCCACGTATTGATGTGAATGTTCATAGCCATGTATTTTTAATAGTATATCATTGAAATGTTGATTGATAGCTAGCAGTGTCCTATTTTGCATACAAAATATCTCCGGCATACCGGATTTCCCTGCCATAGTCGACGGTTTTGAAGAAGTAAGCGATATATCAAAGGGAAAGCAGCGCTCTGATTGGCTAATCGATGCAAAAGCAAAGCTGTTGGAAGCACGCGAAGCTATAAATATAAGCAAAATTATAGCTAACGTTTCAGTCCCACACGTAGCTTGCTAGAGGTAGGTTGTTGCTAGACAGCAAGACAAAAAGTGCCATGAAACGATTTGAAGCTTTAACTGCTATGCCCTGATCTTGTGTCATGAAAGATTGGATGAAATCCCATGTTATGTCGTTTCGCCTGAGAAATTGACAAATACCCCAGGGTAAATTTTGAGTGCATAAGATGAATTTCTTATTTATATTAGATGAACTCGATTGGTAATGAGAAAAAGCTTATCGCTTCAACCGAAATCGCAGAATGGTAGTAATGGATGGTAGAGAAACGATTTAAAAGTAACTACTTGCATACAAAACTTGAACACAAGCTTGGCGAAAAGAAGCTTTAATATCGATATCTGTATCGCAAGCATGTACAAACATATAATTGCATACATTTGGGCTATTGATGTAATTTCGTCGGCTAAAAAACAAATACAAATCATGACAAATATAGTCTATATTTGGAGTTCGCGTGTTCGGTGTTGGTTCATAATAAAGACTAAGCAGACTCTCGTGCATTTGCGGACTCAAAAGTGTAACGATTCATTGAAAATGTCGATCATTAGAAATTTTGGTTGCCTTGTTTCACATCAATGGCTCGAGCAACCCCATGGGGCGGATCCTTGTAGTTTTATTTTTATTCAACAGTTCTCTTGCCTTTCGTATTACATGGCAGACCGTGACAAAAAGTAAATATCGTTTCAAGAGTGTAGAAGCATTTCAATAATGGGGAAGTCAAGCTCAAAAAGTGCGCAGAATACTAGTGACCCCCAGGTGAACATCCTAAACAGACTGAATGAGCACGAGGACTTGCTTGAAAACAAGCTTTTCAAGCTTACACTGATACTTGGTGTAGTGAGTGTACAGTTGTTTATTACAATGTACCAAATAATTAAGCGCCACAATCGCCAACAAACATTAAAAATTGCCAAATCGCTAACATACAGAATATGTAATCAAGAATATGAACCGTGAAATAAAGTTCAACTAGTATAGTGATAAATTACACCCCAAAGTGTTTTCACAAGAAGATGCAACAAGAATTAAAAACAATTAACAGTGCAATCAAATAGTGCAATAGTGACGTTGTATAAAATATGTACAATAGAAGCGGTAACGAAAATAACAAATGTGAAGTACAAGGATTTGGTCAAATGGAGACAGCGATTATTGCCGCATGGAAGACCCGGAAGATTGGTGTTAACAACGAGCAACGGGATCATCGATGACTTCCAGGCAGAAAGACAAAAGATTGGAGGTAAACTACTTTGTTATTTCTATTAGAGGAGCTGCGAATTGATGAACAGCATTGAGTTGAGTTTTATGGTTTATATGACTGAGAATTTTAGCAACTAGACGCTTAAGGGGCGGGTAGGTTCTAATACTTTTGAAAAATCATTTATTATTTTCTTAATATTTTCTTATAGTAAAGCATTTCAAGAATTTTCTGTGAAATTTTCAAGCCTATTGGAACAAAACTCAGGAAGTTATGGACCTTTATCTATGACTATCTCATTCTACGATAAAGCAAGAGCTCGGCGCACATGTCCAAGATTTCTACTTCGATTGACTTCAAAACTTGACAAAACATTCTTAAAATGTTTGGTTATAATAAATTATAAAAGAAAAAAACGATTGTTTTTAAATGTTAGACCCTACCGGCTCCCTGGAATAAATATTTCTTCCGTTGATTTTATAGACAAAAAACTTTAAACGCGTTTTCCTCGAAAGCAGGTTTTGAAAGTCCGTGTCCATCGTCGTTTAAAAACTACTGCACCAATTTTTTTTCAAATTTTGCACACACTTTCTGAATATAAAAATCCAGACCCCAACGTTTTCTTTTTCGTTGATTGTTACTTTGGGGAGTTTCAACAGCTACAAAATGGCGGATTTTTTGTGTGAAAAATCGTAGTTTTCACCTTGAACAATCACCAAAAATTTGAAAAATTAAAAAAAATCAAACAGATACGTTGGGGTCTAGAAAAACTAATCTGCGTTCTTTTGTTCACATCTGATTAGTCTGCGATGAGATACAGTGGACAACGCAAATCATGATTTTTAGGAAGCGTTCTCAAAAATACCTCTTCAAAGACTTATTTCTAAATATTTTTCCAAGAAAAAAATACAAAATGTTGTTCGAATGATGCTTTTCATCATGCAAAATATTTGAATTTATGTTGTTGAACGATAATTCTGGAAAAAAAATCGCAAAAATGATGATTTTTTCATCGTTTAAACACAACCCCCTCCCCGCTACTTCTTAAGAAATTACTGTAAATTCCATGCACAATTATTACATGGCATGCACACTATACGAGAAATAGAGGCTTATATAATACTTAAAACACAAAATAAACAAAAAAACAAAAACAGGCCTAGAAGCTTACAAGGCGTTTTAGAGAAAAAGGAATCATTGAACAAAGCTATTCAATCCATAAAATCTATTTTACAAAAAAACAGCCAACGCATTAGTTTACGAGGTTGGGCTAAAGAAGTAGAAAATTATGAATTTTCAACGTGAAAAAAGTTTACGTTATTTGGAATTTTCAACGTAAAAAAAGTTTTCATTATGTATATGTATTATTAGATATGTATAATATATTGGATAGTTATGCAACTAAAATTTCTGAGTATTTACTGGAAAAGGATGTCACTCCTCCTGTCGTTTTCCGACATGCACACATCAATCCCGTTCAGAAAATATCCATATTGTAAGTTTTTCAAGGAATATCAATAAACCGGAAGTCGCCATCTTGGAGTTCAGAACCACCTCAAACATCGTTTTCCGACATCTACTCATCAATCCCGTTCCGAAAATACCCATATTGTAAGGGTTTTCAAGGAATATCAATAAACCGGAAGTCAGAACCACCTCAAACATCGTTTTCCGACATCTACTCATCAATCCCGTTCCGAAAATACCCATATTGTAAGGGTTTTCAAGGAATATCAATAAACCGGAAGTCGCTATCTTGGAATTCAGAACCACCTCAAACATCGTTTCCCGACATCTACATCTACTCATCAAACCTGTTCCGAAAATACCCATATTGTTGTAATTTCTATGGAATATAAATGAGCCGGAAACGATTTTCATTGTATGCAAAAACCTCTTTTTACGAAGTAGGTCCGTAAAAAAAGTTTACGTTATTTGGAATTTTCAACGTAAAAACAGATTTCATTATTTGGAATTTTTGTCGTAAAAAGAGTTACGTAAAAAGAGGTAACGTAAAAAAAAGTTTACCTAAACGGAGGTTTGGGTGTACAAAGATTAAACGTAAAATGTAAAAATCAACAACAGCCAGATCAAGTCGGTGTTGAACAGTCGTTCGCAACGCACGCGTATAGCTTTTGGCTCCTGGATTTTTTTTCTGGCTACCTAGAGTTTCATTGATTCAAGGCTTCTGTCTTTTTCAAGGCTACTTGAATCACTAACAGTCTTTTAAAGACTAAAAATTAGTCAGCCTTTCTCAAGGCTATACAAAGAGTGATATTAGAGTGACTAAGTGATACAAATAGTGATATTAGAGTGACTAAGAAATTAATCAGCCTTTTTTAAGGCTAGCTATTCAAAGAACTATTATTCAAACTTCAAAATTCAAAATTCCATTCATTTCAAAAATGCCTGCGTTCAACCGGAAAGGCAACAAGCCTAAGGCTAAAAATAATGCAATACGGAATAAATCACAATCCGTTATTTAACATTTTTCTAATAACATTCACGAACCTATAGAATCTGAATGTAAAAATAAAAGACAACGGACGGATTTCCCTTCCGCTGATCCTATGCCGTCTAACAATATTTACGAGATTCTTCCTGAATCCGATTGTAGCGACATAGAAGAAAATTCTTCAAAAATTCCCAAAATGGACGCTTGTCGTTCTGGGAAGAAACATCAATCTATGCCACCAGTGACGGTGATGATTTCCGACTTCAAAGCATTCCGTACTGGGCTTTCTACTTTTCTCCCGGAAGTAAAAGTCTCATTTCAAATCGGACGAAGAGGAGAATGTCGAGTCTTGGTTGATGGATTGGAAGATTACGAACGTCTTATTCGATATTTGTCCGAGAAATTTCAAAAATTTTATTCATTTGATATAAAATCAGACAGACCCTTCAAGGCTGTCTTGAAAGGCTTATCAAATGATCAAAGTACCGATGAAATTAAAAATGAACTAAAAGAATTGCTTGGTTTTGCCCCTTCCCAAGTAATACTTATGAAAAAAAAGAGCAAATGGTGCTTCTAAACCACGCTCTGGAATTTCCCATGAACTTTACCTAATACACTTCAATCGAAGTGATGTAAACAATTTGAAAGCTTTAGAAAAAGTACGTTACATTTTCCACATTAAAATTCATTGGGAACATTATGAACGGCATAAACGTATTGTAAACTTAACGCATTGTCGTCGTTGCCAAGGCTTCGGCCATGGAACCAAAAATTGTCATATGGATATACGGTGTTTGAATTGTGGTAAATCGCATTCGAAAGACGTTTGTCCAATGAATGAAACCACTGATAAATTTTCATGTTCAAATTGCGATGGAAATCATAAATCCAATTATTTGAAATGTCCTGTCAGGGAAAAAATTTTAAACGCTCGTTCGCTTAGCCAACAAGTCAAATCAATGACCTTAAATTTACAGAACATACCTGAAAATCAAAAAAACCGTTACAAATGCCATGCCTAATTCTTCAAAGGCATTTATTTCTTTGAATTTAAAACGAAAAACAGGTACGCCTTCCAATTAGTCTTCTAACTAAAACAATTTATTGACAGGTAGATCGACCTCGTCATCATTTTCTTCTAATATCACTTATGCCATTATAACAGGTAGAAATCTACCACTTAATTCTTCTAATGTAAATACTCAAAACACAGGAGCGCCTTGCAGTTCATCTTCTAACGAAAACAATTTATTATTAGGTAGATCGGCCATATCATCTTCTTTTAATGGCAGTCTACCTACAAATATTCCTTCAATGCCATTCGCTTCTTTAAATGAAGTTGATTTAGGCGATATAACTGAAAATAAAATGATCTGCCTACAAGATCAACTTTTTCAAATGATCATCCGAATGAATTCGACTTCATCACTTTTTGAAGCATTTCAAATCGGAGCAATTGATAATTTGAATCATTACATTATCGAGGCTAGAAATCTTTCAGTTCTCAAAGTTCAAACTAAATTAAATTCTCCTATCATCGATGACAATCTTCAACTGCTCATTCGGTTGAAGAATGTTCGTCGACGACAATATCAACGTTCTCGTGATCCTGCTATGAAAAACATAGTTAAGGATTTACAAAAAGAAATTAAACATAGATTTACTCTTTTGCGAAATGAAAATTTCGCTAAACAAGTTCAACAAATTACACCATATTCTAAACCTTTCTGGAAACTTTCTAAGGTTCTTAAGAAACCTCAGAAACCAATTCCTGCTCTCAAGGAAGGAAATCAAATACTTCTTACAAATGGCGAAAAAGCTCAAAAACTTGCTCAGCAGTTCGAGAGTGTACACAATTTTAATTTGAACTTTGTGAGTCCTATTGAAAATGAAATCTCACTGAAATATTATCATATTTCAACCCAAGTGTTATCACAAGATGACATTATTGAGACGAATTTTGATGAAATTAAATCAATTATTAGGAAAATTAAAAACACGAAGGCTCCTGGTAGTGATGGAATTTTTAATATTCTTATTAAAAATCTTCCCGATGTTGCCTTGAGATACCTGGTTAAAATTTTCAACAAGTGTTTTTCATTAGCTTACTTCCCAAAAAGATGGAAAAACGCTCAAGTAATTCCTATCCTCAAACCTGATAAAAACCCAGCAGAAACATCAAGTTATCGACCAATTAGCTTACTTTCTTCTATCAGTAAACTTTTTGAAAAAATTATCTTGTTGAGAATGATGTCTCATATAAATGAGAATTCAATTTTTTTACCAGAGCAGTTTGGATTTCGTCATGAACATTCAACTACTCATCAACTTGTCAGAGTAACGAACATGATAAAATCAAATAAATCTTCTGGGTTATCCACTGGAGTTGCTCTTCTAGACATAGAAAAATCATTCGACAGTGTTTGGCACAAAGGTTTAATAGCAAAAATGTCTGATTTCCAGTTTCCTATTTATTTGATCAAAATGATTCAAAATTATTCAACTGATCGTACTCTTCAGGTTAGCTATCAGAATTGTAAATCTGAATTGCTACCCGTACGAGCAGGTGTTCCGCAGTGTTCGAGCGTAGCTCTAATCTTGTGTAATATTTTCACTTATGATCTTCCAAATCTTCCCGTTGGTTGTCAGAAATCGCTATTCTGTGACGACACAAGTCTGTTAGCCACAGGTAGAAATTTAAGAGTTATCTGCAGTCGCCTACAAAGAAGTTTCAATATTTTTAGTGATTATCTGTCAAAATGTAAAATTAAACCAAATGCAGCCAAAACGCAATTAATTATCTTTTCTCATAAGCCAAGAGCTTCTTTTCTTAAACCAATCAATAATCTGATTCTAAAATTGAATGGCTTGGAATTGACATGGTCTGATCAAGCTAAATACTTAGGTTTAACGTATGACAAAAAACTCACTTTCAAGGATCACATTGAAGGCATCCAGGCAAAGTGTAATAAATATATTAAATGTTTATATCCTCTTATAAACAGAAATTCTAAGCTCTGTCTAAAAAACAAGTTGTTAATTTATAAACAAATTTTCAGACCAGCCATGCTTTATGCAGTACCAATTTGGTCAAGTTGTTGTTCCACCAGGAAGAAAACGCTTCAAAGGATTCAGAATAAAATTCTGAAAATGATTTTGAAGCGTCCTCCCTGGTTTAGTACAAATGACTCACAAATATAGAACCATTAGATGTAATGTCACATAATATTATAATCAAATTCCGACAAAAATCGATGCAATCTTCAATTGAATCGATTCGCTCTCTGTATTAGTTAGTAAGTTAGTATATAAGTTTCTTTTCCCCATTACACAATACAAGTAGGTTTAGAATTTGCCCTAGACAAAAATCTCAGAATTGCGGAAGCAAATGATGTCCTAATGGTAACAACTAAATCGTATATATAATAGGGCTGAAAAGTCACCACTTGTGGCTGAACACCCAATTTAAATCTTAATAATTTAATTTTAACTCATATTCCAATAAATAATTATTTAAAAAAAACCACAGCCTTTGGAAAAATACATGAAAATCAGCACGAGACTGGAGCTAGTGTAATGTATTTTTCAAATAAAAACAATAGTGATAAATTACACCCCAAAGTGTTTTCACAAGAAGATGCAACAAGAATTAAAAACAATTAACAGTGCAATCAAATAGTGCAATAGTGACGTTGTATAAAATATGTACAATAGAAGCGGTAACGAAAATAACAAATGTGAAGTACAAGGATTTGGTCAAATGGAGACAGGGATTATTGCCGCATGGAAGACCCGGAAGATTGGTGTTAACAACGAGCAACGGGATCATCGATGACGTCCAGGCAGAAAGACAAAAGATTGGAGGTAAACTACTTTGTTATTTCTATTAGAGGAGCTGGGAATTGATGAACAGCATTGAGTTGAGTTTTATGGTTTATATGACTGAGAATTTTAGCAACTAGGCGCTTAAGGGGCGGGTAGGTTCTAACACTTTTGAAAAATCATTTATTATTTTCTTAATATTTTCTTATAGTAAAGCATTTTAAGAATTTTCTGTGAAATTTTCAAGCCTATTGGAACAAAACTCAGGAAGTTATGGACCTTTATCTATGACTATCTCATTCTACGATAAAGCAAGAGCTCGGCGCACATGTCCAAGATTTCTACTTCGATTGACTTCAAAACTTGACAAAACATTCTTAAAATGTTTGGTTATAATAAATTATAAAAGAAAAAAACGATTGTTTTTAAATGTTAGACCCTACCGGCTCCCTGGAATAAATATTTCTTCCGTTGATTTTATAGACAAAAAACTTTAAACGCGTTTTCCTCGAAAGCAGGTTTTGAAAGTCCGTGTCCATCGTCGTTTAAAAACTACTGCACCAATTTTTTTTCAAATTTTGCACACACTTTCTGAATATAAAAATCCAGACCCCAACGTTTTCTTTTTCGTTGATTGTTACTTTGGGGAGTTTCAACAGCTACAAAATGGCGGATTTTTTGTGTGAAAAATCGTAGTTTTCACCTTGAACAATCACCAAAAATTTGAAAAATTAAAAAAAATCAAACAGATACGTTGGGGTCTAGAAAAACTAATCTGCGTTCTTTTGTTCACATCTGATTAGTCTGCGATGAGATACAGTGGACAACGCAAATCATGATTTTTAGGAAGCGTTCTCAAAAATACCTCTTCAAAGACTTATTTCTAAATATTTTTCCAAGAAAAAAATACAAAATGTTGTTCGAATGATGCTTTTCATCATGCAAAATATTTGAATTTATGTTGTTGAACGATAATTCTGGAAAAAAAATCGCAAAAATGATGATTTTTTCATCGTTTAAACACAACCCCCTCCCCGCTACTTCTTAAGAAATTACTGTAAATTCCATGCACAATTATTACATGGCATGCACACTATACGAGAAATAGAGGCTTATATAATACTTAAAACACAAAATAAACAAAAAAACAAAAACAGGCCTAGAAGCTTACAAGGCGTTTTAGAGAAAAAGGAATCATTGAACAAAGCTATTCAATCCATAAAATCTATTTTACAAAAAAACAGCCAACGCATTAGTTTACGAGGTTGGGCTAAAGAAGTAGAAAATTATGAATTTTCAACGTGAAAAAAGTTTACGTTATTTGGAATTTTCAACGTAAAAAAAGTTTTCATTATGTATATGTATTATTAGATATGTATAATATATTGGATAGTTATGCAACTAATATTTCTGAGTATTTACTGGAAAAGGATGTCACTCCTCCTGTCGTTTTCCGACATGCACACATCAATCCCGTTCAGAAAATATCCATATTGTAAGTTTTTCAAGGAATATCAATAAACCGGAAGTCGCCATCTTGGAGTTCAGAACCACCTCAAACATCGTTTTCCGACATCTACTCACCAATCCCGTTCCGAAAATATCCTTATTGTAAGGGTTTTCAAGGAATATCAATAAACCGGAAGTCGCTATCTTGGAATTCAGAACCACCTCAAACATCGTTTCCCGACATCTACATCTACTCATCAAACCTGTTCCGAAAATACCCATATTGTTGTAATTTCTATGGAATATAAATGAGCCGGAAACGATTTTCATTGTATGCAAAAACCTCTTTTTACGAAGTAGGTTCGTAAAAAAAGTTTACGTTATTTGGAATTTTCAACGTAAAAACAGATTTCATTATTTGGAATTTTTGTCGTAAAAAGAGTTACGTAAAAAGAGGTAACGTAAAAAAAAGTTTACCTAAACGGAGGTTTGGGTGTACAAAGATTAAACGTAAAATGTAAAAATCAACAACAGCCAGATCAAGTCGGTGTTGAACAGTCGTTCGCAACGCACGCGTATAGCTTTTGGCTCCTGGATTTTTTTTTCTGGCTACCTAGAGTTTCATTGATTCAAGGCTTCAGTCTTTTTCAAGGCTACTTGAATCACTAACAGTCTTTTAAAGACTAAAAATTAGTCAGCCTTTCTCAAGGCTATACAAAGAGTGATATTAGAGTGACTAAGTGATACAAATAGTGATATTAGAGTGACTAAGAAATTAATCAGCCTTTTTAAGGCTAGCTATTCAAAGAACTATTATTCAAACTTCAAAATTCAAAATTCCATTCATTTCAAAAATGCCTGCGTTCAACCGGAAAGCCAACAAGCCTAAGGCTAAAAATAATGCAATACGGAATAAATCACAATCCGATATTTAACATTTTTCTAATAACATTCACGATCCTATAGAATCTGAATGTAAAAATAAAAGACAACGGACGGATTTCCCTTCCGCTGATCCTATGCCGTCTAACAATATTTACGAGATTCTTCCTGAATCCGATTGTAGCGACATAGAAGAAAATTCTTCAAAAATTCCCAAAATGGACGCTTGTCGTTCTGGGAAGAAACATCAATCTATGCCACCAGTGACGGTGATGATTTCCGACTTCAAAGCATTCCGTACTGGGCTTTCTACTTTTCTCCCGGAAGTAAAAGTCTCATTTCAAATCGGACGAAGAGGAGAATGTCGAGTCTTGGTTGATGGATTGGAAGATTACGAACGTCTTATTCGATATTTGTCCGAGAAATTTCAAAAATTTTATTCATTTGATATAAAATCAGACAGACCCTTCAAGGCTGTCTTGAAAGGCTTATCAAATGATCAAAGTACCGATGAAATTAAAAATGAACTAAAAGAATTGCTTGGTTTTGCCCCTTCCCAAGTAATACTTATGAAAAAAAGAGCAAATGGTGCTTCTAAACCACGCTCTGGAATTTCCCATGAACTTTACCTAATACACTTCAATCGAAGTGATGTAAACAATTTGAAAGCTTTAGAAAAAGTACGTTACATTTCCCACATTAAAATTCATTGGGAACATTATGAACGGCATAAACGTATTGTAAACTTAACGCATTGTCGTCGTTGCCAAGGCTTCGGCCATGGAACCAAAAATTGTCATATGGATATACGGTGTTTGAATTGTGGTAAATCGCATTCGAAAGACGTTTGTCCAATGAATGAAACCACTGATAAATTTTCATGTTCAAATTGCGATGGAAATCATAAATCCAATTATTTGAAATGTCCTGTAAGGGAAAAAATTTTAAACGCTCGTTCGCTTAGCCAACAAGTCAAATCAATGACCTTAAATTTACAGAACATACCTGAAAATCAAAAAAACCGTTACAAATGCCATGCCTAATTCTTCAACGGCACTTATTTCTTTGAATTTAAAACGAAAAACAGGTACGCCTTCCAATTAGTCTTCTAACTAAAACATTTTATTGACAGGTAGATCGACCTCGTCATCATTTTCTTCTAACAGGTAGAAATCTACCACTTAATTCTTCTAATGTAAATACTCAAAACACAGGAGCGCCTTGCAGTTCATCTTCTAACGAAAACAATTTATTATTAGGTAGATCGGCCATATCATCTTCTTTTAATGGCAGTCTACCTACAAATATTCCTTCAATGCCATTCGCTTCTTCAAATGAAGTGGATTTAGGCGATATAACTGAAAATAAAATGATCTGCCTACAAGATCAACTTTTTCAAATGATCATCCGAATGAATTCGACTTCATCACTTTTTGAAGCATTTCAAATCGGAGCAATTGATAATTTGAATCATTACATTATCGAGGCTAGAAATCTTTCAGTTCTCAAAGTTCAAACTAAATTAAATTCTCCTATCATCGATGACAATCTTCAACTGCTCATTCGGTTGAAGAATGTTCGTCGACGACAATATCAACGTTCTCCTGATCCTGCTGTGAAAAACATAGTTAAGGATTTACAAAAAGAAATTAAACATAGATTTACTCTTTTGCGAAATGAAAATTTCGCTAAACAAGTTCAACAAATTACACCATATTCTAAACCTTTCTGGAAACTTTCTAAGGTTCTTAAGAAACCTCAGAAACCAATTCCTGCTCTCAAGGAAGGAAATCAAATACTTCTTACAAATGGCGAAAAAGCTCAAAAACTTGCTCAGCAGTTCGAGAGTGTACACAATTTTAATTTGAACTTTGTGAGTCCTATTGAAAATGAAATCTCACTGAAATATTATCATATTTCAACCCAAGTGTTATCACAAGATGACATTATTGAGACGAATTTTGATGAAATTAAATCAATTATTAGGAAAATTAAAAACACGAAGGCTCCTGGTAGTGATGGAATTTTTAATATTCTTATTAAAAATCTTCCCGATGTTGCCTTGAGATACCTGGTTAAAATTTTCAACAAGTGTTTTTCATTAGCTTACTTCCCAAAAAGATGGAAAAACGCTCAAGTAATTCCTATCCTCAAACCTGATAAAAACCCAGCAGAAACATCAAGTTATCGACCAATTAGCTTACTTTCTTCTATCAGTAAACTTTTTGAAAAAATTATCTTGTTGAGAATGATGTCTCATATAAATGAGAATTCAATTTTTTTACCAGAGCAGTTTGGATTTCGTCATGAACATTCAACTACTCATCAACTTGTCAGAGTAACGAACATGATAAAATCAAATAAATCTTCTGGGTTATCCACTGGAGTTGCTCTTCTAGACATAGAAAAAGCATTCGACAGTGTTTGGCACAAAGGTTTAATAGCAAAAATGTCTGATTTCCAGTTTCCTATTTATTTGATCAAAATGATTCAAAATTATTTAACTGATCGTACTCTTCAGGTTAGCTATCAGAATTGTAAATCTGAATTGCTACCCGTACGAGCAGGTGTTCCGCAGTGTTCGAGCGTAGCTCTAATCTTGTGTAATATTTTCACTTATGATCTTCCAAATCTTCCCGTTGGTTGTCAGAAATCGCTATTCTGTGACGACACAAGTCTGTTAGCCACAGGTAGAAATTTAAGAGTTATCTGCAGTCGCCTACAAAGAAGTTTCAATATTTTTAGTGATTATCTGTCAAAATGTAAAATTAAACCAAATGCAGCCAAAACGCAATTAATTATCTTTTCTCATAAGCCAAGAGCTTCTTTTCTTAAACCAATCAATAATCTGATTCTAAAATTGAATGGCTTGGAATTGACATGGTCTGATCAAGCTAAATACTTTAACGTATGACAAAAAGGCGGGTGAGTAATGTCAGAGACATAACTGGATGTCGTGAATACGAAAAAACTGACACGCTCCCATCACTTTTCCGAATATCAGTTAGTTGATTGATTGTATGAATTGTGCAAGCTTTCCTCTTTTTCACTAATAGAATTTGAAGCGATACACCTACATTAAACAGCTACTATTCTACAACTATATATTCCAAACTTGAAACAATTCCTTTTTAATTTGCTAATATAGGAAGCTAGGTACGACAAATTTGTAGTTTATTTTTATTGAAGCTATGAAGTTCGAAGATATCTGATTCTTCTCGAAATTTCAGTACGATACAATTGCAATGGCCTGGTCTGAAATGTATCTACGATCTTCGGTATGCAAGAGTGATTCTAATAATAATAATGATAGTAATAATAATAATACAGATTAACCTGTATATATGGCAACCCTGTTTCGCATGGCATATTTTCACACGACCCCATACTAGTATAAAGATGTGTTCAACATCATCATTTTCGCTTTCGCATTGCCGTTCGTAATTGAATGTGTTAGTGACGGTACAAATCTGCTTTTCTACCTGTCTTCGGAGCCATCGTTCTGACGGTGTCTCGTACGTACAGAGTAGCTGCTTTAACTTAAATGACGCTATTTCTCACATCACATTTCTTTTTATACGGGCTAGTGGTAGCACGGTAGGACGTCCCCTTTGTTAGAATTCCTTTCCTATACGCAGAACGGGAAACAGTGAAACGATATAAAAGAGAGAGTTAGCAGAGCGGCAGCCAGTAATACTGAATGGGTCGTCGAGCAACAACACAGCATATTGTGGAGGAACAATTAAGGGCAAGGCAAAGTCCCGCTCAAACCGTGCTGGTCTGAAGTGCCCAGTTGGCGGCAGAATCCATCGTTTGCCTCGGAAGGGGAACTACGCCGAGCGTGTCAGTGCTGGTGCATCGGTCTATCTGGCGGCAGTGATGGAGTACTTGGTTGCCGAAGTGTTGGAGTTGACCGGTAATGCTGCCCATGACAACGAAAACGAAAATCATCCCTCGCCATCTGCAGCTGGCCATCCGTTGAAAACCCCGTCCTTTTCAGGATGACCACATCACTGTGATAAAGAAATATTTAGAATTGCTTTAAGTTTAGCCAGTTCTGATACGCCTGGAAAGTAGAATGCGCAAATCAAGTGGAAACATTTGTTCTAACAATTTTTGTTTTCGGCCGCATACTAAAATACTCGCGACAAAAATACATATTGATCTGTGGCAACTCTGTTTCGCACGGCATATTTGTAAACTAGTATAAAGATGTGTTCAAAATCATCACTTTCGCTTTCGCATTGCCGTTCCTAATTGAATGTGTTAGTGACGGTGCAAATTATTTTAACTCCCATCTTGATGAATCTTTTGGTAGGAAATATTGAGATCTGAGATGGTTCTCGTGTGTGTCTTGTTTCGGCAATGGGCCTTGCTGGACTTTTTGGCTGCCTTTTTCGGTTTCATTGTGCTGACGGTGTCTCGTGCATTCATATCGGGAAACAATGAGACGACAGGTCCTCGATGTTGCTGTCGTGTGTCTTGTTTCGGGGAGAGTTGCTCAGCAAATGATAGGAAAAGTGAACCAATTAACTTTTATATGGATGCTCTTGTATAGATACAGACATCTCGCGTTCTGATTGGCTGGTGCTGTCATGGGTTAAATCAAACAGGTTTTTCAATAGTGTACTATTGAAAAACTTCAATATTGTTGTAATACACGTTCAAGTTGAATATTTTCGATTCTATTGGTAGTTAGATTATATAAATCCTTCTACAGATCACTGAGCTATGAGCTTTCAAAATACGAGAAAGGCAAACGCGCCATATGAATTATCCTCTTTGATACTCGTTTATACCAAACATTTCAGAAAAGTTTAATTGTGAACTATTTAAGAATGTGTCACACAACTGAAAGTTTTATCATAAAATTGTGATCATATTTCCGATGGCATGTAGCAAGAATTATGTTGATTCGTTAGATATAACAGGAGATATTCACGATCAAAAACTTATCACTCTCTCAGAGGGTAAATTTTGAAAAGGCGCCCCATAGTAAAGTAAGTCGTATTCACGACAAAAACTCACTTTCAAGGATCACATTGAAGGCATCAAGGCAAAGTGTAATAAATATATTAAATGTTTATATCCTCTTATAAACAGAAATTCTAAGCTCTGTCTAAAAACCAAGTTGTTAATTTATAAACAAATTTTCAGACCAGCCATGCTTTATGCAGTACCAATTTGGTCAAGTTGTTGTTCCACCAGGAAGAAAACGCTTCAAAGGATTCAGAATAAAATTCTGAAAATGATTTTGAAGCGTCCTCCCTGGTTTAGTACAAATGACTCACAAATATAGAACCATTAGATGTAATGTCACATAATATTATAATCAAATTCCGACAAAAATCGATGCAATCTTCAATTGAATCGATTCGCTCTCTGTATTAGTTAGTAAGTTAGTATATAAGTTTCTTTTCCCCATTACACAATACAAGTAGGTTTAGAATTTGCCCTAGACAAAAATCTCAGAATTGCGGAAGCAAATGATGTCCTAATGGTAACAACTAAATCGTATATATAATAGGGCTGAAAAGTCACCACTTGTGGCTGAACACCCAATTTAAATCTTAATAATTTAATTTTAACTCATATTCCAATAAATAATTATTTAAAAAAACCACAGCCTTTGGAAAAATACATGAAAATCAGCACGAGACTGGAGCTAGTGTAATGTATTTTTCAAATAAAAACAATAGCCAAAGACACAATAGAGCCAGACATAATATACGAGACACATCATTAAGAGGACAACAATATAACTTTACAAGAGCTCAACGCAATAGTTATAGGGTACAATATCGTCACCACTTCAATCATAATATTAACCACGGAGGTCACTATAAACAAAGGTTCAGGGGACACCAAGGAAATCGAGGAATAAATAACTCACGAGGTAGAAATACCCGTAATTACAAACGAATTCACTAGAATGAATCGGAAAACTGGCAGGGCCCTCAACAGCAATAACAGAGCTAGAATCAACATACTCAGCATGTTGGGGGTGCAACCAACCACCAATATCCCACACAACAACAGCAACAAGAAATACCTTTATCGCAAGGAAGGAATCACTGATCCATTAGAAATTTTCAAACAAAACTTACGAATTTTATCAATTTAAAACTAAAAATTTCCGAATATACTCTATCATTCTTAATAGATACAGGAGCAGAAATATCAATCTTGAAACATAAAAAATATAATCAAAATGAATTAATCACAATAACCGACAAATGCGTGATCTCAGGCATCATCAATATTACAACAGAAACTAAAGGTTCTATGACTACAGAGCTGTTAATTGATAATGATATATGTTTAATACACACGTTCCAAATAGTAAATGAGGAATTTCCTATTCCAACAGACGGTATTTTAGGTAGAGATTTTTTCACCAAATACCATTGTAATATTGACTACGATAATTGGACTTTAACATCTGCTACAAAACATGGATCGTTTGGAATTACAATTGAAAAGACTTTATTTTTACCGCCACGTTGCGAAGTGTACAGGAAAATATACAGCAATATTAAAGAAGACAGTGTCCTACTATCCAGTGAAGTACAACCTGGAATATTTTGTGGGAATCTAATTAATAATTCAAAACATTTAATAGCAAAATTTATCAATACTACAAATATTAACAATTAAATACAAACGGAATCGGCAATATAATTAGAATTAAATTATTAAAATTATGCGAAAAGTACAACACGATTTTTTAATGTGGAACACATTTTTGTTTTCTATATAGGGGTGCAAACTAGAAACTCAAGAAAATACACGTAGAAATGTGGTCAGGTTTTGAACAATTACAGGTCAGTCAATTTTGTATCAATTATTAATATTATGTCACCATTTAATTGGAAATATTTCTACGTATTGATTTGAATGTACATAGCCATGTCTTTTTAATTGTATATCATTGAAATGTTGATGAATAGCTAGCAGTGTCCTATGTTGTCTGCAAAAAATCGCCGGCATATCGGATTTCCCTGCCATAGTCGATGGTTTTTAAGGAGTAAGCGATATATCAAAGGGAAAGAATCGCTCTGATTGTTTAATCGAATCAAAAGCGAAGCTGTTGGAAGCACGCGAATCTATAAATAGAAGCAAAATTATAGCTAACGTTTCAGTCCTACGCGTAGCTTGCTAGAGGTAGGTTGTTGCTAGACAGCAAGACAAAAAGTGCTATAAAGCGATTTGAAGCTTTAACTGGTATGCTCTGATCTTGTGTCATGCAAGATCGGATGAAATTCTATGTTATGTCGTTTCGCCAATGAAAATGACAACTACCCCAGGGTAAATTTTGAGTGCATAAGATTATTTTCTAATTTATATAAGATGAACTCGATTGATGATGAGATAAAGTTTATCGCTTCAACCAAAATCGCAGAAGGATAGTAATGGTAGAGAAACGCTATAAAAATAACTGTACAAAACTTGAACACAAGCTTGGCGAAGTGAAGCTTAAATATCGATATCCGTATCGCAAGCATGTAAAAACATATAATTGCATACATTTGGGCTGTTATGTAATTTCGTCAGCTACAAAACAAATACAAATCACGATTATTAGGTTGTTCGCAACGCTGTTTTATTTCATATGGACTGATCTACTTTAGATCTACAACTGAAACGTGTCAATCACGACGCTGAGATTTAGTTCTATTTTTCGAGTACAAATTTAAAACAGATTTAAAACTGCTCGACGAAATTGTTTTAAATGAATGAATATTTGAAACACGAATAGAACACTGTTTTAATTTTTTTTGCATGAGCGTCTGTTACGAAATCTGAAAGACGAGATGTCGAAGCGTCGAATGACATTTCAGAAATTATCAATATAAGCGTTAAATGTTTTGCACTGAATAATACAGTTTCATTTAGAAGCACTCCAGCTCACTATGATCTGTAAAAATATTCATATCGTTTTCGAAATCATTAATTTAGTTTGTTTGTTTCTGATTTGAAACAGTGAAGTGAATAGACACAACATTAATACATTTACAGAAATATATAGAACAGATTTTAAATCTTTCCGTTGAGATCGTCAAGCTCGAGTTTTATTTTTGACAGTTTTAAATTGTACAACAGTATGTCATTTTAGAACAGATATCCATCACCACGTTGCGAATAGCCTTAGAGTCTATATTCTGGGTCCTCGTGTTCGGTGTTGGTTCCTAAAAAAGATCAATCTAAGCACTGTCATGCATTTGCGGGTTCAAAAGTGTGACGATTAATTGAAAATATCGATCATTAGAAATTTTGGTTGCCTTGTTCCACATCAATGGCTCGAACAACCCCAGAGGCTGATCCTTGTAGTTTTTTACAAGATGATGTACTAATCAAAAATAACTTTTACAAACAGCTCATTAATGTAACGGATCAAATTCCGGTTTATATAAAAAATTACAGAACACCAGAAATTCACAAAGCAGAAATAAACAAACAAGTAAATGAATTATCAGAGAAAGGAAATATTCAAAATTCCACCTCACCATATAATACCACCATATTGCTTGTTCCACGTTTATGCAAATCAAAGTGAAAATATTGGAATCCGTGTTGATTTCATCTGTTTGAAAGAGACGTAGAATTTGTTTTTTATTAATAAAATAAATTTTGTGACAACACATAAATTTTAAATTATTTCAATGGCTTTGTACATTAAGAAATAGAACACAATATTATATGAATTTCATATACTAACCCATGTCAACAGAAACCAACTACAATTAAAAAAAATATGCTTGATTTGTGTTTTACAAGCAATTAAGAACAAAAACATATATCTTAAATTTCCCGCTATCCTAAACGACATCAATTATAATCGATAGAATATTAATATTTATATATCACAAGCTTAAAATTATTTCGGAATGTATAGATTTCGAAAATAATTTGAATTTTCTATTAGTAAACAATTCAGAAAAAGTATAATTCCTAATTTAGCACAAAAAATTACACGAAATTAAGTAAATGCTGTAATGATGACTTTCCCATATCTCTCTTATTCTCATATAAAAATGTATTTTTCAAACAGTTTTGTTTGATTTTTGAAAAACATGAAAGCTGAACTAGTGTAACCTACAAAATGGAACAGTTCTCAAATCGGTTAGGCCATCTTTCTCAGTGAAGTGAGTTCCACTATTTCAGGTACTTATGAAACTGAAATCGCCCCGAATATTGGCTTTGCAGCAGCCTTTGCGATTAGCACCAACCAACCAATCTATTTGCAGCTTACAGTTGTCTTCGTCTCGAAACCTCTTCGTTTGAATGCTTTTTACTGAATGAAACCCTACACCTATGTAATCAGAACTAATTGGCTCAAGTGGCATGTTGCCCTAGTTATTTGGAGATTTGTGCCTTGCCGTAGCTTCTCGTCAAATTCCTGATGGGAAGGGAAGGATAGACATGGAAGTGAATTGGGAATTGGGTGAGGTGGGTAAACAGCACAAAACATAAAGAAATAAATCGTCCTGCATCCCCGAAAGGATGCTGAACGATCTGCAGGTGCCAAAATGCACGGAAGAATAAAACTTTCAACCCCCGAGAGGCCTTAGAGATTTTACAAAAGCGACACCATTCTGCATTCCCAAAAGAATGCAGAACGATTTCTTCCCGAATATGCACTTGAATTAATTTAACACTTTAGAAGACAAAAATACCTTATTTTCATATATAGCTAATAAATGACTTACATGATACGAGTATTTTTCAATGAAAAAAACCAATGTTTGAACATAATTTAAAAAAATAAAAAAAGAGCTCCTCCGCCTTTTTTTATAAACATGCTTGAAAATATTTTCGGTCAAATACAAGAAACGGATTTTTTTCGTTTGCCTCAATGTTAGATATAGCAGTTTAAAAGTAACCTGTTTTTGAACTAGTTTTGCTCATAACCTCGTTTCAGAAAACTCTACCTGAATGCGCCAGCCATTAAAAAATTGGTTTTAACAAACTCTAAAAAATGTTCAAAGATATCTAAGGGGCTGTCCATAAATGACGTCATGCATTTTTTGGCAATTTTTGACTCCCCACTCTCCCTTTGTCACAAATTGTCACTGAAACAAAGACCCCCCATCGCCCCTATGTATTCAAAATAAATAAAATTCATCTCAATACATACTTAATATGTATGACAAACCATACAAATATGAAGGAAAAATCGATTTATTACATGCTGTCCTTAGATTAAAAAAAGGCGGGTGGGTAATGTCAGACATAACTGGATGTCGTGAATACGAGAAAACTGGCACGCTCCCATCACTTTTCCGAATATCAGTTAGTTGATTGATTATATTAATTGTGCAAGCTTTCCCCTTTTTCACTAATAGAGTTTGAAGCGATGCACCTACATTAAAGTACAGATTAGTTACATTAAACATTAAACTACTATTCTACAGCTATATATTCCAAACTTGATACAATTCCTTTTTAATTTGCCAATATAGGAAGCTAGGTACGACAAATTTGTAGTTTATTTTTATTGAAGCTATGAAGTTTGAAGATATCTGATTCTTCTCGAAATTTCAGTACGAAACAATTGGAATGGCCTGGTCTGAAATGTATCGACGATCTTCGGTATGCAAGTCATTTTAATAATAATAATGATAGTAATAATAATGATAATAATAATAATAATAATAATAATAATAATAATAATAATAATAATAACACAGAATAATCTGTACATATATGTATGTATAAATAAAATACAGATTAACCTGTATATATGGCAACCCTGTATCACATGGCATATTTTCACACGACCCCATACTAGTATAAAGATGTGTTCAACATCATCACATTCGCTTTCGCATTGCCGTTCGTAATTGAATGTGTTAGTGACGGTACAAATCTGCCTTTTTCCGGTTTTCGGTGCCATCTAACAGCTGACGGTGGCTCGTACGTTCAGAGTAGCTGCTTTAACTTAAATGACGCTATTTCTCACATCAAATTTCTTTTTATACCTCTACTGGTAACGGTGTAGGGACCTCCCCTTCGCAGAATGGGAAACAGTGAGACGATATAAAAGAGACAGTTAGTATAGCAGCAGCTAGTAATACTGAATTGGCTGTCGAGCTAACAGCATTTGTGGAATTTTTACGCAGAAACACGCACACAGGAAGAAGTGTTAATGGCAAGGCAAAGTCCCGCTCGAACCGTGCTGGTCTGCAGTTCCCAGTTGGCAAAATCCATCGTCTGCTCCGAAAGGGAAACTACGCAGAGCGTGTCGGTGCCGGTGCATCGGTCTATCTGACGGCAGTGATGGAGTACTTGGCTGCCGAAGTGTTGGAATTGGCCGGTAATGCTGCCCGTGACAACAAGAAAACGAAAATCATCCCTCGCCATCTGCAGCTGGCCATCCGTAACGATGAGGAGTTGAAAACCCCGTCCTTTTCAGGACGACCACACCACTGTGATAAAGAAATATTTAGGATTGCTTTAAGTTTAGCCAGTTCTGATACGCCTGGAAAGTAGAATGCGCAAATCAAGTGGAAACATTTGTTCATCTCTTTCATTTGTTCAATTCAACTCTGTTTCGCACGGCATATTTGTATACTAGTATAAAGATGTGTCCACAATCATCACTTTCGCTTTTGAATTGCCGTTCCTAATTGAATGTGTTAGTGACGGTGCAAATTATTTTAACTGCCATTTTGATGAATCTATTGGTAGGAAATATTGAGATCTGAGATGGTTCTCGTGTGTGTTTTGTTTCGGCAATGGGCCTTGCTGGGCTTTTTGGCTGCCTTTCTACCGATTTTCGGTATCATTGTGTCTCGTGCATTCAGATTGGGAAACAGTGAGACGACAGGTCCTCGATGTTGTTCTCGTGTGTCTTGTTTCGGGAACAGTTGCTCAGCAAATGGTAGGAAAAATGAACCACTCATCTTTTATATGAATGCTCTTGTATAGATTCAGACATCTCGCGTTCTGATAGGCTGGTGCTTTCATGGGTTAAATCAAACAGGTTTTTCAATAGTGTACTATTGAAAAACTTCAATGTTGTTGCAATACACGTTCAAGTTAAAAATTTTCGATTCTATTGGTAGTTAGATTATAAAAATCCTTCTACAGATCACTGAGCTATGAGCTTTCAAAATACGAGAAAGGCAAACGCGCCTCATGAATTATCTTCATTGATACTCATTTATTCCAAACATTTAAAAAAAATTAATTTTGAACTATTTGAGATTATGTCACACAACTGAAAATTTTATCATAAAATTGTGATCATATTTCCGATGGCGTGTAGCAAGAATTATTTTGATTCATTAGATATAACATGAGATATTCACGATCAAAAACTTATCACTCTCTCAGATGGTAAATTTTGAAAAGGCGCCCCATAGTAAAGTAAGTCGTATTCACGACAAAATATCCCTAAAACTACAAAGCCATCGAAATAATTTTATTAAAATTAACTATATAATTTGACAAAAGTATTTGATTTGTATTGATGAAACATTTAAATCATCTTTTTCAATCCTCCTAGGGGTACACAGATATATTATTTCCTTAGCTAAGGAGTATTATTTCCTAAGTGTAGCATACAGGGCTGAGAGAATAAAGATCAAAACTTCATCAAATCGAGATCAGTGCCGAAGAAGATCGCTTGTGATCTTTGCCAATAAAGATCACTTCTGATCTGATCTTTTCAAGATCAGTTGACCAGTGATCTTTAAATCACATCACATCAATCAAAATCGGTACTGATATTCCGTCACACAAAATCGGTAGTGATTTTGAGCTAAAATGAATCTTGATTCATGTAAGTTCAATTAATGGATGATTCGATCATCTTTGATCTTGGAGGAGGAAAACCACATATGATCAAGATAAGACATGACATGATCTACGTCTGAAATCGTTGATCCCCCGCTGAGGGGTGTGAAAATTAGTAACAACAGCAATCCTACAGGAATTTGTAACTAAGGATAACGCGTGTCAATGAGACTTCTCCAAAATCATGGAACATTGTCAATTTAGTATCTTTGAGAAATGCTCTTTTAACACTCCTTATCAACAGAGTTGGGGAAAATACCAGTTTCGTTACGGCACGGTTTACGTAGTTTCAACATACTTACTTACTCTCATTCTTTCAGTCGTAGACCACGCGGGTTACTGCTGTATACAGGAGGCGTCTCCATTCAATTCGAATCATGGCTGTTCGCCGCCAGCCTCGGTAGCTGCGAAGGGTCCGCAGGTCGTCCTCAGTTTGATCGATCCATCTTGCTCGCTGCGCGCCTCTTCTTCTTATACCGGTCGGATCATTATCGGGATCATTTTAACCGGGTTGTTCTCCGATATTCTAACAACATGCCCGGCCCACTGGAACCGCCCGACCTTGGCCGTTTGGACGAGGGTTGGTCCTCCCAGCAACTGGTGTAGTTCATGATTCATTCGCCTTCTCCACGTACCGTCTTCCATCCGCACTCCGCCAAAGATGGTTCGCAACACCTACCGTTCAAAAACACCTAGTGCGCGTAAGCCCCAAGTCGACCTAGTGCGCGTTGATGCTACTCAAGCGTTATCTAGGACTCGTGCCTGTAGAGGATAACCGGTCTAATCAGCGTTTTATAGATAGTTAACTTCGTACGAAGACGAATTTTGCTCGATCGAAGCGTCCTGTGCAGTCCAAAGTAAGCACGATTTCCTGACAACATGCGTCTCTGAATTTCTCTGCTGGTGTCATTATCGGCAGTCACCAGTGAACCCTAGTACAAGAACTCGTCGACCATTTCGATTTCATCACCTCCAACCAGAACTCGCAATGGGTGGCTGACATTATCTTCTCTCGAGCCCCTGCCTTTCATGTTCTTTGTCTTTGACACATCAGCGAAACCAAGTAGCTGGACGGACTTTCTGAAAATCGTGCCACTCGTGTCTATCCTCGCTCTTCTTATCACTTCCTCCAAAGCAATGTTGAATAGCAGACACGAAAAGCCATCACCTTCCCGTAGCCCGCTTCGAGTTTCGAAGGGACTCGAGTTTATCCCCGATACTCGAACAACGCACATCACTCGATCCAACGTGGACTTGACCAATAGTATCAGTTTGTCCGGGAATCCATAGTCGTGCATGATTTTCCATAGCTGATCTCGATCGATTGTGTCGTAGGCTGATTTGAAATCGGTGAATAAGTGATGTGTGGACACATTGTTTTCGCGGCACTTTTGCAACACCTGCCGGATGGTGAATACTTGGTCCGTGGTAGCGCGTTCGCCCATGAATCCTGCCTGATATTGTCCCACGAACCGGCTTATCACCTCCTCGACTTCTTGTAGGTCTGGGACCGGCAGTCTATAGTCCTCCGCACGCGTTCCCAAGTTGTTTACCGCGTCGCCACTTTCGTATTCCGTAACATCGCCATTAAGGTGCTCGTCAAACTACTGTCCCCACCTCTCGATTACCTCACAGTGATTCGTGAGAAGATTCCCGTTGCATTATGATCCGAAACGGGAAATTAGCGTGACAAAAATATTTTCACTATTAAATATTAGTTTTTTGTAGTTGGTTGTCTTCACAAAAGTTGTTTGTAATCAAATGGCGCTCCTTTTGATGAAGAAAGTTACTAGGGTAGTCCTCATTTAGATTGAAATCTGATATCTAACCTTCTTAATTTAACTCAAACATGATTTTGTTGTACAATAAAGTTGTAGGAAATTATATCTTGAGCTAGATTGTTGTAAAAAGCACCTCTCTAGCTCTTCATTTGATCGAGTTACATCAATTTTCCCGAGTAAAAGTAGGGTGGCTCCTGAAAAATCACTTTTTTTGTTCTAACTTTTTTGTGAAACGTTCTACGGAAAAGTTGTCTTCAGAAAAGTTGTTGAAATAATCATTGCGCACAGTTTTTCTCAACCAAGCTTTGTCATATGAGCTACTAGTAAAAAGTTATGATTGTATTTTTCATCAAAAACTGGTCAAGCTTCAAATATCAATATTCACTAGAACTAGACCTGAAAGGTCATAATATAAGTAAAAATTCAAGAGAAAATTGAAAGGGTGTTATTTTTTCAACTTTTTTAAAAATACCTTCAAAAAACTCAAAAACATTGCATGACTCCTAAACGCCTTAACTTATCAACATACTTTCTTCGGCAAAATAATAGTATTAAATTAGTTCTACAAATGTTCCATACATTGTTCTTTCGAGAAATGAGGCACACAAAAACTACAGCCGAAAATAGATCGCAGAACAATTTTATTCAATTTATTACCAGAATAACTATTTCAATTGAGTTTGAGCAACTGAGGATTAGAGATACTGTGTAATAGGGTCTAATCATCCAATAATTGAACTTACATGAATCAAGAATCATTTTAGCTCAAAATCACTACTGATTTTGTGTGACGGAATTTCAGTACCGATTTTGATTGATGTGATGTGATTTAAAGATCACTGGTCAACTGATCTTGAAAAGATCAGATCAGAAGTGATCTTTATTGGCAAAGATCACAAGCGATCTTCTTCGGCACTGATCTCGATTTGATGAAGTTTTGATCTTTATTCTCTCAGGCTATTTGGTACACAAGTGGATGAGAAAGAAGGGCCAGTGTCATAGGCGTCTTGGCACGATGTGGATAAAAATATTTGCATTTTACTAACTTGCACGAGCTTGTTGGAATGGTTGTCGAAATCATGAAAATTTCTGTTCATAGATTTATCATGGCCAACTAATTCGGAATAACCCTATTACACAGTTTCTTTAATCCTCAGTTGCTCAAACTCAATTGAAATAGTTTTTTTGGTAATAAATTGATTAAAATTGTTCTGCAATCTATTTTCGGCTGTAGTTTTTGTGTGCCTCATTTCTCGAAAGAACAATGTATGGAACATTTGTAGAGCTAATTTGATACTATTATTTTGCCGAAGGAAGTATGTTGATACGTTAAGGCGTTTAGGAGTCATGCAATGTTTTTGACAATTTATTAATTTTAGTTTGACGTAAAGCCGCCATGACTAAGTTCAGTTTTTGCAATGACTGAGCGGAAATATATATTGGAGAAGCCAAGTGAAAGAAAAACTAACAGAAAAGGTGAATTTTTGGAAAAAGATACGCTCAGAGACAGGACTCGAACCTGCGTTCTTATGCATTCCGTGCATACGCGCTACCATTTCGCCACGCTTTTCTAGCTTTAGCCACACTAAAACTCACAGACATAGTAGCAACGTACATCGAACATGGTCTACATCCTGGCCGTCACCCGACCGATACCTTATATCCAATATCCAAACATCTTCTCTGTCCATCAAACACTAGTCCCCTCGCTTTATACCTATTTCTCCGATCAAGCATTGAGTAGGAGAGTGTATTTATAATCGCTTGTCACCTTCTTTTAATGGTGCCAGTCGCTGGCTGGACATCGTCAGCGACAGACCCCTATATGAAGGTTGTATTGATTGTCTGCCCTTTCCTACCAGAAGCAGATTGTTACGGAAAATCAAACCGCAATTGTTTTCAACGATTTATTAATTTTATTTTGACGTAAAGCCGCCATGACTAAGTTCAGTTTTTGCAATGACTGAGCGGATATATATTGGAGAAGCCAAGTGAAAGAAAAACTAACAGAAAAGGAGAATTTTTGGAAAAAGATACGCTCAGAGACAGGACTCGAACCTGCGTTCTTATGCATTCCGTGCATACGCGCTACCATTCCGCCACTCTGATCTTGCTTTAGCCACACTAAAACTCACAGACATAGTAGCAACCTACATCGAACATGGTCTACATCCTGGCCGTCACCCGACCGATACCTTATATTCAATATCCAAACATCTTCTCTGTCCATCAAACACTAGTCCTCTCGCTTTAGAACGCAGGTTCGAGTCCTGTCTCTGAGCGTATCTTTTTCCAAAAATTCATCTTTTCTGTTAGTTTTTCTTTCACTTGGCTTCTCCAATATATATTTCCGTTCAGTCATTGCAAAAATGTTTTTGAGTTTTTTGAAGGTATTTTTAAAAAAGTTAAAAAAATAACACCCTTTCAATTTTGTCTTAAACTTTTACTTATATTATGACCTTTCAGGAACCGCATAGGATACATTTTTATCGATCTGGCATCTAGTAAATATTGATATTTGAAGATTGACCAGTTTTTGATGAAAAAACAATCATAACTTTTTACTGGTAGCTCATATGAAAAAGCTTTGTTGAGCAAAATTATGGGCAATGATTTCAACAACTTTTCTGAAGACAACTTTTCCGTAGAACGTTTCACAAAAAAGTTAGAACAAAAAGAGTGATTTTTCAGGAACCACCCTACTTTTACTCGGGAAAATTTATGTAACTCGATCAAATGAAGAGCTAGAGGGATGCTATTTTTCAACAAAGTTGGTCAAAATATAATTTCCTACAACTTTATTGTACAATAAAATCATTTTTGAGTTAAATTAAGAAGGTAAGATATCAGATTTCAATCTACATGAGGCCCACCCTTATAACTTTCTCCATCGAAAAGAGCGTCATTTGATTACAAACAACTTTTGTGAAGACATCAACTACAAAAAACTAATATTTATTAGTAAAAATATTTTTGTCACGCTAATTTCCCGTTTCGGACCACTGTGCGTTAGTGTCCTTGCACATATAGACCTGTGGCACATGGCGTCTGCGCGAACGGTTCACCTTCTCGTAGAATTTCCTTGTGTCATTAGCACGGAACAGCTGTTCCATAGCTTCGCGATCTCGGTCTTCCTGTTGGCGCTTTTTTCTACGGGATACCGAGTTTAATCTGTTCCGCGCCTGTCTGTATCGCTCCTCGTTTGCTCTCGTCCGGTGTTGCAGCTTGCTCGCCCAAGCTGTATTTTTCTCGGCCACTAGCTGTTCACATTCGTCATCGAACCAGTCGTTTCTTACGTTCAGAGCCGCCGTACCTAGCGTTGCTGATGCAGTGTTACCTATGGCAGAACGGATGTCTCTCCAGCCATCTTCAAGTGTAGCTGCACCAAGCTGCTCTACCGTTGGTAGTGCCACTGCCAACTGCTGCACGTATCGTCACTCAGTAATAGCCGTTCAACCGAGAAGGTTGTGTATAGAAGCGTACAGTTTAATAACGCTGGTTGATTTACATGCGTTAAATACGACAACGGTTGAACTACAGGTAGACACCTGTTGGCAGCAGCCGTTAAAACGTATAGTCGTGCTGCATAAGAGAGCCCTAGTGCTGGGCCAAGCTGGTGAAGGAAACAACAAAGGGCGTTTCCCAAGCTCTACCCAGGCCACAATATACAGCCACAAGTGCTGAGCAGGAGAGTGCAAAGGCACATCGAAGAAGGAGAGTGCAAAGGCACATAGAAGCAGGAGAGTGCAAAGGCACACCGGTGCGAAGGCACTTCGGTGCAGAAGCATATCGGTGCAGAAGGAGACAAGACAACTCGGTCTTTCCACTGCCATACAACACGCAGGTATATACCGGTGGCCTGCGCTGGTTGCAGCTGGTGAAGATAAAAGAGAATCGGAAATCGTGTGGTGCTGAATGTCAGGTAGCAGTAGCATCACATCGTATTCTACCGCTACAGTGAGCTTCAGCATTGTATCAACGTCCAGATACATCCAACAAGAACATCTAGAGCAACGAGGATCAACACGGCAGACAACAATTTCAAGGTAGAAGTTTTTTATTTCTTTTTGATTGAGTACTGTGTAGTGTTGGTTTCATTTTTTTATTTTAAAGTTTGATTGAAAATTTTAATGTGATGGATGAATCCATGGACGTAAATCCTAGCATGAATCCTATACCCCCACGAACGAAAAAATCAACACGGCAGTGCAACAGAGATAGACAACAATTTCAAGGTAGAAGTTTTTTATTTCATTTTGATTGAGTACTGTGTAGTGTTGGTTTCATTTTTTATTTTAAAGTTTGATTGAAAATTTCAATGTGATGGATGAATCCATGGACGTAAATCCTAGCATGAATCCTATACCCCCACGAACTAAAAAATATCAGGAGAGCTCTTCTGGGCCTTGGATAGTTTTTTTTAGACGTAAATCAAAGCCTTTAAACATTTTACAAATTTCTAAAGGTTTGACATCACGATTCTCCTCAAACAAAGAGATCATAAAAGTAAATAATGATAAAATTCGTGTTGTAGTAAATAATTTGAAACAAGTGAATGATATTGTCTCTTCGGAACATTTCACTAGAGAGTATAAAGTTTACATACCCTCCAAAGATGTCGAAATTGACGGTGTTGTTACCGAAGTGAGTCTTTCGGTAGATTATTTACTCAAGCATGGTGTTGGTCATTTTAAGAACTCTATGCTTGAGGGTGTGAAAATACTGGAGTGCAAACAACTGTACTCAGTAGTTCATGAAGAGGGAAAAAAAAGTTTATTGCCCATCAGACTCGTTTCGAGTGACATTTGCCGGGTCTGCGTTGCCGTCCCATGTCTATGTGGATGAAATTCGCCTCCCTGTTCGGCTTTTTGTTCCAAATGTAATGAATTGTACGAACTGCAAAAAATTCGGCTACACAGCTACTTACTGTAGTAATAAACCAAAATGTATTAAGTGTGAAGGGTCTCATAAAGATAATGATTGCAACAAGGAAATTGAAAAATGTATTTACTGTGGGAATAGTCCTCATGATAATATTTCAGTATGCACTGCATTTAAAGTGCACAAAGACAAAATTGAGCTTTCTTTAAAAGCACGGTCTAAGCGCACATATGCAGAAATGCTGAAAACGGTCAATGATGTCCCCCCTTTGGAAACCGAAAACGGGTTTTCAAATCTAGAGGAACCAGAGGACTCTGACTCTGACGAAAATAGTGAAGGTAATTCGTTTATCACTGCCCAAGGGTCTGTTAAAAGAAATAAGTCTTCCTCCAAATTACCAAAAAAGACACCTAAAATTTCATCTTCAAAAAAAGATCCCCGTGTTAAACAAAAAAAAGTCAAATTCACAAACCAATCCAGGATCTAGCACAGAAGAAGATAATAATCCAGTGGGCTCCATTTCACAGCCACCAGCAGGATTACTGAAGTTTTCGGAAATTGTTGAATGGATTTTCTCAGCATCTAATATATCTGAACCCTTAAAGACCCTCATAATGGCATTCCTTCCAATAGCTAGAACCGTTTTGAAGCAGTTATCAGCTCAATGACCAATTGTTTCAGGTTCTGTATCTTTTGATGGATAATTTATCACCCGCCGCAAATGATACAATCGCTGTCCTGCAGTGGAATTGTCGAAGCATCATGCAAAAACTTAATTCATTTAAAATCTTATTGCATAGTCAAAAATTTGATGTATTTGCTTTATGCGAAACATGGCTTACTTCAAACATAGCTTTAAATTTCAATGATTTTAACATTATACGTTAACGCTTTTGGGAATTAAGAAATGCTATTCCTTTTATAGATTAAACATCCCTTCAACTTCTAGTATAGAAGTTGTTGCTTACCAAATAAACATTAAAGGCAAAGATATTTGTATAGCTTCGGTTTATATTCCTCCAAAAGCACAAGTTGGACAGCGACAGCTTAATGAAATGGTTGAAGCCCTTCCTGCTCCACGATTGATTCTGGGGGATTTAAATTCGCACGATATCATGTGGGGTTCCGTTTACAATGATAGCAGATCATTTTTAATACAAAACATTTGAGACAATTTTAGCATGACGGCACTAAACATGGGTAGCATGACACGGATCCCAAGACCTCCTGCACGCCCAAGTGCATTAGATCTATCTCTTTGCTCAACATCAATTCGACTAGATTGCACCTGGAAAATAATGCCTGATTTACACGGTAGCGATCATTTACCAATCATCATCTCAATTAGCAGTAGCAATTGCATTGCTACTTCAGCTAGTATTCCATATGATTTGACAAAAACTATCGACTGGATTAAATACCAATGTAGTATCTCTAGTATTTTGAATTCAATGGAAGAGCTCCCTCCACTTGAAGAATATGACTTCTTCATTTGTTCGATTCTGGAGGGAGCAGAACAATCCCAAACTAAACGCTTTCCTGGGCCAACGACTAACAGAAGGCCTCCCAACCCCTGGTGGGATAAAGAGTGCTCAGAGGCCAAACTCGCAAAACAAAATGTTTGCAAGGCGTTTCTAAAACGGGGAGGAGGAACTCCTCAGAATTTTGAAAAACTTATGGTTTTAGAAACCAAGTACAAGAGCATACTTCGAGCCAAAAAATGTAGCTATTTGAGACATTTTGTCGAAGGTTTGTCAAGAGAAACCTCAATGAGCACTCTTTGGAACACGGCCAGACGAATGAGGAATCGTAACGTGGGCAATGAGAGTGATGAATACTCGAACCGATGGATATTTGACTTTGCTAGGAAAGTTTGCCCAGATTCTGTTCCTACGCAGAGCATTATACGGGAATCTCCTCCAAATAATGGTTTTATTAATAACCCATTTTTAATGATGAAATTTTCTATAGCACTCTTGTCTTGTAACAATAAAGCTCCTGGGTTGGACAGAATTAAATTCAACTTGGTGAAGAATCTGCCCGACCTCGCAAAAAGACGTTTGTTGGAATTGTTCAACAAGTTTCTTGAGCAAAATATTGTTCCATCTGACTGGAGACAAGTGAATTCAAAAGCCGGGGAAACCAGCTTCCAATCACAACTCATATAGACCCATTGCGATGTTGTCCTGCATCAGAAAATTGTTCGAAAAAATTATTCTACGACGTCTCGACACTTCGGTCGAGACGAACGGTTTGTTGTCAGATTCTCAGTTTGGCTTCGTAGAAATAAAGGGACGAATGATTGCCTTGCATTACTTTCGTCTGACATCGAAATTGCCTTCGCTCAAAAGCAACAAATGGCATCTGTATTTTTAGACATTAAAGGAGCATTTGATTCAGTTTCCATTGATGTTCTTTCAGACAAGCTCCACCAACATGGACTCCCACCGGTTATAAATAATTATTTGCACAACCTTTTGTCAGAGAAACGCATGCATTTCTCACATGGCGATATTGCAACATTCAGAATTAGTTACATGGGTCTCCCACAAGGCTCATGCCTCAGTCCGCTCCTCTATAATTTTTACGTGAATGACATTGACAGCTGTCTTGTAACCCCATGTACACTAAGACAATTGGCAGATGATGGCGTGGTTTCAGTTACTGGACTCAAAGCTATTGATCTGCATAAACCATTGCAAGATACCTTAGATAACTTGTCCGTTTGGGCTGTTCATCTTGGTATAGAATTCTCTACGGAGAAAACAGAGTTAGTCGTCTTTTCAAGAAAGCATGATCCCGCGCAGCTTCAGCTCCATATGATGGGAAGAATGATACAACAGGTTTTAAATTTTAAATACCTCGGGGTGTGGTTCGATTCCAAATGCACGTGGGGAGGACACATTAAGTATCTGATAACGAAATGCCAACAAAGAGTAAATTTTCTTCGAACAATAACAGGATCTTGGTGGGGTGCTCATCCGCAAGATCTAATAAAATTGTATCAAACAACGATACTTTCAATGATGGAATATGGATGCGTTTGTTTTCGTTCCGCTGCAAACTCTCATATTATCAAACTTGAGCGAATTCAGTACCGTTGTTTGCGAATTGCCTTAGGCTGCATGCATTCGACACATACAATGAGTCTTGAAGTTCTGGCGGAAGTTTTTCCATTAAAAGATCGATTTTGGGAGCTTTCATCACGCCTGCAAATAAGATGTGAGGTGCTGAATCCCATGGTAATTAATAATTTCGAACGACTAGTCGAGCTTCGACCTCAAACAAATTTCATGACAGTATATTTTAACCATATGTCACAGGAAATCAACCCATCAAGATATATTCCTATCCGTGTCAGCATCCTGAGTGCCCCTGACTCAACATTATTTTTCGATACATCCATGCAGCGCGAAGTGCGTGGAATCCCGGATCATCTACGCTTGACGAAAATCCCAAAAATATTTTCAAGTAAGTTCAGGCATATTGACTCTGAGAAAATGTTTTACACGGACGGATCGCGAATTGAAGAAGCGACAGGGTTTGGTATGTTCAACAATAATGTTTCGGCCTCATTTAGGCTTCAAGAACCTGCATCTGTTTATATAGCAGAGCTAGCAGCAGTTCATTATAGTTTGAGTGTAATCGTCACATTATCTCCAAACCATTATTTCCTCTTCACAGATAGTCTGAGTGCAATTGAAGCCATTCGCTCAAACATGACTGGCAAGACTGAACCGTTTTTCCTGGGCAAAATAAAACAGTGCCTGAACGATATATTGAACAATAATTATGTAATCACTATTGTCTGGGTCCCGGCTCATTGCTCCATACCTGGCAATGAAAGAGCCGATATTTTAGCCAAACGTGGTGCTATTGAGGGTGAAATTTATGAGAGACCGATTGCTTTCAACGAATTCTATAGCTCGTCTCGCCAAAGAACACTTGCAGCTGGCAAGCTTCTTGGGATAAAGATGATCTGGGTGGATTCACTCAATTATTCCGAAAATATCGACAGAGGCATGGTTCAGGGGACTGTGAGTAGGGATTTCATTCGTGTGATGTCCAGACTCATGTCCAATCACTACACGTTAGATGCACATCTCCTTCGAATTGGGCTCTCCGAGACCAATCATTGTGCTTGCGGAGAAGGTTATCGGGATATTGATCATGTCCTTGGACATGCGTGGAGTATCGTGATGTCAGATCTCAACTAATAAATTCTTTGCGTACCCAAGGTAGACTATCCAATGTCCCAGTTCGAGACATTCTTGCTTGTCGTGACCTTTCATACATGAAACTTATTTATCATTTCATAAAGAAAATTGGGATTTCAATTTAATAAAGGCCCCTTTTAAGACATAGTTCTGATTCCAGCTGCGTCCATGAGTTCAACCAATAGCTAAATTAGAATAAAAATTATGTAATGATACAAACAAACTCGAAACAGTTTATGAAATTATGAACAAAATGTCTGAAAATAACAGCTTGTTTTATAATTTATAGAAGTAAATCGTTTGGTTCAAATAATATTTCCGAGTAGATTTCATAATTAATGACGAGTTACCTAAGATGATATTTAAGTAATAAGAGGAATATGTATTAATAAATTCGAATCGTTGTGACTATGTTAGAATTAAATTAGGATAAGAATTTTATGTAGAAGTTATGCTACGGCGAAGAAAGACTTATGTAAACTGCCTTAAGAAATAAACGTATTTACGAAAAAAAACTGCTGCACGTATGTTAATGTTGAGCTACTCCAGCATCCCGGAACCGCACGATGTTAAACCGCGACGTTCGGCTTCGACGTTTGGTAGCCACCGTCGAAAGTTTTGAGCGCATGCATACAGCAACTAAGTAGTGCTCCGAATCTAAATTCGCACTGCGTTAGGTGCGAACATTGTTGATGTCCGAGAAAAATTTTCGGTTTGTTGGTCAGGTGATCTCCTGGTAGCTTTGTGGATATCCTTACGAGGAAAGAAGGTGCTTCTGACTGTTATTCCTTGGTTTCCTAGTTTCAACATATATGTTAAATATTATACAGATTTATTTATTTAATAAGGAAATTGACGCAAGTATAGATAGTAATCGCGGCAACAAAAAACTACTTCCGATCGCTCTGGCGTCTTCTTAGATACTATCGCTAGACGTGTTGCTAATCTTCACATCTCGGGCATCCTGCAAGGGTTCTGGACTCCAAACCCCGTATCGTTTCATATGACATGCGGCGCTGCTCATCTTCATAGGCCTTTCCCGCTATCTTCTGAACGTCATACCTGTTGTTCGCCTTGATGTTAGTTACCTTATAAGATCCAAGATATTCGGCTGCATACTTCCTTCCAGAACCAAACTGGGTACGTTTAATCACGACGATAATTCACGGTAGCTCGGACGACGATAATCACGGTAGCTCGGAGCGACTTTTGCGCGAAGATTGTAAGAACGTCGCTGTCGATCGTGGGCCTGCTCGATCGCCGCTCTTGCTTTTAATCGTAGCTCATTCCTTTGCTCATCGAACATGGACAGTTTGATTTCTTCAAGTAGCTCACATAAACGAACGTCACCTTCATGTCGCATTTGCACACCAAACATTGCCTCAAATGATCCAGCGTTGAATATTAGCAACGTACTTATACCATTTCGTTTTATCGTTCACACATAACTTCTTCAGCATTTCAATGATAACTTGATTCACGCGCCCCACCCGGCCATTTGCTTGAAATCTCGTGACGTGAATGCAGCTCCCTTGTCACTGACGACTCTCCTTGGGTTTCCAAAGAGTTCGCTTTGTTGTATCAATCTCTGCAGCACCTCATGCACATTCTTCGTCTTCGTCGGATAAATCCACACATACTTGGCGAACGCATCGACCACCACAAACAGGTACCTATATAACTTTTCGGCAGCATCCATCGGCCCAACATGGTCAACGTGATACGTATCAAACGGAACATCACCTTTCGGAATAGGTGCCAGCAGTCCGTCGCTTCTCCCTCGCTTACACTCAGCCATTATACACTTCACACAGCATTCTATCTGCCTTTTGATCTTTGTCGACAACTGAGGTACATAGTAATCGCGTTTTATCATCTCCTCGAGCTTTCTTACACTGAAGTTCAGCGGGCACTACAATCACTTCACGTCCATCCTGACCCGACTAACCCAAACAAAATACTTTCCCACATTCCAGCATTCACACGATCTCTAACCAATCCTTCTCTGATCACAGATCATAAACTAAAACCGAACATGCACTAAAATCCCCAACAACAGTCCTTACATCCTTTATCCTTCAAGTACCATGCATCCAAATTAGTAACAGGTCGTAAAAACACTTGACGATCGTTACATTCCCAAGAGCCCACCATATGGTTCACATTAAGTTCCCATGCTAGCCGGCCGTGTTGCAACATATGCTGCACACGGCGAGCTAAGCAAGCTTCCCACACTATCCGCCAATGCGACATTTCTTTCTTTTGCGTAATGCGCTATAGGTTCAATCGCTTTCTTTTGCATTGATGCACCAATCGATGGTGAAACTATTGATCGCGTTGGAGAAATGAAGTATCTTGGAGTCATAATTGATGAAAAGTTATCATTCAAATCTCATATCAATAACGTCATCAAGAAGTTTCCAAAAAATATGGTGTATTATGTCGTTTGAAAAATGACTTAACGACCCATAGTAAGATTCTTTTGTATAAAACAATCGTTTCACCACATGTTGACTTTTGCCCATCCATTCTGTTTCTTGCTAATAACACACAAATCTTGAGATTACAGCGACTGCAAAATAAAATCATGCGATTAATTCTGAAATGTAGTAGATATACCTCCTCAGATTTTCTACTGAACGCATTACAATGGCTTTCAGTGAAACAGAGAATTTACTACTTAACCATGGTATTTATTTTCAAGATATTAAATGGCATTCTGCCTCGATATTTGTGTGATCGAATTGAAAGAGGAACTGATTTGCATAGGTACAATACTAGAACGCATCTGATGCTAAAACACCAAGCTTTGTTTTAGCCAGATCGCAAAACTCATTATTGTACAAGGGAATAAGTTTTTTTCAATTCGATGCCAAGAGAAATCAAACGCGCGACGACATTTTTGGAGTTCAAAAAGTTATTTATTTCACACATAAAGTCCGCTTTGTAAGCAAATATTTAGTTAGTTAGTTCAAATTTTTTAGCTTTTTTATATTTTTCACGTATTACAAAGATTGTATTTTTTTTTGTTTATATATACTATTGTGAGACGTATTAAGTTACTATGTTCGGTATGACGATGATGGATTTTTAGTTTGTTTGAGAGTTAAAAATTATGAGCAGTCTACAAACGTTTGAGCCTCGCGCGCGAAGCAGGTAGTGACTATTTGGAAAGCGAACAGGACTGTCCGAAGAGTCTTAGCATTCAGTGTGTTAAGTTTGCTCTTAACCTTGATCGCAAGGTTTGATTTATAAATAATGGAATAGATCCGGGAAACTAATTGGGATCGACAGTTGTTGATGGAATATGGCTTGACTCTGCTCATCCGCAGTCTCGTTACTCCATCGTAGCTGTTGTGTGTAGCGATGAACTGGTCTGGCGGGAGGGGTCAGGTGAGTTACTGTCTGATACTGGTAAAGATATCGGGTTCGATTCCTGATGTGATCAAGGATCTTCCCGGGTTGAAAATTTTCTTGATTAACCCTGGATAGTAAATCCGAAATATTTGAATGTTATTTTGTGGTCACTCGTTCTTTTGAAGAAGAATCTATACCTGCTAGATTAATCAGATCGTTTTCTTTTGTTTACTGGTCAAGATATGTGCAAAAATATTAATTATCATTTAGATAACTCGTTCTGCTCACACCTTTGTAGGGGTATGAGGTGGGACCACCATCATCATCATCATATTCTCTCTCTTTTTTCTCTCTCCTGCTAACAATTTATTTAACGAAAGTATTGTAACTGGCTCCTCCCACCTTTATGTACATCGTAGAACAGGCAGTAGGTTAGTTTAAGTTTAGAACTTTTCAATAAAATCAATCTGAACCGAACAACTAAGAGTGAAGGTTCTTTCATCATTCCAATGATGAACAAAAGGAAAGAAATCATTCCAACAGTTTTATTTCATGTGTCCAATTTAGAAATCGTACCTTAGTAATCGTACATGGCGACCGTGTCAAAAGTGTCTGTCTCCGGTAAATTCTGATGTTTCCATTGAAGAACATTTCAGAAGATTGCTCAGCAATTCATATGTTTCCTCCTATGAATCTAAAAACAATAATAACAATCAACCAAAAAGTGCCAGTAGTAATATCAGAAACAGTAGTTACAGCAGTGCAAACAGTGGTTCCGTTCTAAGTACCAGCAGTAGTCAAAACGGTAAACCGTACATAGAAACCAGAATAGTGTTCAAAAAAAGTAATTTTATCAAGTGCAACGGAACTTTAGATATTTTTGGCTGGTCGTGTCATCGAAGTAAAATGCAGCTTAATATAAATACGTGACAACCTTGTTTCGAGTGGAATCAATACCGATGTTAGCGGAAGCAGCAATATTAGCCTAAATAAATTCAACGTTAGCAGTCAACTAACCGTAACCGTAAACCCAAATGTATGTATACACTCCATCAGGTAAATAAGTAGTAAGTCAAGCAGACCCCTAGAGATAAGTAGCTAGTAAAAGAAATCGTAATGGGCAGACAGGAACTAAAAGAGTTCCTAGAACTTTTAGACAAAGAAAAAGGAAATGGAACAGAAGTTTTTAACAGTCGAAGACGCGGCTAGCGCCGTAGATATATTTCTTTGTTTTACTAAAGAATATTTCAGTTCGTTGTGGTAAATATTAAATACCATGAGGAAAGGGCAATCAAAAGAAACAAACCCGTCTGGTGACACCAATATCCAAATTAATGAACATATTGAACAGTCTACGACAAGTCACCAAGATCTCGAGCTCAAATTGTGGACCAAGAAAGAATTGAAAACAGCACAATTTTCTTCAATCGCCTAAAAACCCCACAAATAAAATATTAATAAAAATATATACATTAATATTATAGTTTTATCATTTTACTAGCTGCCTAAATGCCTATGACAATAGAGCAATTACACGAAGAAATAAAAATACTTGTAACTATAAATAACAACTTAAGGAAATCGATTAAAAAAAATTAAAACAGAAACTCTAACGACAAAATTAAACTATGCCAACGCGTTATATGCTCCAATAGAAAGCAATCTGCTACAAAACGAAGACTCATTATAAAACTCAGAATTAACATTTCTCGTTAAAGCAGCAAGAAATGCAAGATACAAGAACAATTAGTTGACGAGAAGAGAGATACGGACTCAAAAATGACAAACACAACACCAGTAGTCTTTGACATCTGCCAGGTAACGGCGTTAGTACAAATGTACGACGGCACGCCGTTAGGATTGGATGCCTTCGTAGACTAAGTAAATCTATTATTAGAAATTACTACAGCGGAACACTTGACAATGGCAATAAAATTTATAAAAACACGTCTATCAGGTAAAGCAAGATTGGGCCTACCTGTTAATATAAGAAATATAAACGAGCTAATAGAAAACGTCAAATCGAGGTGTATGGATATTTCAACACCCGAAAACATAATTGCAAAACTAAAAGCCACCCGACAGAGTGGACCGATAACAAAATTCAACTATCGCGCAAGTCCTAACCACGTGAGCTAGACAAAATCATAATAATTTCTGAAACTATAACCGTTTCTCTAGAGGAAACGGGAGGAATTTTTCCACCCAAAGCAATTATAGAGCAAATCAACACTATAACGAACCACACCGTATTTACAACAACAATAACCAATTCCACACTAACAGATCTGAGCGCTCAAACAGCTCAAATTACTCATACTATAGAAATAATAACCGAGGCCGTGGACATTACCAACCTCAACAAACTCGATATGGGTCAAGTCGATTTCAGCACAATCGACAGAATGTCTTTGTAGCAGGCTCTGAGCCATTACCGTATATACATCCAATGCAAATGCAAACAGCTGTGCCGGTCAATGCACCGAGCGAGCGGCAACAACCGCAACAGCAGAACCAGCCGATGCAAAATCATTTTTGGGCAAATGTGTTGACTTTAAATCTAAGCGCTTCTAACTTCATTAAGGTCGGAGTACGAATGACTAATTCAATTTGTACATTACTGATAGATTCCGGATCAGATATTTCAATTTTTAAAGCAAATAGAATAATACCTAACCAAATTGTAAATAGAAATGTAAAAACAAAACTAACTGGAAAAACAGATGGGGAAATAGAAACTACCGCAATGACCGAAACAGAACTAATGTTCGGAAATAGTGTAACTACTAGACATCTTTTCCATTTAGTTTTACCAGATTTTTCTATTCAAACGGACGGCAACTTATAATTTACACTTGAAATGGAACCCTTAGCGAATTAAAATATAATGAAATTTAACAATAACCCCCTGAACGATACAAGAAACCATAAACTATTGAACGAAATAGACATGAACAACGTACCTACGTACGCACAAAAGGATTTAAAGAATTTAATATTGAAATATACAGATATATTCTCTACCCCAGAAGAACCTTTGACGACCAATAACTTCTATAACCAAAATATCAACCTAAACTATAACGTTCCAGTCTACATTCCTAACTACAAAACGATTCATTCACAACACGACGAAATAGAAACACAAGTCAATAAAATGCTGAACGGCAAAATTATATCACCCTACAATAGCACACCACCAAAAAAATCAAACGACGCAAAAAGAAAATGGAGACTTGTGGTAGGTTTTAGACAACTAAACAAAAAAATACTAGCAGACAAATTTCTTTTACCAAGAATTAATACAATTTTGGATCAACTTGGTAGAGCAAAATACTTTTCGACACTAGATTTAATGTCAGGATTTCACCAAATACCTTTAGAAAATAACTCAAGAAAATTTACAGCCTTTTCAACACAAAGTGGACACTATTCACACGTTTACCTTTCGGACTAAATATTAGCCCAAACAGTTTCCAAAGAATGATGACGATTGCCATGGCTGGACAACATTCGTTTACATTGACGATATAATAGTGATAGGATGTTCCATCCAACACCATTTACAAAATTTAACAAAAGTATTTGAAAGAATTAGAAAATACAACCTAAAATTAAACTCAAACAAATGTAAATTTTTTAATACCGAAGTGGCATATCTAGGACATAAAATTACAGATAGAGGAAAATTACCTGATAGTACAAAATACGACGCCATCAGCAACTATCCGGTACCGAAAAACAGCAACGACACTAGATGATTTGTAGCATTCTGTAATTACTACCACTACGTTACGGCAGATGCCTTATCCAGAATTATAACAATCTCCGATGAATTAAAAGCCCTCAACGTATTTAGAGTCAACACAAGAGCCATGACAAAATTAAATAATAATAATAGTAATAACAACAATAGTAACAACGACAATTTTAACAATAAAACGACAACTGTGACAGACAAGCTACCAACGACAAAAGATAAAAAGACTGATCACCTTGTTATCTATACGACCGAAAATAGCAAATAGCAACATATGTAAATGAAAGGGGAACTCTAGAACTCATACTTTCAACATTAGAACAGGAAATCACAAAAATGAAAATAAATAAAGTCGCAATATCGACAGAAGATTTATAGGGTTTATAGGGTACCCATGAATATATTCATAACATAAGTACAACAAACGAATAAAAACATACAAATAATAATGTATCATCCACCCAAGTTCATCAGTGAACCTGGCAAGATACAGAATCTTTTAAAAAATTACCATCAAACCCCTACGGGAGGACATGTAGAACAGCATCGTCTGTACCTCAAAATAAGAGAATATTACAATTTTAAAGATATGAAAGGAACTATTTCACGATTCATAAAGGCCTGTGAGTCGTGTAAGAGGAATAAAATTTTTAAACACGCTAAAGAAAAACAAATATTAACTAACACACCATCAAAACCATTCGAAATAATATAAATAGATACAATAGGTCCATTACCCAAATCCAACAATAACAACCGCTATGCAATAACCATACAATGTGAACTAACAAAATACATTGCAATAATACCCATCCAACACAAAGAAGCAAACACAATAGCTAAAAACTAAGTAGAAAAATTCATACTAATATATGTAAAAATTTTTGGAATTAAAATCCGATCCGAGTACAAAAATGAAGTACTTGAGAGAGTATGCAAATACTTATAAATCAAACAAAATTTTGCAACAGCCTATCATCCGCAAACTATTGGGTCATTGGAGAGAAATCACAGAATATTACGCATTTACTTACAACACCACACCACATTCGGAACATCAATTTACACCATACGAATTAGTCTTTGGAATTAAAGCAAAATTACCGCAAGAAAATTACCCAAAGATAACGAACCCCGTTTATAATTTTGATCTTGACAGCAACGAACTCAACTACAAACTGGGAAAATCTAACGCAATAGCAAAACAAAGATTAAGTGAAAGTAAAAACTCCAGATGCAATAACTCAAATATCCATATAAACCCACTAGAAGTACAAATAGGCGAAATAGTATATTTACAAAACGAAAATAGAAAAAAAAAACTTGATTCATTTTATATTGGACCGTACACCATAATAAAATTTTTAGATGTAAATTGCGAAATCGAAAACAACATAACAAAACAACGAATGATAGTACATAAAAACAGACTTGTAAAGGGTTAAATTAAAAAAAATCCAAATTTTTATATACATTTTGATGACACACATACAACCCCAATTAAACCACACATACAGTACACAGATAAAAATATTTTGTGAATTTACATCTATTTTCATGCACATATTTGGAGCAGGTAATTAAACATAAAATTACTTTACAATTCTGTACGTTTCAATACAATTTAATCGCAAAATAAGCGTTAATTGAAAGATACAGTTATATTCATTGAAAATTCAATGCAATTCAATTTATTTTTGCATCGATGAAGGTTTTCAATCAAAATTTCGATTCAACTCATGTCTATTCCATGTTACTATTGATTTACATCTCGTGTAAATTTCATTATTTCTTTCTGTGTAGATTATATACAGCAGATACACAACACACTTCAACATTCACTATCCATTAATAATGTTAGGGAGCCAGTTCGATTACATTTGAATGATTACAATCAGTGCTGTAGTTGCGGTTAGTCACAGTTAGTCAATGACTAACCAGTTCATGAAACTGAAACTTTTCAGAAAATGAGACAATTGGTTTTCGGAAATTTAAATAATGACTGATTCAAGTAAACACGAAAGGTGCAAAAGTAATTTAAAATTTTACAAGACCGTGTTCATGGAAATAGAATTCAATAGAGCGCTTATATACTTGATTCCAGGGCGCAGAGTGAAAGTATGCCTTAAGAATGATTTCAGTGCACAGAATCATGGTGAGGCCGTGGGACGCAGGGTGATAGTATTTTTAAATACATTCAATACTTCTACTGAGGGCGCAAATCATGATTTATTTTCAAACTAGATAAAAAATCTTGTAATGAAAATTTGAAAGGGCGCCTCAAGAACGATTCCTGGGCACAGAATCATGGTGAGGCCGTGTGACGCAGGGTGGTAGTATTTTTAAATACATTCAATATTCCGCAAAGGGCGCAAATCATAATTAATTTTCAAACTAGATGAATAACTCCATGTAAAGAAAATTTTTAAGGGCGCTTAAAGAATGATTCCAGAGCGCTGGGTGGTAATATTTTTGAATACATACAATATGCCTACTGAGGGCGCAAATCATAATTAATTTTCAAACTAGATGTATAACTTCATGTAACGAAAATTTTTAAAGGCGCTTAAAGAATGATTTCAGTGCGCAGGGTGGTAATATTTTTTAATACATTCAATACTCCTACTGAGGGCGCAAATCATTATTTATTTTCAAACTGAATTAAAAAAAATCTTGTAAAGAAAATTTGAAAGGGCGCCTAAAGAATGATTCCAGGGCGCAGGGTGGTAATATTTTTGAATACATTAAATACTGCTACTAAGGGCGCAAATCATTATTTATTTTCAAACTAGATAAAAAAATCTTGAAAAGAAAATTTGAAAGGGCGCCTAAAGAATGATTCCAGGGGGAAGGGTGGCAGGCCCGTACCCAGGATTTTGATTCGGGAGGGGCCCAAAGATTAAAAAAATAATGTTACTGAAGATTGCTAATGCAGCTAATTCTCGGTGTGCCTTTTACGGGTGTTTTTGACAGACACTTTAAACTTTTCCACTGGAACTGTTATTGTATTACATTATTGTCTAAGAACTTCTAAATAATTATATATCTGTTTTTGATTTCGGGAGGGGCCCGGGCCCCTTGGGCCCCCCCTCTGGGTACGTGACTGAAGGGTAGTAATATTTTTGAATACGTTAAATACTGCTAATGAGGGCGCAAATCATTATTTATTTTCAAACCAGATAACTAACTTCTTGTAAAGAAAATTTTTAAAGGCGCCTAAAGAATGATTCCAGGGCACAGAATCATGATGAGGCCGTGGGACGCAGGGACGCAGGGTGGTAGTATTTTTAAATACCTACATTCAATATTCCTACTGAGGGCGCAATTCATTATTTATTTTCAAACATATACATTGACGAAAACTACAAAATTAGATCGGGATCTGTATTTTAATTATTACACCTTCGTGAAAGTGTAATGAGGTGACAGTGGACAGTAGAATTCAATGAAAGAAAGTGAAATTGGTTCTTAATGATAATTCGAAATAGATAAATGTGATGAATGCGCTCAAGCTGATGCATAGCTTTGCGTGCATGTTTCACTAATTTGTTCAGCATGAACTCAGGATGGAATAAAAAAAAAACATATAGTTGGTGAACAGTAAATAATAAGTGTTAGTTACAGCGAGCGCATAAATGTTGTTCGGCACCACAAAGATGTTAATTTCTCACCGTTGACTTAACTGACCAAACCAGTTTGTTTATCCCTTAAATAACAACACTAGAATTTGAACATGTACTATAAAAATGCCACAAAATAAAATATTAATTTCAAAACATTGTTATTAGATTCAAATATTTTAGGATGGCTTACAAGTTAATTATTATTCAACTTATAAAAATTATTATTTATTAATTCAACATGTAAAAGAAAACATATCACTGTTTTTCCGCATATAATTTGATGATTCATATATTAGTCTTTTGGATTCGTAAAGGTTATTCTAACAATTTTTGTAGCTAAATGTGAATAAAAAGAAATAGGAGAGTGCTTGAGCTTTATTCGATTAATTAAACAAAGTCCTGAATTTATTCAATAAATGTATTAAATTCATAGTGAAATGCGAACAACTTAGAATCTTTGATAGTTCTTCAGTCGAAATGCAGTTTGAATTCTAATAAATTCATAATTTCAAAAAACAATTTTAAACCAAATATGAATTTAAGGGGGGAGGAAATTCTTCGGGACACGATGCCAAGCATCTGCATCTCAAATCAAGTTTAACAATTGCAGCTGAGTGCATTTCACTAAACACTGTAATAGAAACGCTTCGTGCAGAAAAATCTAAAAAAATGCAAAATTCGTCAAAGACAAGTTCAAAAAAATTAAATTTTATCTTCAACCAATTGCATTGCGCCCCTGCGTCAAAGAAATTATGGCGCCCCATTAAAGAAGCTAGCGACTAACCAAAGCAAATAGAACAACAACAGCACTGATTACAATACGTTACATCATTCAACCAAAAGGAGGGTGATGTAGCTTGATAATATTGACCCGACTAACCCAAACGAAATACTTTCCCACATTCCAGCATTCACACGATGTCTAACCAATCCTTCTCTGATCACAGATCATAAACTAAAACCGAACATGCACTAGAATCCCCAACAACAGTCCTTACATCCTTTATCCTTCAAGTACCATGCATCCAAATTAGTAACAGGTCGTAAAAACACTTGACGATCGTTACATTTCCCAAGAGCCAACCATATGGTTCACATTAAGTTCCCATGCTAGCCGGCCGTGTTGCAACATATGCTGCGCACGGCATGCTAAGCAAGCTTCCCACACTATCCGCCAATGCGACATTTCTTTCCCTTGCGTGATGCGCTATAGGTTCAATCGCCTTCTTTTGCATTGATGCACCAATCGATATTCTCTCTCTTTTTCCTGTCTCCCGCTAACAATTCATTTAACGAAAGTATTGTAACTGGTTCCTCCCACCTTTATGTACATCGTAGAATCGTAGGCAGTAGGTTAGTTTAAGTTTTGAACTTTTCAATAAAATCAATCTGAACCGTACAACTAAGAGTGAAGGTTCTTTCATCATTTCAATGATGAACAAAAAGAAAGAAATTCTTCCAACAGTTTTATTTCATGTGTCCAATTTAGAAATCGTACCTTAGTAATCGTACAATCCATAACTTTCATCAGTATTCCGCTACTCATAACGTAATCGTCGAATGTTTGTGTTTTTAGCAAATCACAAATCGCTCGTACGGGTTTGTGCATTTTTCAACATTTCCACAAGAGGAACATTGATGGTCATCACCACTGGTGCACGGCTTAGCGCGTCAACGTGCTGCATACGATGGCCGAGGCGGTGTTCAACAGTATAAATGAATTCTTCCAGTAAAAGAGCCCATCTCGCTAATCTTGGGCACAATTGTTTTCCTTTCAGGGTATGCTGAAAGGCAGCACAGTTCGTTACAATTTTGAACGGTACACCAAAATAAATAAACTCTAAACTTCGCTACTGCTCGCGTAATCGCAAGCACTTCTAGGTGATATGCACTATAGTTCTTTTCAGCACTGTTCGTTTGTTGACTCATTTACGAAATAGGGTGCAACTTCTCATCGTCACTTTTTTGCAGAAGCACTGCATCATAACCCTCTTTAGACGCATCCGTATGTAGCTCGGTTTACGCACCAGGGCAATAAATCTTTAACACCGGATCAGACACTAAACACTTTTCAAACTGCTCGAAACTTCGTTTTTGCATCTCTCCGAACTCAAACGAAGTATCCTTTTTAAGTAGTGATGTCAACGGTTTCGCAATTAGCGAATAACCGGAGCTGAACTTCCGAAAATAACTCGTGAGACCAATGAACCGCTGCACTTCCTTTACGTTACGTGGCTCACGAAAACCTTTTACCGGTTGTATCTTCACCGGGGAAATTTTCTATCTTCCGTTACTGATCACGTATCCCACGTACATCTCTTACTGAAGATTTGGGTAAATCAAGTAATACACTGGCAATTAATTCGCAGTCGGCAATCGAAAAATGCACCGCAGTTCTACTTCACAGATTTGACAAATTCGAAACAAGAATCGATGCTGACGATAGTAATCTCAACATAGACACGAACAAAATCGTCTACCAAATTATGGACGAAGTTAAATTTGTATCGTCAGAATTCAGGACTCTACTCCTGAACTCGACAGCACAACTTTAGAAACAGAGAAGGAAATTCAAGCATGCGAAAGTGGCTGGCGCTTCATTGGAAGTAAAAAAGTCTGGAAACAAGACTGGAGTGAGTATGACAAGAAACAGCGCATTCGACGGCTGCAAGAAAAAACAAGCAGAAAAGGCAAACTTCAGGCGGAAACATCGGAAGCGGAAACAACAAAATAATACAAATTTCAACAACAACAACAACAGACACAAATATTACAGCATACGCAGTAAAAACAACAACTACAACAGAAAACACGACAACAACAACAACAACAGCAACAACAACAGCAGCAACAACAACAACGACAACAACGTGCACTCCAACAGCAATTTCAACACAAATAGTAACAATACCTGCCACAAAGCAAAGCCTTGGTATTACATTCCTGCAGTGGAATTTGACCTTCTGTTTCAACAGACTTCGCAGCCAATTCAGAGTGTACAGAATCAGTGCATGGCTAGTGCTACCGATTCTACTGACACTACGAATCCTTCCTACCTACCTGCCACAACAATAACGATAATATGTCATAACAATAAACCTTACCCTTGGACAAAGACTTACTAGCAGCTGCACGGGTTCAATTCTCTGGGAATCCAGGTGCAGATGTTGCCTCAAAATTCATAAATTTTCAAAAAGGTGAAACAATCAACCCTTACAAAGGAACAAGAAGTATTCAAAACAACACTACTCCGGTCTTAGGAAGTAATGACATCAAAGCTGCACCACCCACTAACTATGTGAACACAACTGCAATATCACAGAACATAAATACGTCTGCAATATCTTAGGAAATGAATACAGACAGCCAATTCGAAATTGATCTGGCCAGATCTTGCTTTTTGCCACTACTCAAAATCAACGGTAGAATGGTATACTACCAAAAATGTCACTATCGTCCCAAAAGACATGAATCCACTAAATTGCCCACAACTTTGACCAATTGAGGAATTTTGGGCATTAACGAAGGCACATCTTAGGAAACATGTCTCGGCAGCCGAAACCATTCAACAGTTCGAAAAAGATTTGAAAAAAGTGTCAAAACTTGTCGCCAAGAAGTCTGTACGGAATTTAATGAGGAACGTTCGCAAGAAAATGCGCCAGCTAGTCTACAATGGCTAAGTAGCAAATGTTGAGAATAATATTCTGTTGTTGTAGTCTAATATTATCAGTATATCGAATAAAATTTGAATATCTAACACATGTAAATTATTTACAGCGAAACCAGAGTGCGTCCATACTTTCTGGGACAGTCTTTAATGACGTAAGTGATACTACATTTCATTCGAATCCTCAAATTTCTTCGCATTCACAACAGAATGCGATTGAAATTCTTGTCTACTGTCAGAATTTCAATCGCATGAAAAGCCCAGCCAAAATGAAGGAAATTCAACAAAATATTTTATCATCTTTTTTCTTAGTTATTCTTGGAACTGAAAGTAGTTGGGACGAAAGCGTAAAATGCGAAGAAATTTTTGAAAATAACTATAATGTATTCCGGCATGACCGTAACTTAGCACTATGCAACAAAAAATCTGGAGGTGGTGTCTTCATTGCAGTAAGTGCTGACTTGTCATCCGACAAAATTGAAACAAATAAAGAATTTGAAGATGTTTGGACGAAAGTATTTATATCAGGACGAAAACAAATTTTTGCCACCGTATATTTTCCCCGAACAAAACAACTTTCGAGCTATTCTTTCAAATCGTAGAAAAAATTATGTCGAATATGGAACCAGAAGTTAGTTACACATACGGTGACTTTAACCAACGTAACGCTCACTGCATCACCGATGAACAAAATGAATCTATTCTACTTCTAATTGCAGGAGAAAAAGAAACACTTCAATTTCTTTTCAACAAAATCTCTTTATTCGGCTTGAATCAAATAAATTCGGTTAAAAATAAACAAAATTCATATCTTGATCTTCTTTTCACAAACTGTACCGAAGACTTCTGTGTGAATGCCTCACCAAATCCACTCTGGAAAAAATGAAGCATTTCACACAGGAATTGAATACTCCATTTTTATGCATAACATATCTCTCCCTAACGAAATAGAATACGAGGAAGTGCCGGAATACCACAAAACAAATTTCGAAGAAGCAAAACGTAGACTTAGTACATTAAACTGCAAAATATTTTGTGTATAGAAGGAAACGTCAATGAAGAAGTGTAAAATTCTATCTAATTATTAACAACTTAATTTCGGAAATTGTACCAGTAAAAAGAAGAAGAAGAAGTCACAATAGCAAATTGCCTATCTGGTTCAACCCGCAATTGAATAACCTGAAAAATAGAAAGCAGAAAGCACATAAGTCTCATAGAAAAGATAAAAGTGTTATCAATCTACAAAACTACCTCGACATTTGCAATGACCTGAAAATAGCAATCAACTCGGAACACGAAGAATATAATTTTAAAGTCGAAAGAGAAATCAAAATGCATCCTAAAAATTTCTTTAGCTATGTTAAAACAAAACTGAAGAATAACAACCTTCCTTCCCAGATGAATCTAGACGGAACTAATAGCACTGAAATTTGTAATTTATTTGCAATTTTTTTCCAAGAAATATATACATCATATGCCGAAAGAGATCGTGAACGTGACTAATTTTCTTTCATACCGGAGCTTTCTAATGACATCAGTGTCAATCAATTATCAAAACATGAAATATTCTATGCACTTAAAAACCTCAACGCAGCAAAGTGACCTGGACCTGATCTGAATAGCACCAATATTTTTGAAACAATTGGACTAATTCCAGAAACATGGAAATTCTCCTTCTTAGTACCGATCTTTAAATCAGGCTCAAAATCAGACATACGTAATTATCCAGAAATTGCTATTATCTCGTGCATTCCAAAATTATTTGAAAAAATTATCAATTGGAAAATATTTCCACAAGTAAAAAATTACATAACTCTAAAACAACATGGCTTTTTCAAAAATCGTTCTACGTCAAACTTTTGGAATGGCTTGAATCATATCTCACAGAACGTAAACAAATTGTATGCTATCAAAACACATACTCAAAATCAATAAATGTCACTTCATGTGTTCCCAAGGTTCACATTTAGGCCCTTTTCTTTTTATCATCTATGTAAACGACATTTCCTTCTTACTCAAACATCTAAAAGTACTTGTATATGCAGACGACATGAAGCTTTTTATGGAAATAACAAATGCTGTAGATGCTGAAGTATTCCAATATGAAATTAACGTATTCAACATTTGGTGCAATAAAAGTTTACTCCAACTAAACGTTAAAAAATGTAATTTTCAGTAACATTTAGTAGAAAAATCATGTCTAATTTTTGCCTTTCTCATATAGAAAGGCTATGCAATCACTGTGAAAATCGACTTTTTAACCGAGGCCTGGAATGTCATATACCATTCGACTCAGCTCGACGAACTGGGCAAATGTCTGTGTGTGTATATGTGTGTGTATGTAACAGAAATATGCACTCACTTTTCTCAGAGATGGCTGAACCGATTTTAACAAACAAATGTTCAAATGAAAGGTCTTATAGTCCCATAGCCTGCTATTGAATTTAATTCTGATCCGACTTCCGGTTCCGGAGATATAGGATGATATGTACCAAAAAAGTGAAAAAAATATGCACTCACTTTATTCAGAGATGGCTGAACAGATTTTCACAAACTCGGATTCAAATAAAAGGTATTATGGTCCCATAGCTTGCTATTGAATTTCATTTGAATGTGACTTCCGGTTCCGGAGTTATATGGTAATATGTGAAAATTTGAGAAAAAGTTTACACTCAATTATCTCTGGAACAACTCAACCGATTTTTGCAAACCAAGATTCAAATGAAAGGTTTTGTAATATACTAAAAATTTGTGGAACATTTTATCAGGATCCGACTTCCGGTTTCGGAACTAAAGCGTGATAAGTGTAAAATTACCAATTTTATTACTATTTTTCCACGAACGATGGTTAAAAACTGGTACAGATCCCATAAAACTGTCCGATAAATTCTTCTAGTTTTCAGAGCTTGTTAGTTTGTTGGCATGAAAACTTAATTCGGCACTACTGGTCCCCTCTTTTCCTGTTCCAAGAGCACCGAAAGTGAAGAAGAAAAATTCCTAAAACTAAATTCACTTCGATTTCTATGCGATGCTTGAACCGATTATCACAAATCTTGATTTGAATTAAAGCTCATACTGTCTTTAAAGCTACTGTGAAATTTCATCCGGAGACAACTTCCGGTTCCGCCGTTGCAGGGCGATGAGTGTCAAAGTTTTCAAATCGCCATATAGAGTGACAATATGTACAACACCGAAAGAAGAAGAAAACACAAAACGAACAAGGCGTGCTTTGTTCTATTTCGTACACGTTGTGTAGTGATGTCAATAATAATAATAATAATAATAATAATAATAATAATAATAATAATAATAATAATAATAATAAAAATAATAATAATAATAGTAATAATAATCATAATAATAATAGTAATAATAATAATAATAATAATAATAATAATAATAATAATAATAATAATAATAATAATAATAATAATAATAATAATAATAATTATAATAACCGATATGAGAGATCCCAGAATCGATTTTTCAACGGTAAGACGCCCGCAAGCACTTCGAGACTCATCGTATGAGTCGACTGAATGCAACCTAAGGCAATACGCAAACAACGATACTGAATTCTTTCCAGTTTAATGAAATGGGTGTTCGCGGCGGATCGGAAGCAGAAGCATCCATATTCCATTACGGACAATATCGTTGTTTGGTACAGCCTGATCAGGTCTCCTGGGTGGGCACCCCACCATGATCCGGTTATTGTACGAAGAAAGTTAATTCTCTGTTGGCATTTTTGTTTCAGATACCTAATATGACATCCCCAGGTGCCTTTGGAGTCGAACCAGACCCCGAGATATTTGAATGTGAAGACCTGAGCTATGGTTTCACCTCTTAGTTGAAGCTGTAGTTGTGCTGGTTCTCGCTTCCTTGAAAATACAACCAGCTCAGTTTTCTCCGTAGAGAAGTCGATACGAAGTTGAAGAGTTCACGTGGACAAGTTGTGGAGTGTATCTTGTAATGGTCCTTGCAGATCGGCAGTTTTGGATCCTATAATGGACACAACGCTGTCGTCGGCAAGTTGTCTTAGCGTGCAAGATGTGTTGATATATTCATCGATATCTTTTACGTAAAAATTGTATAAAAGGGGGCCTAAGCATGAGCCCTGAGGAAGACCCATGTATCTAAATCGTATTGTCGACAAATCACCATGTGCGAAATACATGTGTTTCTCGGACAATAGATTATATAAAAAGGTGTTCAAAACCGGCGAAAGACCATGCTGGTGCAGCTTCTTAGATAGGATATTTATAGAAACTGAATCAAAAGCCCCCTTGATGTCTAAAAATACTGATGCCATTTGTTCTTTACGAGCAAATTCCATTTGAATTTCTGTTGAGAGCAACGCAAGACAATCGTTCGTTCCTTTACCCTTGCGGAAACCAAATTGTGTATCTGAAAGAAAGCCATTAGTTTCGACCCAATTGTCTAGACGGAACAGAATCATTTTTTCTAACAATCTCCGAATACAGGAAAGCATAGCAATCGGCCGATACGAATTGTGATCGGAGGCTGGTTTTCCAGGTTTTTGAATGGCGATAACTCTCACTTGTCTCCAGTCGTGTGGGACAATATTATCCGTGAGGAACTTGTTGAATAAATTCAGCAAGCGTCTTTTGGCGGTGTCAGGCAGATTCTTCAACAAGTTGAATTTGATTCTGTCTAACCCCGGGGCCTTATTGTTACATGACAAGAGCGCAAGTGAGAACTCTACCATCGAAAACGGTGTTTCGTTTGTATTTGATGTCGCGGCGCGGGAGATCTTCTGTTCCGGAACAGAGTCTGGACATACTTTTTTAGCGAAATCGAATATCCAACGGTTGGAATATTCGTCGCTTTCGTTCGTGGTGTTTTGGTTTCGCATTCGTCGGGCTGTGTTCCAAAGAGTACTCATCGATGTTTCTTTTGTTAATCCATCAACAAACCGTCGCCAGTAACCTAGTTTCTTTGCTTTAACTAAGTTCTTCATTTGCTTATCTAGCGCTGCGTAATTTCTATAATTATCAGGTGTTCCATATTTTCTAAACTTTTTGAATGCTAAAGAACTTTCCGCGTTCAGTGATGAGCACTCTTTGTCCCACCACGGATTGGGAGGAAGGATGTTAGTTTTCGCGCCGGGTACACGTTTCGTCTGAGCTTGAATCGCGGAGTCGAGAATCAAGCCAGCCAAAAGCGTGTACTCTTCCTCCGGAGGAAGTTCTTGTGTTGTTTCCAGTTTCTCAGACATAGAATTTGCGTAATATTTCCAATCAATATTTCGTGTGAGGTCATACGAAACATTGATTGTCTCCGATGGTCTTAATCCGTTGGCGATTGAAATTACGATAGGTAGATGATCGCTACCGTGGAGATCGGGAATTACCTTCCACTTGCAATCCAACCGTAGCAATGTCGAGCAAAGGGATAAATGGTGGTGCAGGAATCCGTGTCATTTCTCCCGTATTCAAAATTGTCATATTGAAAATATCATGGATCATGGTTGTCGCAAATATCATGGATCATAGCTGATCTGTTATCGTCATGAAGACAACCCCATCCCGTACCGTGTGAGTTAAAGTCTCCTAAAACCAACGTTGGTGCGGGAAGGAGTGCTATGATATCACTGAGCCGCTGATGCCCAACCGAGGTTCTAGGGGGAATGTAGATGGAAGCAACACAAAGGTCCTTACCTTTGATTGTAACATGACATGCGACAACTTCAATACCTGGTATCGAGGGGAGGTTAATTCGATAAAAGGAATAGCACTTTTTGATTCCCAAAAGTACTCCTCCTTAGGGGGTTTCTCGATCCAAACGAATAATATTAAAATTGTGGAAGTTGAGAGATATTTCAGAAGTTAACCAAGTTTCGCACAATGCAAATGCATCGCAATTCGTGGTATATAATAGATGTTTGAAGGAATCAATTTTTGGGATGATACTTCTGCAATTCCATTGTAAAACAGTGATCAAATCCTTGACCTCATTGGATAAATTAGTCATCGAAGGATACAATCGCTGAAAGAAGGGGCCATTTTACAGTCAACTGTTTCAAAAACGTCTCAGCTACGGGTACAAAGGTCATCAAAATACCTTTCAAGGGGTCAGAGATATTGAAAGTTTTAAAAATCCAGTCCACTATATCAGAGAATTTAATAAATCCAGCATTTGGTTGATTCTTTGACTGGTCTTTAGGGGCAATTGAGTTTTTGTTTGTCTTAGGAAGTGTTGGAAACTCCTTATCAGATCTCAGTTTTTCTAGATCAGGAGCTATTCTTTGCTTCGGTGTTTTACTAACACTACCATTAGCTGTTACTTTTGGAGGCCCCTCAAGGCCACCTTCGAACCCTTACTAGGTATCTTATGAAAGGAAATATTTCTCCTTTTCCTATTGCTACGAGGGATGGCCGAAGATGTGCCTTCGAGAGGGTCGTCTGAATCGCACTCGTCTGTTGACAAGCAAGCATAGGGATTTCCAGATGGGCTTGGTGGTGTAGCACTCTTTAGCATTTCTGCAAATGTGCGCTTGGAGCGTTCCCTCAAAGAGTGCTTTAGCTTATCTCCACGCAATTTTTAGGTGGGACATGCTGAGAGATCATGCGGACCCTCACTGCAGTAGAGACACTTTTCAATGTCTCTTTCGCAAGAGCCATCCGCACGACGCTCTCCACACTTCGAACAACGGGGCCGATTCGCACAATGGGAGGCTGTGTGTCCTAATTGCTGGCAATTAGTACAGTTCATAACCCGCGGCACGAAGAGACGTACGGGTAGACGAACCCTGTCCAGAAGGATATAATTTGGCAAAGCCGAACCAGCGAAGGTCACACGATACGAGTTCGATTGAGGATAAGATTTTGACCCATCCTCGGCGATCGATACTGAATGCAAGCGTTTGCAATCCAGTATCTTCAGATTCTTGAGTAAGGGGTTTTTGAAACCGCCAACCCCGTGCTCAAGAATATCTCCGCAAGTCAAACTTGCATCTGTGACCACGCCGTCTATTTCGACTTCGCGGGCTGGTACATATACGCGATAATCCCGCGTAAAGAGCTCATTTCGAACGATCTCATTAGCCTGCTTTAAGCTGGTCAACGAGACCCTGAGTTTGTCGGAGCGCATTGTTACTATTTGTGTGACAGTCGGGTAATGTGACGTCAGGTTCTTAGATAATGTCAATAAATTCAATGCTTTATCTTTAGATTTGGTCCGTAAGTACACCACATATGGACCGGTCGATAGCGAGGGTTCATCGGAATATTCCTTAATCCGGGGGGTTTAATTACTGTCAACAACAGGCGGATTAGGATCTGTCTTCATTTCTTCGTCTGGAGGGGGAGGACTCATTGTGCTTACTGCAGCACGAGATTATATTTAGGCAAGTGGTAAATTATAAGAGGGATGCAAAAATAAACTGTAATAAGGGCAGAATAAAGAAAAAAGCAATACTTAGCTTGTTGTACAGTTGCAAGGAACGGTCGCCATTGATGCCAAAAAACCTCTACGAGGAAAAGCACAAAGCACCAGCTAACGGTTCGGTGCGAAGGTGCAAAAAACCTCACCGAGGAAAAGGCACAAATAAACTGTTTATAGTTTGTATCGACTAACGGTATCACTTCACTTCAATGTTCGATCATAATCGATACAGGCACTAAAATCTCTCTCTCTCTCTCTCTCTCTCTCTATATATATATATATATATATATATATAAATATATATATATATATATATATATATATATATATATATATATATATATATATATATATATATATATATATATATATATATATATATATATATATATATATATATATATATATATATATATATATATATATATATATATATATACATATACATATATATATATATATATATATATATATATATATATATATATATATATATATATATATATATATATATATATATATATATATATATATATATATATATATATATATATACATATATATATATATATATATATATATATATATATATATATATATACATATATATATATATATATATATATATATATATATATATATATATATATATATATATATATATATATATATATATATATATATTTATCACTGTTTCTAATGTATTTGTAAATAATAAAACATCAGCGCCCAGCGAATCATTCGTAACCGAGCAGTCGTCCGCGATACACTTGTTGTTTTTTCGCTCCGTATCGGGACGGTAGCGATTACAAAACCTCGAGTGAGAAGGTGTTTCCCTAGCAAAGGCTGGAGGAAACATTTTTTTTGTTCTCTTAGATCCACTGGTTGATCGAGTGATAGACACCGGCAGCAGACAGTGGTGTTTTTTTCTTTTTTTTTTACAAGGTGAAATGCATTTACGCACGGAGTGTGGGACTCTCCACAGGACTACCCAACTGTTGATTGGAACTACCCACTAAAACAGCTTGGATCTCCAACCCTACCTCCCCGGCACCACCGCTAGGTATTACTTCGGGGTGGAAGGCTATTGGTGCTCACAGCACCCTCCCCAGATTTATGCAGAATGGGGATCAGCATCCTGCTCTCGTGGGAGCGACCAGTTGGATGACGAAGTCGGTCCAGTGATGCCGGCTGAAGGGTAACTTCCGGTTCACTGGCGCCTCGACGACCCAAAACTGATGCTACGTCGCGGAACTGCTCGACTAGTCTCCGCCAAAAGATCTAGTCTACACCGACGGAGGGTTCCCCGACAAGGGAAGTCCTCCCGAACCAACGCTTACGGTACGCGTCTACGACCCGACCGAAAGGATGCCTAAGTCGATCCAATGATTCCGGTTGGAGCGTGGCTTCCGGTTCACTGGCGCCTCGACGACTCGAATCGGTGTTGTGGCGGCTACTCGACTAGCCCCCGCCGAAGGATCTAGCCTACACCGACGGAGAGTTCCCCGACGAAGGAGGCCCTCCCGAAACCGACGCTTTCGATTCCCGTCAACGCCCGACCGAGAGGATGCCTGGGTCGGTCCAGTGATTCCGGTTGGAGGATAGCTTCCGGTTCACTGGTGCCCTGACGATCCTAGCGGTATTACACCACGATTTACTCGTCTAGTCCCCGACGAAGGATCTAGACTACTCCGACGGAGATTTCCCCGTCGAAGGAGAATCTCCCGACACCGAGTCTCTTACGCCGCACGGGACACCCGATGGAGTGCCGAGGTCGGTCACGCGATTCCGGTTGGAGCATGGCTTCCGGTTCGCTGGCGCCTCGACGACTCGAATTGGTGTTGTGGCGGCTACTCGACTAGCCCCCGCCGAAGGATCTAGCCTACACCGACGGAGAGTTCCCCGACGAAGGAGGCCCTCCCGAAACCGACGCTTTCGATACCCGTCATCGCCCGACCGAGAGGATGCCTGGGTCGATCCAGTGATTCCGGTTGGAGGGTAGCTTCCGGTTCACTGGCGCCCCGACGATCCTAGCAGTTTTACGTACTACTCGTCTAGTCCCCGACGATGGATCTAGACTACTCCGACGAAGAGCTTCCCGACGAAGAAGGTTCTCCCGGACCGACGTTTATTCGCTGATCCCTCTTGAGCCTACTACGGTACGCGTTGATCCGCACTCTATTTCCGCTGCAATATGCCCGCAATTTGGGATGCCGCGGTCGACACTGCGTTCCAGTTCTCTACGCAGTGGCACATTCTCTGGATCAGGTTTTCCGGTGTGGTGTCCCTGTCGCATGCCTCCAGTAGATCACTCCTTTGAGCCGCGAAACGGGAACATGCGAACAAGACGTGTTCAGCCGTCTCGATCTCGTCTGGGCAGCCAGGACATACAGGGGATGTCGCCTGGCCGAACCTGTGGAGGTACCATCTGAAGCACCCGTGGCCTGTGAGGAATTGCGTCAGGCCGAAGTTCACTTCTCCGTGAGGTCTATCTAACCAGCTCGAGACCCTAGGTATGAGCCGATGTGTCCACCTGCCCTTGGTTGAGCTGTCCCACTCTTGTTGCCATCTGCGTAGAGAAGCGGCTTTGGAGGCCCTACGGGCGTTCCTGTCTCCTCGCATGCTGTAGCGCTCCGCGTCTTCCTTCACTATCAGACCGATAGGCATCATGCTTGCAACCACGCAGGCCGCATCCCTCGATACAGTGCGGTATGCACTGATTACGCGAAGACACATCAGTCTATGCGTACTCTCCAGCATCTGTGCGTTGCGTTCCACATTTAGTGCCGACGCCCATACCGGGCTGCCGTACCTGAGGATCGAAACTGCCACTCCTGCCAGTAACCTTCGTTTACTGGAGCGCACAGGCGAGCTGTTGGCCATCAAACGGGAGAGCGCCGCGATCGCTGTTGATGCGCGCTTGCAGGCGTATTCAACGTGCTTGCTGAAACTGAGTTTGTCGTCAAGCATCACACCCAATTGCTTCAGTGATCTCTTGGAGGGGATCACGCAATCTCCGGCATGTACCAGCGCCTCCTGTTCCGATTTGCGGTTGTTTACCACCATCACCTCTGTTTTGTGGTGCGCGAGTTGCAGTTTCCTGCTACGCAACCAGTCCTCCACCAAGCAAATTGAGTGTGATGCACTCAGTTCGACCTCTTCGATGGATTCGCCGTAGACTGTCAGCGTGACGTCGTCCGCGAACCCGACTATCTTGACACCCGGAGGGAGCCTCAACCTCAGTACTCCATCGTACATTATATTCCACAGGATTGGGCCCAAGATAGATCCCTGTGGTACTCCAGCCGTCATTGGAGTGCCTTTGTCGGTCTCGTAGAGCAATACTCGGTTCTGGAAGTAGCTTTCCAGAATCTTGTACAGCCCTTCCGGTACTCCTAGTCGAAGTAGGGAATTAGCAATGTCTGCCCAGCAAGCACTATTGAACGCGTTCTTGACGTCTAGCGTTACTACCGCACAGTAGCGGATCCCTCGTCGTTTGCGCTGTATAGCTACCTCCACCGTGGTTACCACCGATGTTATGGCGTCCACCGTCGACCTGCCTCTGCGGAACCCGTACTGTTGACTGGACAGTACTCCTGCCTCCTCTATGAAGGGGGCTAGCCTGTTGAGGATGATTTTCTCAAGGAGCTTACCCACAGTGTCTATCAGACAGATTGGTCTATACGCCGAAGGATCCCCTGGGGGTTTCCCAGGTTTCGGTAATAGTACCAACCTTTGTCTTTTCCAAATGTCTGGGAACATACGCTCGTCCAGACATCTCTGTATGACCTCCCTGAACATGTCCGGTTTTGTCATTATAGCCGCCTTTAGAGCCACGTTCGGGATACCGTCTGGCCCCGGGGCTTTCTTTGTATCGAGCGATCTCGCCGCAGTGAGCAACTCCTCGTTCGTCACCTTTACGACTTCATTCGCTGGTAGCGGAGCTGGCTGCCAGGGGGACGTGTCATGGTGGGGAAAGAGAACCGTTATGATTTCCTTCAACCTCGCCGGACTACGTTCAGGGGGTGCTAGCGCCCCTCTCGTTTTGGCCATCACCATCCTGTAGGCATCGCCCCATGGGTTGGAGTTGGCTCCCTCGCATAGCTTATCGAAACAGGCTCTTTTGCTTGCGCTGATGGCCTTGTTTAGTGCTAGCTTCGCCGCTTTGAACGCCGTGTTCCTCTCCATCCTCATCTCCGCTGATCGAGCTCTTTGCATCCTTCTTCTAGCCCTGATGCAGGATGCGCGAAGGCGTGCAATTTGCTCGTTCCACCAGTAGACCGGTGGTCTATTGGTCCTCGGTTGAGCCTTTCTAGGCATGGTCGCGTCACACGCCCGTGACAAGATAGCGACCAACTCGTCCCCTCTCAGGTTCGCGTTGTGCTCCTCTAATTTGAGGGCAGCGCAAAACGTTTCGCGGTCGAAGTTAGCCACCTTCCACGCTAGAGTTTTGGGAGTATTACTCCTCCTTGTGCTTCTCGCCAATTGGCCGATCGTGTAGCGAATGGCTAGATGGTTGCTATGGGTGTAGCCATCATCAACTCTCCAATTAAGATCTCCAGCTAGGCCGGCACTACAGAAAGTCAGGTCGATAAACGACTCGACTCCATTCAGCTGGAAGGTACTTTTCAGTCCATCATTCGCTAACACGACGTCCAACTTGGCGAGGGCCTCCAGTAACGTCTGTCCTCTCCTATTGGTGAAGCGGCTGCCCCAAGCCATTGCCCAGGCGTTGAAGTCTCCGGCTATCAGCACCGGCTTCCGACCCACCAGGTCTGCGGTCAACATGTCGACCATCCGAGTGAACTGGTCTATTGACCATCTCGGTGGAGCGTAGCAGCTACAATAGTAAACTCCGTTTACCTTAGCTATGGCTACTCCCTCCGCTTGTGTTTTCACCACCTCTTGCACTGGGTATCGACCAGTCGTCAAGATCGCCACCGTCTTGGCTTCGTCAGACACCCAGTTCCCGTTATCTACCGGTGTGTGATAGGGATCCGAAAGAATCGCGACATCAATGCCCCATTCCGTCACTGACTGGTGCAGCAATTGCTGGCCAGCTGCACAGTGATTTAGGTTCAGCTGTACTACTTGCATGCTGTTTTACTCCCTCCACTTGTTGAGCAAGTAAGTCCGCCCATGACGTGGTTTGTGGCCTTCTTCTTGCTCGCGCATAGCATGCAACGTGGCGTTCTTTCGCATGCATACGCCTTGTGCCCCTCGCCGCCGCAACGCTTACAGAGGTTGCTCCGGTCTGGGCCTTTGCAATTCCACGACTTGTGGCCAGGTTCGAAACACCTGAAGCACATGTCGACCACCGGCGGTTGGTAAGCGGTCACTGGGCATACCGACCATCCGACCTTTAGCCTGCCCACTTTGAGGACCTTATTGGCATCCGTGGCCGATAGCTTAAATGTAGCTATCTGGGTGCCCTGTGGTCCCTTCCTCATGCGGATGGATTCCCGTGGGACATCCACACCTCCTTGCTCCTTGGTGGCCATGGCAAGTTCTTCTGCGGTGGCGATTTCGTACAACCGTTTGCACTGGAGTGCAACCTCGTTACGCAGGGCTCTAACTTCGGCCGTATCGCCCAGGACTTGTTGGGCAAGCGCAACAAGCTCCGTTCCGCCCTGAGCTCCCTTTTTAAGCTCGAGCAGCATCTCTCCCGTCTTCGTACGACGGATGCTGCGAACCCCTTTGCCAAGCTCGGCTAGCTTTGCCTCGCTCCGCATGGCCTTGAGCACATCGGCGTAATTTTCTTTGTCGGCCTTAACCAACAAAGCCTCTCCTTTGTCCCTAGCCTTCCTCGCGGGAATGGGCCCGGCCTCTTTTGGGACCTTTTTCTTCTTCGCGACCTTCACCCATGGATTCTCGCCGGGTTCGCTTACATGGCTCGGATCCAGGGTTTGAGTGCCGAGGTTTGGGTTGAGCCCCTGGCCACGTTCCTTCGCCCCATCATTTTCGCCATGGTCTTTGCTCATTTTGGCCTTGGGAGTCAGGCGTTTACTGCCTGGAGAATCCCTGGCGCGCTGGCGCTGTTTATTCCGCTCAATCGTGAGTCGGAGCGCATAGTCGACCGCCTCCTGTTTTTTGTCGGTATCGAAGGTGAAGGGCTCTGTTTGAGAACACTTCTCCAACTTTCCGCCACCCTCTAGCCGCACTATCAACGCCTCTTTTAGCTACGTTCACGGCCTTACGTAGCTTCAGCAAGTTCGCCTTCAGCTCCTTGCTGATGTTGGATTTCTCCTGCGCGAATTCAATAATCGCGTCGAGTTGTTCTATGACCGCTGTCATACTCGGCTTGATTACTTCCTTCGCTTGCTCCTGGGACTCAGGCTGGTTCACTGGTTTGACGTGGACATTGCTGTCACTCGTCTGCTCAGCTACTACTTCGCTCTCCTCTCTCGCACCCGTTCTGGATGGAGACCTCCTCAAACCCCCTCTTGCGAAAGGGTTTACCTCCTTACTCGACGCCGATGTTGATGGTGTTGAACTCATGTTTTATATGGGTCCCCCTTATGGCTACCGTCAAACCCAGCCGAAAGTAGTCGCTATCATGATCCCATGGTTACCTATGCGGTGCAGTGAGGCCATGCGAGGGTTGGCTTTACGCTCAGAGCCGGATCAGCGCAAATCAGGAAAAGGGCATCTGAACCTACTTCCACCCAGTCATCCCAACCAGGTGGCTGAAAGTGAGACGGCGTACCATAAGGCCTGCCACGGTTTTATGGGACGGAAGGCAGCTGCGGCATTAGCCTACTCGCCATTTCAAGCCGGTTCCACCCTGCTTTACTGAAGGAGTAGAATACCGCAGCTGTCAGCCCTAGTTTCTCTATATATTCCGATCTACCGTATCGTATCCATGGATGGTATGGTAGCCAGTATGCCATAGTTAGGACCTCACTGGCGTTAGTCCTAACGTGCCGAGTCGGCACTCCCGTTGGGCTTGTGCACTTTGAGCGGCACACGATCGCTTTGGTAGGACTTGCTTGCGGATACATGCAGCTTTTTGTAGAGGATTAGCAGAGCCCACTGCCAAACCCCACCGCATCCTAGGCAAGCCCTACAACTCGCAGTTGCCGGGGGAGGGGTCGTCAAGCCCTTAGACATAGTCCCTGCTGCCCCAACATGAGAAGGTATAGGTCTCTTCAAGTGTATGCGTAATAAACGTACGCCATTTAGAATACCGGGGAAAAAATTCTTCCACTTTTCTTTTTCGATAGAGAGAATCTCTCCGTATTGGGACATAGTTTTGCGAATATATGAATCGGTGACGCTTGGGGTAAGATCATGCCCATGCACTTCTATAGCACTATATTCCATATATACTGGAATGTTGTACTTAATATTCTCGTGCTCCACATAATGAACATTATTATTGTCTTTTGCGAATTGAATTGCATCCAACTCTTTATAAAACTGGATGTAAACAACATTATTCGTCTTATTGCATTGAAGTAAATGCACATGTTTAATGTCAAGATGCATTTGCTCCTTAAGCAAACTTTAAAGTACTCGTATCAAAGTGTCGTTGTTCTTACTTCCACTCTCTAAAACTTCACATTTTGAACCAGACTCGTTTCTTTTTTGTTCCTTAATTAAGAACCTCGGAAGGTAGTAAACCTTCCTTCTCGATTGTTTTACCAAGTATATCTTTATTGAGGAATTCTAAGCTTAAACTAACCTACTGCCTGTTCTACGTACATAAAGGTGGGAGGAGCCAGTTACAATTCTTTCATTAAATAAAGTGTTAGCGGGAGAGAGGAAAACGAGAGAGTATCGATTGGTGCATCAATGTAAAAGAAGGCGATTGAACCTATAGCGCATTACGCAAGGGAAAGAAATGTCGCATCGGCGGATAGTGTGAGAAGTTTGCTTAGTTCGCCGTGTGCAGCATATGTTGCAACACGGACGGCTAGCATGGGAACTTTGCTTAGCTCGCCGTGTGCAGCATATGTTGCAACACGGACGGCTAGCATGGGAACTTAATGTGAACCAAATGGTTGGTTCTTGGGAAGTGTAACGATCGTCAAGTGTTTTTACGACCTATTACTAATTTGGATGCATGGTACTTGAAGGATCAATATTATCATGCTACATCACCCTCCTTTGGTTGAATGATGTAACGTAGTGTAAGCATTCAATTGTAATCGAACTGGCTCCCTAACATTATTAATGAATAGTGAACATTGAAGTGTATTGTGTTTCTGCTGTATATAATCTACTGTATGTGTGGTTTAATTGGGGTTTGAATGTGTGTCCTTAAAATGTATATAAAAGTTTGGATTTTTTTTTTTTTTTAACCTTTTACAAGTCTGTTTTTGTGTACTATCATTCGTTGCTTTGTTATGTTGTTTTCGATTTCGCAATTTACATCTAAAATCTTAATTATGGTGTACGGTCCAATATAAAATGAATCAAGTTTCTTCCTATTTTCGTTTTGTAAATACACTATTTCGCCTATTTGTACTTCTAGTGGGTTTATATGGATATTTGAGTTTTTGCATCTGGAATTTTTACTTTCATTTAATCTTTGTTTTGCTATTATGTTAGATTTTTCCAATTTGTATTTGAGTTCGTTGTTGTATAGATCAAAATTGTACACGGGGTTCATTATCTTTGGGTAATTTTCTTGTGGTAATTTTGCTTTAATTCCAAAGACTAATTCGTATGGTGTAAATTGATGTTCCGAATGTGGTGTAGTGTTGTAAGTAAATGCATAATATGGTAACCAGTCATCCCAGTCTGATTGGTGTTCATTGACGAAGGATCGCAGATACTCGTTTAGGCATCTGTGATTTCTCTCCAATGACCCAATAGTCTGCGGATGATAGGCAGTTGCAAAATTTTGTTTGATTTGTAAGTATTTGCATACTTTCTCAAGTACTTCATTTTTGTACTAGGTTCCTTGATCGGATTTTAATTCCAAAAATTTTCCGTATATTAGTATGAATTTTTCTACTAAGTTTTTAGCTATTGTGTTTGCTTCTTTGTTTTGGATAGGTATTATTGCGATGTATTTTGTTAGTTCACATTGTATGGTTATTGCGTAGCGGTTGTTATTGTTGGATTTAGGTAATGGACCTATTGTATCTATTGATATTATTTCGAATGGGTTTGATGGTGTGTTAGTTAATATTTGTTTTTCTTTAGTGTGTTTAAGAATTTTATTTCTTTTGCACGACTCACAGGCCTTTATGAATCGTGAAATAGTTCCTTTCATATCTTTAAAATTGTAATATTCTCTTATTTTGAGGTATAGGCGATGCTGTCCTACGTGTCCTCCCGTAGGGGTTTCATGATAATTTTTTAAAAGATTCTGTATCTTGCCAGGTTCACTAATGAACTTGGGTGGATGATACATTATTATTTGTATGTTTTTATTCGTTTGTTGTACTAGTGTTTTGAATATATTCATGGGTACCCTTTTAAATATTTCTTCTTCTGTCGACATTGCGACTTTATTTATTTTCATTTTTGTCATTTCCTGTTCTAACGTTGAAAGTATGAGTTCTAGAGCTCTTCTTTCATTTACATATGTTGCTATTTGCTTTATTAATTTTTTCATTTGCGCGTCTTTGTATATGCTAATTATTAGGTATGTATTTTCTATAGTAATTCTTAACTTGGGTAAGGTTCTCGTTTCAGTCGGGTTTTCGGTCGTATAGATAACAAGGTGATCAGTCTTTTTATCTTTTGTCGTTGGTAACTTGTCTTTCACAGTTGTCGGTTTATTGTTAAAATTGTCGTTGTTAATATTGTTGTTATTATTAATATTATTATTTAATTTTGTCATGGCTCTTGTGTTGACTCTAAATATGTTGAGGGCTTTTAATTCATCGGAGGTTGTTATAATTCTGGATAAGGCATCTGCCGTAGCGTTGCTTTTTCCATTAATATATTCTATGTTGAAATCAAATTCTTCTAAATCTAATCTCATTCTTGTTAGCTTAGAAGTAGGGTTTTTCATGTTAAATAAATATACTAGAGGTCGGTGGTCTGTTTTGACCGTAAATTTTCTTCCGTATAGGTAAGGCTTAAAATAATTTATTCCCCAGTGTATTCCTGTCAGTTCCTTTAGTATCGTTGATTTATTCTTTTCACCCGGGGTAAAACTTTTGCTCGCAAAAGCTATAGGTAAGTCGTTTCCGTTTCTGATTTGAGAAAGTACAGCTCCGCAACCTACGTCTGAAGCGTCGGTTGTGAGTATAAAGGGTTGTGTGAAGTCTGGGTATTGAAGTAATTTAGGTGACATTAGGTATAGTTTTAATGTGTTAAAGGCGTTTTGGCATTCATTAGTCCAAACGAATTGTTTGTTTTTCTTAAGGAGTTGATTGAGAGAGTGTGCTATCGTTGCGAAATTTGGTACGAATTTACGCTAATAATTGCAGAAAGCTACAAATCGTCTAGTGTCGTCGCTGTTTTTCGGTATCGGATAGTTGCTGATGGCGTCGTATTTTGTACTATCTGGTAATATTCCTCTATCTGTAATTTTATGTCCTAGATATGTCACTTCGGTATTAAAAAATTTACATTTGTTTGGGTTTAATTTTAGGTTGTATTTTCTAATTCTTTCAAAAACTTTTGTTAAATTTTGTAAATGGTGTTGGATGGAACATCCTATCACTATTATATCGTCAATGTAAACGAATGCGTGTTCTGGTGTAAGTCCAGCCATGGCAATCGTCATCATTCTTTGGAAACTGTTTGGGCTAATATTTAGTCCGAAAGGTAAACGTGTGAATTGGTAGTGTCCACTTTGCGTTGAAAAGGCTGTAAATTTTCTTGAGTTATTTTCTAAAGGTATTTGGTGAAATCCTGACATTAAATCTAGCGTTGAAAAGTATTTTGCTCTACCAAGTTGATCCAAAATTGTATCGATTCTTGGTAAAGGAAATTTGTCTGCTAGTATTTTTTTGTTTAGTTGTCTAAAATCTACCACAAGTCTCCATTTTCTTTTAGCGTCGTTTGATTTTTTTGGTACTAGGAGGATGGGGCTATTGTAAGGTGATATGGAGGGTTCTATTATTTTGTCGTTCAGAATTTTATTGACTTGTGTTTCTATTTCGTCGTTTTGTGAATGAATCGTTTTGTAGTTAGGAATATAGACTGGAACGTTATCGTTTAGGTTGATATTTTGGTTATAGAAGTTATTGGTCGTCAAGGGTTCATCTGAGTTAGAGAATATATCTGTATATTTCAATATTAGATTCTTTAATTCCTTTTGTGCGTACGTAGGTACGTTGTTCATGTCTATTTCGTTCAATAGTTTATGGTTTCTTCTATCGTTCAGGGGTTTATTGTTAAATTTCATTATATTGTAATCCGCTAAAGGTTCCATTTCAGGTGTAAATTCTAAATTGGATATATTTACAGGTGATTTTCTTGTGTTCATGATTTTTATATAAGGGTTTTGTGGGGATATGATAGCGTTTCCACAGAAAACTCCTGGTTTAATTTCTTGTGAAAAGATTACCATATCTTCTGTTATAGTTTGATTACTTAATTTTCTAATCACTTCGCTTCGTTGTGGAATAATATAGTTTTCATTAACTTTATCTTCTATAGGTACAGATACATTTATATTATTTACACTAAAATTTAATAACCAGTACTCATAATCGATTTGGCATTTGGGAGATGAAAAAGTCTCTGCCCAATATGCCGTCTGTTTGAATAGGAAAGTCTGGTCCAACTAAATGAAATAGATGTCTAGTGGTTACATTATTTCCGAACATTAGTTCTGTTTCGGTTATTGCTGTAGTTTCTATTTCCCCATCTGTTATTCCAGTCAGTTTTGTTCTTACATTTCTATTCACAATTTGGTTAGGAATTATTCTATTTGCTTTAAAAATTGAAATATCTGCTCCGGAATCTATCAATAAAGTACAAATTGAGTTAGTCATTCGTACTCCGACCTTAATGAAGTTAGAAGCGCTTAGATTTAAAGTCAACACATTTGCCCAAAAAAATGATTTTGCATCGGTTGGTTCTGCTGTCGCAGTTGTTGCTGCTCGGTCGGTGCATTGACCGGCACAGCTGTTTGCATTTGCATTGGTTGTATATACGGTAATGGCTCAGAGCCTGTTACATATACATTCTGCCGATTGTGTTGAAATCGGTTTGACCCATATCGAGTTTGTTGAGGTTGGTAATGTCCACGGCCTCGGTTATTATTGTTATGGTATGAGTAATTTGAGCTGGTTGAGCGCTCGGCATGGAATTGGTTATTGTTGTTGTAAATACGGTGTGGCTTGTTATAGCGTTGATTTGCGCTATAATTGCTTTGGGTGTAGAAATTCCTCCCGTTTCCTCTAGAGAAACGGTCATGGGTTTTGAAATTATTATGATTTTGTCTAGCTCGCGTAGTTAAGACTTGCGCGTTGGTTGTATTCTCAGTCAGATTTTCTTGAGCTTTTTGGATCGCTTCCTTTATTGAATGGAAGTTTCCTGCTTTTAATATTGTTTTTGTTTCAGGTTGGTTTATTCCTGATACAAGGGTATTTAGTCCCGCTTTGGTGGCCATTGTTTTTGCAACCTCAGGGGGTATTCTTTGTTTAATGTAGACATGTTCGAGTGAAATAGTTAGATTTTCTACTTCCTCGCAAAATTTTGTTATCGGTCCACTCTGTCGGGTGGCTTTTAATTTTGCAATGATGTTTTCGGGTGTTGAAATGTCCATACACCTCGATTTGACGTTTTCTATTAACTCATTAATACTACTTATATTATCAGGTAGGCCCAATCTTGCTTTACCTGATAGACGAGTTTTTATAAATTTGATTGCCATTGGCAATTGCTCTGCTGTAGTAATTTCTAATAATAAATTTACTGAGTCTACGAAGGCATCCAATCCTAAAGGCGTGCCGTCGTACATTTGTACTAACGCCGTTGCCTGGCGGATGTCAAAGACTGCTGGTGTTACGTTTGTCATTTTGGAGTCCGTACCTCTCTTCTCGTCGACTAATTGTTCTTGTATCTTCGAAGTTACTGTAGTACGGATGTCTGTAATTGCATTCCTTGCTGCTTTAACGAGAAATGTTAATTCTGAGTGTGATAATGAGTCTTCGTTTTCTAAAAGATTGCTTTCTATTTGAGCATATAGTGCGTTGGCATAGTTTAATTTTGTCGTTAGTGTTTCGGTTTTAAATTTTTTGTTAATCGATTTTTTTAGGTTGTTATCTATAGTTACTAGTGTTTTTATTTCTTCGTGTAATTGCTCTATTGTCATAGGCATTTAGCTAGCTAGTGAAATTATAAAACTATAATATTAATGTATATATTTTTATTTATTTATTTTTTTTTTGTTTTTAAGCGATTGAATTTATGCTTTGTGCTGTTTTAAATCCTTTCTTAGTCCAGTGTTTTTTCATTATTTTATGTATTTTTAATAGAAGTAAGATAGTCGAAATTGCGATAATAATCCACAATTTGATCTCGTGGTCTTGGTGACTTGTCGTAGACTGTTCAATATGCTCGTTAATTTGGATATTGGTGTCACCAGACTGGTTGGTTTCTTTTGATTGCCCTTTCCCCATGGTGTTTGATTTTTACAGCAACGAACTAAAATTTTTTTTTGAAAGTATCTACGGCGCTAGCCGCGTCTTCGACTGTTAAGCACTTCTTGCAGGAAATCGTCGATTAATTCCCACAACTCTATATCATCCCAGAAGGGGTCTTCCATTTATATTTTAATCAAAAGCGAAGAAAATAAAAATGAATGAAAGAATTTTTGCTATTTATTACTGTTACCCCTTTTTTTTTTTTTTTTTTTTATTGATTTATTTTTTCTTCCTCTTCTTCTACATAATTTACCCAGGTTAATGGGTCATCACCTGGTAATTCTTTAATTCTTTTAATTATTTCGTTCCACTTAGGGCACGAATTTTTCTCAAGGGGGGCAAAAGCTCCTGTTCCCTTCCCTTCTTTTATTTCGTTTAAAAATTCTAGGAACTCTTTTAATTCCTGTTTGTCCATAACTATTTTCTATTTTTCACTATTCTAGCTACTTATCTATAGGGGTCTTATTGATTATTTACCTGAAGTATGGTGTGGAGATGGAGTGTATAAATTCATTTGGGGCGCAGAATCCAAATCCCATTGTCCGGAACTTTCACCGCAGAAGGTAGCCTGAGACGGTGGTGCTGTCTGTTTTGCTGTTTTGCATTTCCAACTCTGCTTTGAGACCGAAACCACGGCGCACTAGATTGTGACGTTTTGCTCCACTTTCGCCAACTGATTCACTAAATCCGTGGATAAGTTACAACGCGTCGTTGTCTTCCTGTTTGACGATAGCCGGCAAAACGTGTAGCACTTTCAACTAACCACATAATCTGGAGTGAAAATCCTGCTCAATTAGTGCAAAATACAGTCTCTAGCTCTAGCGAGCTCCCTTTGATTCACTTCGCTTTGTGAAGAACAAAATGTTTTTTTTTTTTCGCGCAACTGCAACTATTGGCGCATACTTCACTTTTTTTTGTCACAAATGTCACTTGAAAAACTGTCACAATTTATCGGAGACACTTTTTACACGGTCGCCATGTCGTTGTTCTTACTTCCACTCTCTAAAACTTCACATTTTGAACCAGACTCGTTTCTTTTTTGTTCCTTAATTAAGAACCTCGGAAGGTAGTAAACCTTCCTTCTCGATTGTTTTACCAAGTATATCTTTATTGAGGAATTCTAAGCTTAAACTAACCTACTGCCTGTTCTACGTACATAAAGGTGGGAGGAGCCAGTTACAATTCTTTCATTAAATAAAGTGTTAGCGGGAGAGAGGAAAACGAGAGAGTATCGATTGGTGCATCAATGTAAAAGAAGGCGATTGAACCTATAGCGCATTACGCAAGGGAAAGAAATGTCGCATCGGCGGATAGTGTGAGAAGTTTGCTTAGTTCGCCGTGTGCAGCATATGTTGCAACACGGACGGCTAGCATGGGAACTTTGCTTAGCTCGCCGTGTGCAGCATATGTTGCAACACGGACGGCTAGCATGGGAACTTAATGTGAACCAAATGGTTGGTTCTTGGGAAGTGTAACGATCGTCAAGTGTTTTTACGACCTATTACTAATTTGGATGCATGGTACTTGAAGGATCAATATTATCATGCTACAAAAGGTCGAATTTTGCACTGCCTGAAGTCAACAACAATTGTATTCTTTCGTGTCGGCGGTAGCTTTTGTTCGTTTGGTTCACTTATTTCGAGATTATTCTATTGTTCACTACACAATACTGTACTTGGTTTCTTCTGTCCCGAACGTAAGCGGTTTAGTTTTATCGACTGACTTGGATGAGATGCGAAACCGAACTAAAGTTCTCTGATGTTGTGGACTGGATTTTTACAACTTTCATTGTTTCTGATCCCCTTAGAAGCATTTTAATTGCTTTCATGCCAATAGTAAAAACATACTTGAATCAGTTGACTGCAAATTGGACCCTTCTCTCAGCGATTGTATCCTTCGATGGCTAAATAAGGTCACGGATCTAATCACTGTTTTAGAGTGGAATTGCAGAAGTATCATCCCAAAAATTGATTCATTTAAATTTCTAGTAAATAATCTGAAATGCGACGCATTTGCATTGTGCGAAACTTCCGAAATACCCTTAAACTTCCACGATTTTAACATTATTCGCCTGGATCGAGATGATGCCTTAGGAGGAGTACTTTTGGGGATCAAAAAGTACTATTCTTTTTATCGAATTAACCTCCCCTCGATACCAAGTATTGAAGTTGCCGCATGTCATGTTACAATCAAAGGTAAGGACCTTTGTATTGCTTCCATCTACAGTCCTCCTAGAGCCTTGGTTGGGCATCGGTGGCTCAGTGATATCTTAGCGCTCCTTCCCGCACCGACGTTGGTTTTAGGAGACTGTCTACGCGACGTTTTCGATGGTAGAGCTCTCACTTGCACTCTTGTCATGCAACAATAATATGGTCGGAGAAACACATGTATTTCGCGCATGGTGATTTGTCGACAATACGATTCAGTTACATAGGTCTTCTTCAGGGCTCATGCTTAAGCCCCCTTTTATAAAATTTTTACGTAAACGACATCGATAAATGTAAGACAACTTGCCGACGACAGCGTTGTGTCTATTATAGGGCCAAAAGCTGGCGATCTGCAAGGGCCGTTACAAGATACTCTTCTCAACTTATCCACATGGGCTTTTCAAATGGGTATCGAGTTCTCATCGGAGAAAACTGAGCTAGTTGTATTTTCGAGAAAACTAGAACCAGCACAATTACAGCTTCAGCTACGTGGGGAAACCATAGCTCAGCTCTTCATATTTAAATATCTCGGGGTCTGGTTCGACTCCAAAGGCACCTGAGGATGTCACATTAGGTATCTGAAACGAAATTGCCAACAGAGAATCAACTTTCTACGTACAATAACTGGATCGTGGTAGTGTGCCCACCCAGGAGACCTGATAAGGCTGTATCAAACAACGATATTGTCCGTAATGGAATATGGATGCTTCTGCTTCCAATCCGTGGCGAACACTCACTTCATCAAACTGGAAAGAATTCAGTATCGTTGTTTGCGTATTGCATTGGGTTGCATGCAATCGACTCATACGATGAGCCTCGAAGTACTGGCGGGCGTTCTTCCATTGAAAAACCTGTTCTGGGATCTCTCATATCGTTTGCTCATTCGAAGAGACATTTTGAATCCTCTGGTGATTGAAAACTTCGAAAGGTTAGTTGAGCTTAATTCTCTAACCCGTTTTATGTCCTTGTGTTTTGATTACATGGCACAGAATATTAATCCTTCTTCGTTCGCTTCCAACCGTGCTCATTTCTTGGATACTTTTGATTCTGCTGTGTTTTTCGATACATCCATGAAAGAAGAGATTCATGGAATTCCGGATCAAGTACGCCCTCAAGTGGCCTCTACTATCTTTAATAACAAATTTAGAAATGTGAAAAGATGTTTGTACTGACGGATCAAACATCAACAAGTCCACAGTCTTCGGTATTTTTAATCAAAACATCACCGCTTCTTACAAATTCAGTGTTCCGGCTTCAGTTTACGTCGCAGAATTAGCTGCTATTCAGTACACCCTCGAGATCATTGAAACCTTGCCCGAAGACCATTACTTCATTGTCACGGACAGTCTAGGATCCATAAAAGCTCTCTGGGCAATAAAGCCAGGAAAGTATCCCGCATATTTCCTGGGGAAAATACGGGAATACTTTAGAACTTTATTTGAACGGTCTTATTCAATATCGTTAGTCTGGGTCCCTTCGCATTGTTCCATTCCAGGAAATGAAAAGGCAGATTCATTGGCTAAGGTGGGCGCATTAGAAGGTGATATTTATGAAAGACCAATCTGCTTCAATGAATTTTTCAGTATCTCTCGTCAAAAAACTCTCGAAAGTTGGCAAATTTCATGGAGCAATGACGAACTGGGAAGATGGCTGCACTCCATTATCCCAAAGGTATCGACACAACCTTGGTTCAAGGGGATGAACGTGAGTCGTGATTACATTCGCGTTATGTCATGGCTCATGTCAAATCACTATACATTCAACGCACATCTCCGGCGTAATGGGATCGTGGAGAACGGGCTCTGCACCTGTGGCGACGGTTATCAGGACATCGAGCATGCCGTGTGGTCATGCGTAGAGTATCGCGACGCCAGGTCGAAGCTACTGGAATCTCTCAGGGCCCCAGGTAGACCGCCTGAGGTTCCGGTTCGGGATGTGTTGGGGAATCGGTATAGTTCATATATGCTTCTTATGTATCATTACCTTAAACACATTAATATACAAGTGTAATCTGTTACATCTTGCTTTGAAAGTTCCTTCTTTTCATCGACGTTGTTTCAACTGTGGATAAGAATAATCTTCACCTGCAGGTTCGACACTAACTTTCGCCGATTCTTCCGATTTATCATCTGTCCACCATCTTCATGGAACTAACAAGATCTTTTTGCTGTCACTAACCTTTTCGCTTCCCCCCTCCCCGTCTCTTCACCATCTCGATGTCAACTAATTAGATCTCTGTCGTTCTGAGTCATTTCATTCCCATATCCCCTTTTTATTCCGTTTTCCGCAATATTTACTTCGTTATATTTTTGCCTTTCTCATACAGAAAGGTTATGCAATCACTGTGAAAACCGACTTTTGAACCGAGGCCCGGACGGCCGAGTGTCATATACCATTCGACTGAGTTCGTCGAGTACGCAAAATGTCTGTGTGTGTATGTGTGTGTGTATGTGCGTATGTGTGTATGTAACGTTTTTTGCACTAACTTTTCTCGGAGATGGCTGAACCGATTCTCACAAACTTAGATTCAAATGAAAGGTCTTGTGATCCCATACAAAATTCCTGAATATTATTTGGATCCGACTTCCGGTTCCGGTATTATGGGGTAAAATGTGCAAAAAATTGTGAAAATAACTGCACTAACTTTTCTCAGAGATGGCTGACCCGATTTTTACAAACTTAGGTTCAAATGAAAGGTCTTGAAGTCCCATAAAAAATTCCTGAATACTATTTGAATCCGACTTCCGGTTCGGGAGTCATGGGGTAAAATGCGCAAAAAAAAGAAAATATGTGTTCTAACTTTTCTCATAGATGGCGAGACCGATTTTCACAAAATTAGATTCAAATGAAAGGTCTTGTAGTCCCATACAAAATTCCTGAATATTATTAGGATCCGACTTCCGGTTCCGGAAATATGGGGTAAAATGTGCAAAAAATTGTGCACTAAGTGCACTAACTTTTCTCAGAGATGGCTGAACCGATTTTCACAAACTTAGATTCAAATGAAAGGTCATGTGGTCTTATACGTAATTCCTGAATTTCATGCGGATCCGATATCCGGATCCGGAAATATAGAGTAAAGTGGGTTAAAATTGTATACCATCACTGAAAATGGGGAAAAATTTCTAAATCGACCTCAAATCTTTTCCAATTGATAGTTTTTATCAGTAGACGGTCAAACAAACCGGTTTCGGTTATTCTTTCGAGAATCGCAGTATTATATATGATAGTATGATTGATATGAGAAAGGCATCATTACACCACTAGGTTGATTAAAACAGGTTTTTGCCTTTCTCATATAGAAAGGTTATGCAATCACTGTGAAAACCGACTTTTGAACCGAGGCCCGGAGGGCCGAGTGTCATATACCATTCGATTCAGTTCGTCGAGTACGCAAAATGTCTGTGTGTGTATGTGTGTGTGTATGTGTGTGTGTGTGTATGTGTGTGTGTATGCGCGTATGTGTGTATGTATCGTTTTTTTGCACTAACTTTTCTCCGAGATGGCTGAACCGATTTTCACAAACTTAGATTTAAATGAAAGGTCTTGTGGTCCCATACAAAATTCCTGAATATTATTTGGATCCGACTTCCGGTTCCGGAATTATGGGGTAAAATGAGCAAAAAATTGTGAAAATAAATGCACTAACTTTTCTCAGAGATGGCTGAACCGATTTTCACAAACTTAGATTCAAATGAAAGGTCCTGTGGTCTCATGCGTAATTCCTGAATTTCATGCGGATCCGACTTCCGGATCCGGAAATATAGGGTAAAGTGTGTTAAAAATTTTATACCATCACTGAAAATATAGAAAAACCTTTAAAAAAATTCTAAATCGACCTCAAATCTTCTCCAATTGATAGTTTTTATCAGTAGACGGTCAAACAAACCGATTTCGGTTATTCTTTCAAGAATCGCAGTGAATTATTTTGAAGAATACCACAGTATTATATATGATAGTATGATTGATATCAGAAAGGCATCATTACACCACTAGGTGGATTAGAACGGGTTTTTTCATTTTGTACCATCATCGCCCACGGAAGGCCGCTCTAGTTTATCAACAGCATGCGGGCCACAGGCCGGGTATTCGTAACCTGGGGATGTTTCCCGCGGACCCACACGGACCGAAGAATGCGGTAAACATGGACATTCACCAACGCCATTTGGAAGACTGTCATGCAATATTCAATCGACCCAAATATGACATTACCCAATGATACAACCCTAGTTTTAATTTTTTTATAAATACGTTTATTTCTTAAGGCAATTTACATAAGTTTTTCTTCGCCGTAGAATCACTTTTACATAGAATTCTTATCCTAATAAATACTAATATTATCACAACGATTTGAGTTTAATAAAACATATTGCTCTTATTTTTTTAATATCATATTAGGTATTTCGTTATTTATTATTAAATCTACTTAAGAACATTATTTGAACCAAACGATTTTTATACATTTTGTTGTTGATTTCGTAACCTATGATTTTATCAACACATCATATTTATTAAAATTTTGCTATTGGATGAACTAATGGACACAGTAGGTCAGAACTAACCCTTAAAAAGGTCAATTATTAAATTGAAACTTCAATTGTCTTTATGTAATGATAAAGAAGTTTCATGTAAGAAAGGTCACGACAAGCAAGATTGTCTCGAACTGGGACATTGGATAGTCTATCTTGGGTACGCAAGGAATTTAATAGTTGAGATCTGACATCACGATACTCCACGCATGTCTAAACGACATGATCAATATCGCGATAGCCTTCTCCACAAGCACAATGATTAGTTTCGGAAAGTTCAATTCGAAGAAGGTGTGCATCTAACGTGTAGTGATTGGAGATGAACCTGGACATCACACGAATGAAATCCCTACTTACATCCAGTCCCTGAAACCATGCCTTTGTCGATATTTTAGGAATAATTGAGTGCATCCACCGTCCCAGATCATCTCTATCCCAAGAAGCTTGACAGCTGGCAAGTGTTTTTTGGCGAGTCGCGCTATAGAATTCGTTGAAAGCAATCGGTCGCTCATAAATTTCACCTTCAATAGCACCACGTTTGGCAAAACCATCGGCTCTTTCATTGCCTGGAATGGAGCAATGAGTCGGGACCCAAACTATAGTGATTTGATAATTATTATTCAATATGTCGCTCAGACACTGTTTTATTTTGGCCAAGAAAAACGGTTAATTTTTGCCAGCAGCGTTTGAGCGAATGGCTTCAGTTGCACTCAGACTATCTCTGAAGAGAAAATAATGGTTTGGAGATAATGTGACGATTACACTCAAACTATAATGAACTGCTGCTCACTCTGCAATATAAACAGATGCAGGTTCTTGAAGCCTAAATGAAACCGAAACATTATTGTTGAATATACCAAACCCAGCAGCCTCTTCAATTCGTAATCCGTCCGTGTAAAACATTTTCTCAGAGTCAATATACCTGAACTTACTTGAAAATATTGTTTGTATTTCCATCGAGCGTAGGTGTTCCGGGATTCCACGCACTTCGCGCTGCATGGATGTGTCGAAAAATAAAGTTGAGTCAGGAACATTTAGATAGGAATATATCTTGGTAGGGTGATTTCCCTTGACATATGGTTTAAATATACTGTCATAAATTTTGTTTCAAATTGAAGCTCGACTAATTTTTCAAAGTTACTAATAAACAGGGGATTCAGTACCTCACATCTTATTAGCAGTCGCGATGAAAGCTCACAAAAACGATCTCTCAATGGAAGAACTCCCGCCAGAACATCAAGACTCATTGTATGTGTCAAATGCATGCAGTCTAAAGCAATTCGCAAACAACGATATTGAATTCGCTCCAGTTTGATAATATGAGAATTTGCAGCGGAACGAAACAAGCGCATCCATATTCCATCACTGAAAGTATCGTTGTCTGATACAATTTTATTAGATCTTCCGGATGAGCACCCCACCAAGATCCTGTTATTGTTCGAAGAAAATTTACTCTTTGTTGGCATTTTGTCGTGAATACGACTTACTTTACTATGGGGTGCCTTTTCAAAATTAGCCATATGGAAGAATGGACAGAACTTAATCGTGAATATCTCGACTTGTATTAATGGCAGCAGCATAATTCTTTCACTATTTCATCAAAAATATGGTGAGGAATTTACGATAGTATTTTGAACAGTGTGAGATAACTACAAACAACTCAAAAATCAATTTTCTCAAAATTTGAAAACAACGCGGAAAACTCTTTACTTTCGTTTGGGTTTTCCGCGCAAGGACGACGATTTTGAGGTAGTCAGTCACATATCTTCAACTGACTGCGTATAAAAGGGGAATCGTGGTCGAAAATCGATCATTTCTTCTTGTGCGTTGGATGGAGGCGGACGTCGTGGGAATGATTAATTCAACCAGCAGCTTCGGAGAGTGCCCCTCCTGCGTGGTTAATAACCTCAAACGCTCAGTTCGCAACTCTCATTTGGACTTCAGTCGTCCGGAGGAGCAGATGGCAATGAAAGCAGGCCTTTTGCGTGGTATAAAGCCTCGAACGCTTAGGTCGTGCTTTCATTTGGACTGTAATCATCAGGTGGAGCAGTCGTCAATAATAAGAGCAGACCTTTTGCGTGGTATCAAACCCCAAACGCTCAGGTCATGCTTTCATTTGGACTTAGGTCGTCAGGTGGAGTAGTCGGTAGTAATAAGAGCAGACCTTTAGCGTTGTACAAAACCTCAAGCGCTTCGATCGCAGAGCCAGTTTTTCTTTCGAAGAAGATCGATTACATCATCCTGTTGGTGGTCGTTTGCAAAATACAACGGAAAATGGACAACATTGTGGAACATTATGCAAAATCAGCCCTTCTAATGGCTCTAAATGTTACCTGAAGAATTATAAAGATTGCTTCTTTGTAAATCGAAAGTTAAAATTATCAGTGTAGTGCAAATCTAAGATAATTTGATCAGTATTTTGCAATTTTCTATATTTTAAATTCAGTTCTAAATTTGCAACAGTGTGTAAAATCGTTTATATCAAATCAGTGTTTACTATCTTAAAAAATTATACAATTTGGCTCTTCTGGGATGCCAGAAATTAATCCCGTACAGCGTTTTGATAGTACCTTTTACTAAAATATTGAAATCCGAAATGAAATAATCGGACCAAAATTCTCTAAAGTGCCATTTAGAACCATAATTTTATACCCAAAAAATTATGCGAAATTTTACTTCACTACACTGAGCCAAATTAACACTTTCACATTATATGATATTGTAATGATTTTGCACTATTGGAATTCTCAATGATAGCTATGTGGTGTATTCAACATCATGTCAAGTATATATGTTAATGCTATGAAGCATGACATTCTTCTGGAAGTTATTCTCATATGATTTCAATATAGCAAATGAAAATTCTTGTCTGAATCGAATCTATTAGCGTGTTCTATAGTCACAAATAGGCAAATCATATAAGAAATATCGGAAAACCTTTTGAAATGCATTTGGTATTATATTGAAACGTATTTATACAGGTTAATGTAGTCCATTTTATATGCCATATATAATAAAACAAAGTCAACGTTCTGTTCATAACAAATTAAAATATTTATTTATATAAACATTACATATTACCAAGGGGTAAATCACTCTAAACTTTGTCTGAACTCAAACAAGGTTTACCAGGAGTAAAAAAGTTTAGCAGGGATCTCGCTGGATTAGAATGGGATTAGAGAAGTTTAGCCGAGATCTGGAAAAGCATTATTTTGACATAAGAAGCTGTAAACGTGGGAGCAGAGATGCCAGATATTTTCATAGAAAATCTGTATTGCTTTGTATAAAAATCTGTATTTATCTGTATTCACTAATGAATGGAAATTTCGGAAAAAAAATTATGTTTAAAGATGTTATTCCATTAGATTATTGTTATAGAATGGCAGATGCAAGGAGCATTCCTTTATATCGTAAGTCTTTGCCGCACTGACAAGAACATTCAACGACGAAATTTAATTGTTTTTGTTATTAACCACAATTGAATTGTAAATCCATATGCTTTTTTCGTTTGAAAATGATGACTTGGAATTCAAACATGGAATTCAAACGCCCAATACGCAACGTCAAGTCAGGTCATACAACTTTTCAGTCTGACAATAAAGTTTCATGACGCCATGACTTCCTTGAACATCATTCAAATTGGTTTCAAATTATGATATAAATGAATATCAGCGTTCATCATTAAACAGCTGCACGAAAAAAAAATTCATTTTAATATGGGCAATCAAACACGCTCAGATGGAAAAGTTTCATTATTTCTTTCTTACTTTTTGTGGTATCTGTATAAATCTGTATTTAATTTGAAAAATCTGTATAAAATCTGTACTCTGTATTAAATCTGTATGCGCATGTAAAAATCTGTATAAATGGCATCTCTGCGTGGGAGTTCGAATGACAGATACACTTCAAACAAGATTAGGCAAAATTAGGTTGGATTAGTTTTAAATTACCCAAACTTATGAGATTAGAGAAAATTATTTTGGAATGACATGAGTTTATTAGTATGAGATTGTCTAGAGTTTAGAGTGATTTGCCCCTTGCATATTACCGTTTTATTATCATATCACCTAATCATATATCACTTTTATTATAATCCTTTCCGATGTTCGCCAACTCAAATAAACCGATACCACAACCTGATTGAAGTGAAAAAGTATTATTGAGTACAAAATATATACGAAGTAAAATACATACCACTCAAAACGTCTAGAAAATGTTGCAGAAATCCCAACTCGAATAAAACGCGTTGTTCGCGGGTAGCCATCATTATTTTTTCCGTATTTCCCGTCATGACGTCATGCCCAAAATTGAATCTTACACTGTTAAATTTTGTTATATACATGTCATCGAACATTCATACAGCTCATATATGATATTCCCAATATTTTCACTATGGCTATGGATATTTGAAAGTTATTGTATATTATATAAATTTCATATACACTATCAATTATAGTTATATGTTTCCAGATGACTTCTATAATAAATGAAAAAAATTGATTCATATGACACATTTAATGAATAGAAAAAAGATTTTCATTTCAGTGTATACTGTATACGGCCCATTTTTCAACCAGTTGTAATTTGTAGTAAACTTTCTGCAGATTTGCTATATAAAATATAGCACCGGCTCAGAAGCCATTCATTTCGAATTTGGCTGTCGTTATCATCGTGTTCATTATGGTGCGATCGAGGAATCTTCAACGAAATACTAAGCTTGTTAACGCAAGCGGAAGAAAAAGGAGACTCCAACAGAACACATATCAGTTTCGCATTCATGGACAACAGGTCATCCTGAAAATAGACGGAGGTATCCATCGGAAAACAATGGTATCGATCGGAATTTGAACTCAACTCATCACTCTCCATCACGAACGCCTTCCTAAAAGGTTCTTTTCAGAACCACCATTTACTATACTGGTGATTTCGTAATATTTGTGTGTCAGAATCTTTAATGTAACTAATCTGTACTGTACCCAGGTAGAAGTGATTTGCAAACCAATAACAAATTCTGTTATTAAAACCAAACATCTCAATGGTAGAAATTAACATTATTTAGTTTGAAATAAGAGTTAAAATATCAAAAATCATAACATAACTTGCATGAGAAAATAGCTTCAAAATATAAAATTCTGTCATTGTAATACACAGAAAGAAATAATGAAATTTACACGAGATGTAAATCAATAGTAACATGGAATATACATGGGTTGAATCGAAATTCTGATTGAAAACCTTCATCGATGCAAAACTAAATTAAATTGCATTGAATTTTCAATGAATAAAACTGTATCTTCTAATTAACGTTTATTTTGCGATTAAATTGTATTGAAACGTACAGAATTGTAAAGTAATTTTATGTTTAATTACCTGCTCCAAATATGTGCATGAAAATAGATGTAAATTCACAAAATATTTTTATCTGTGTATGAAACCAAGAACAAAATATTTATAGAAGACGAATTTCTCAATTATTTTATATTCTAGCATTCAGAATAGAGTAATATCATAAGTATTTCTCTTATCTGATTCTGATGCAGTTTATTCAATAGTATTTTATTTGAAGATAGAACTACTGGATCAATTTACTTAATGAAATTGGAATACTCATCAATAACGAAATAAGATCACAGACTAACAGACAGGACACTCAAATTAGATTCTTCAATCATTTTAACTGTCATTTCGAATATTCCTTTATTTGGGACAGTACTCACATGTGTCATGATGGCGCCACGTTACCCTATCAAAAACATCCTGTCTGTCATCTAAACTGTTTATTTTTTTCATTTACCAACAGAGTTGCCATTTATACAGAATTACCTGTAATGTATTGATATGTATTTGCATTTGTATGCGAATTTCATGCAGGATACAGATTTAATACATATTGTCAAAACTATATACAAAATTGTGCCTACCTCTCATCCTTCAACGCAATACAAAATCGAACCCGTTTAGTGGCAATATTTACTTGCTTCTGATCTGCCGCCACTTAATTTCGGGTGAAAATTACTAACACAATAAAAAATAGTCTAGATGAACAATGTTGAGAAAAATAAATGGTTACCTTCCAACATCGCTAAAAAGTTTAATATATTATTAACGTAATATAATAATTTACTGTGACGATTCATTTCCAAATATTATGATGAAATCAGGCATCCCTGCAAGCAGCTGATCGGTGTTGACAAACGAGGGGGAACCAACTAGTAAATTAACTTTTACATAACACAAGGGGTGTACCGATAGTAAATAGTTCGCGCAGTATAATATAGGTGGAACTAGTGCATCACGAAAAATTATTTTTTATAAGAATTTACTCATACTGTCATGTCTGTTAGTCTGTGATAAGATATTATAACTAATTTTGATGTTAAACAGATATTGTATAATTTCTTGATTCCTTGGATGCAATATCATGAAAATATCAAGTATCGCTGTGATAACACAGAAACATCAAGCCAAGATATGATGGTAAAAGTTGTTATTATTTTGATCTTTGTTTGCTATTTACACCTACCCGGGTAGTCTAGGTGTATCGTTTTTAGTAGTTTAAAAGGCAAAACTTGATGAACAGCATGAACAAACAATTTATCTAAGGTATCTTGCAATGGTTTTTGCAGATAAATAGCTTTGGGTCCAGTAACTGAAACCGCGCCATCATCTGACAATTGTTTTAAGGTACATGGGGTTACGAGACAGCTGTCCATGTCGTTTACATAGAAATTATACACGAGCGGGCTGGGGCATGAGCCTTGCGAGAGACCCATGTTGCTAATTCTGATTGTTGCCAAATCGTCATGTGAAAAATACATGCACTTCTCTGACAAAAGGTTGTGCAAATAATGGTTTATAACCGGTGGAATTCCATGTTGGTGGAGCTTGTCTGAAAGAACATCAATGGAAACTGAATCAAACGCTCCTTTAATGTCTAAAAATACAGAGGACATTTGTTGTTGTTGAGCGAAGACAATTTGGATGTCAGACGAAAGTTATGCAAGGCAATCATTCGTCCCTTTATTTCTTCGGAAGCCAAACTGAGTATCCGACAACAAACCTTTCGTCTCGACCCAAGTGTTGAGACGTCGAAGAATAATTTTTTCGAACAATTTTCTGACATTGCAATGGGTCTATATGAGTTGTGATTGGAAGCTGGTTTCCCCGGCTTTTGAATGGCGATAACTTTCACTTGCCTCCAGTCAGGTGGAACAATATTTTGCTCAAGAAACTTGAAACAATTCCGACAAACGTCTTTTTGAGAGGTCGGGAAAATTCTGCACCAAGATGAATTTAATTCTGTCCAACCCAGGAGCGTTATTGTTACAAGACATGAGTGCTATGGAAAATTCCATCATTGAAAAGGGGCTATCAATGGTACCATTGCTTGGAGAAGAATCCCTAATAATGCTATGAGTAGGAGCAGAATCTGGACAAACTTTCCTCGCAAAATCAAATATCCATCGGTTCGAGTATTCCTCACTCTCATTTCCTACATTACGATTCCTCATTCGTCTGGCCGTATTCCAAAGAGTGCTCATTGAGGTTTATCTTGACAAACCTTCAACAAAATGTCTCCAATAGCTGCATTTCTTGACCCGAAGTATGTTCTTGTACTAGGTTTCTAAAACCAATAATTTTTCTAAATTCTGAGGAGTTCCTCCTCCTCCCTTAAAAACGTGTTTAGCATCTGAGCACTCTTTGTCCCACCAAGGGTTTGGAGGTCTGCTGTTAGAAGATGGACCAAGAAATCGTTTGGTTTGTACTTGTTCAGCGGCCTCCAGTATAAAACATACGAGGAAGTCATATTCTTCAAGTGGGGGGAGCTCTTCCATGGAATTTAAGATACTTGACATATTACTTTGGAATTTAATCCAGTCAATATTTTTTGTCAAATCATATGGAATATTAACTGAATAAGCAATGCCTTTGTTACTGCTAATTGAGATGATTGGTAAATGATCGCTACCGTGTAAATCAGGAAATACTTTCCAGGTGCAATCTAGACGAATTGAAGTCTAGCAAAAAGATAAATCTAATGCACTTGGATGTGCAGGAGGTCTTGGAATTCGTGTCATGCTACCCATATTCAATACTGTCATGTTGAAATTGTCACAAATATTATATATTAATGATGATCTGCTATCATTGTAAACGGAACCCCACATCATTCCGTGCACTGAGCTAAATTTTCTTTTTCACGTTATATGATATTCTAATGATTTTGCACTATTAGCATTTCCAATAATAGTTACAAGATGTGTTCAACATCATGTCAAATATATGAGATAACCTTATGAAACATAAAACTCTTCTTAACATTATTTTTACAGGATTTCCATATAACGAATGAAATTTCCAGTCTGAGTCAAATTTATTGGCGCGTCTTTACTAGATATCCGCACAACATACATACACAACTTACACAATTATGAAGCGCATATTATATTCACTTCGAATTTATTTAGATAGGTTCATATATACCATATGACTAGTTAAGTATAATATATATATATATATATATATATATATATATATATATATATATATATATATATATATATATATATATATATATATATATATATATATATATATATATATATATATATATATATATATATATATATATATATATATATATATATATATATATATCTATATATCTATATACATATATATATATATATATATATATATATATATATATATATATATATATATATATATATATATATATATATATATATATATATATATATATATATATATATATATATATATATATATATATATATATATATATATATATATATGTATATATATATAACTTTCAATGGAGGTCATACGAATAGTAGATAATTGCAAACTACTACTTTTCTTTGAGGATTCAAGCTATACTAGTATTCCGTTCGGTAAGAGAGCACCTCATGATATTTGCGAAAGAGAAGTGAGATCCCGAGACTGAAAATAAAAAAATGAATCTTACTAGACAGATAAAGTAATGAAACGTACCGGATATATATTCCATGGTCCGTTAACGCATATCCTTGAACGAAGTTGGATGAGCTGTTTTTTCAGCAATTTAAAATTACATTGAGATGCGGAACTTCCTGAAAAAAAATGGTCTGGAGAAGTTGACGAATATCGAGGACACAACTATTCCTTCAGCTTCAAGCAGTACGATTCACGACTTTCATCGGATTTCCATATAAATTATATGGCATATTTTTATAACTTTCATTATGATAACGTCCATTTACTAGATTTGACGTACACATTAAATAAAAATTATAAGTCTCTATATAATTTCTATGAATTATATTCGGCATATGATTCATATGACAAATCTAATGAATATAAATAAGATTTTCATTTCAGTGTGCGAATTGAAATCTCCTAAAATCAAACGTGGAGCAGGAAGGGTTTCAACAATTTCATTAAGCTGTCGCTGTCCAACTTGAGCTCTTGGAGGAATATATACCGAAGCAATGCAAATGTCCTTTCCTTTGATGTTTATTTGACAAGCAACAACTTCTATACTAGAAGTCGAAGGAATGTATAATCTATAGAAGGAATAACATTTCTTAATTCCTGAAAGCACTCTACCATACGGGAAGTCTCTATCGAGTCGTATAATGTTAAAGTCATTAAAAATTTAAGGCTATGTTTGATGTAAGCCGTGTTTCGCACGAAGCAAATACATCACATTTTTGACTATGCAACAAAACTATAAATGAATCACGTTTTGGCATGATGCTTCGACAATTCCACTGCAGGACAGTGATTAAATCATTCGCGGTGGATGATAAATTATCCATCAAATGATACAAAACCTGAAAGAACGGGCCATTGAGCTGATAACTGTTTCAAAAAAGTTCTAGCTATTGGAAGGAATGCCGTAATGATGGTCTTTAGAGGTTCAGAAATATTGAATGCTGCGAAAATCCATCCTACAATTTCTGAAAACTTCAGTAATCCTGATGGTGGCTGTGAAACGGTGCCCACTGGATTATTGTCTTTTCTTGTGCTAGTTCCTGGATTGGTTTTGAATTTGACAAACCAGGAGGGACAGTTTTAGGTTTTTAATTTGGCTTTTTAGATTTAACATGGGGATCTTTTTTTGATGGTGTAACTTTAAGTGTCTTTTTTGGTATTTTGTGGTTTGTTAATCTCCTCTTAACAGACCCTGGAGGAGTGACAAACGAGGTATCTGCACTATTTCCGTCAGAGTCAGATTCCTCTGGTTCCGCAAGATTATAAAAACCGTTTTCGGATTCCAAAGGTGGGACACAAATGATCGTTTTGAGCATTTCTGCATATGTGCGCTTCTTAAATGCAGCGCATACTGAAAGATCATCATGAGGACTCTCCCCACAATAAACACATTTTTCAATATCTTTATCGCAAAGATTATCCTTATGAGGCACTTGACATTTTATACATTTCGACTTATTACTACAGTAAGTAGCTGTGTGGCTAAAATTTTTACAGTTCGTGCAATTCATAACATTTGCTATGAAAAGCCGACCAGGAAGGCGAACTCTATCGATGTTCACATGGCTAGGCAAGGCAGATCCAGCGAATGTTACTCGAAACGAATCTGAAGGTCGATAAGTTTTGATTCCTTCTTCTACAGATGCTGAGTACAATTGCTTGCACTCGAGTATCCTTACTCCCTCAAGCATAGAGTTTTTAAAACGTCTAACTCCATGCTCAAGCAACTCTTTAACCGAAAGACCCGCTTCGGTGATAACACCGTCTATTTCAACGTCTTTCACCGAGTCAAGGCTACTTTAGCTGCAAGTAAACAAAACACGCCTGCGCCAATTGCAAACGCAGCGAATGCTGGTGTACAGCCAATATTCGGGGCATTTCCTACTCGATTCCTTAAAGCAGGCTAACGAGATTGTTGTTTGTGAATTATTTACCCGCAAATACCCGCACCTCTGTGTCTGAGCACTTCTATGCGTTCGCACCTTTGTGTCTCTTCACCTCTGTGCGCATGAATGGGATGGCCTTCTTCGATTGATTTCGAGTAGGAAACGCCTCGAATATTGGCTGTACACCAGCCTTTGCTGCGTTTGCAATTGGCCCAGGCGTGTTTTGTTTACCTGCAGCTAAAATTGCCTTGACTCGGTGATAGCCGTTAACTCACAAGCCAGTAACACAACCAGTCTGCTTGAACGCTTTTTACTGAATGAAATTTTAAGTTAGTCGTTAATTAAAATTAGTAAAAGCCCTTGGCATCTTAGAGCTTAAGCAGTGTGCCTTAAACATTATATTATTGAATAAAAAAGACTTCGGACCGTGTGACTTCATGTCACAATCGTTCGCGTAATGTCCACATTTGCACAGTTGTAGCATCGAATATCATCACTTTGTGCACTGGCAGCATCGCCAGCATTGGGTTTATTTTCCGATTTCGGACACTTTTTATTTTTATCTCTGTCTGATTTCGGGGGTTTTGAAACTCTCTCGGGCAATTGACTCTTCATTTTCTCATAGTGTTTAACACGCTCTTTCTGTTCCGATGATGTTTTGGCACCATACAAACAAACTTTGTTTACTGGCTCATCACTAATACCACGAACGACGTACTCACATAGAACCTCTTCCTCTATCTGTCCACGCTTTGCTATATTTCGCATGTGGTAAATGTATTGCAAAAAGGACTCTTGTCTCGTCTTTTTGCGATCTCGCAATGGCTCGTGAATCTCTGCACTTGTCACTTTATCTTCGAACTCATTTTGTAAGGCTTCTTTTAACGTGGACCAATCGTTGAGGCCAGATTAGCTGCTTACAAACAGTTTAGCAGTACCACGTAGCAATCTTCTTCCGTAAATAAACTTCTGTAGATCGTTCCATCCGAAATTAAAGCAAGTTGTCTCGAATTCAGTTAACCACTCACGCACATCATGATCTGATTTTTCACTGGAAAACTTGTCAAGCAAATCACCGATATCACGGAACGTTAACAGCGGTGCTCGCGACTCTTCAACAAATTACGTTTTCTTATTGAGATTTGATGTTTCCACGGTATCATTGTCGGACTGCACCCTCGCGTAACAGCAAATTGATCAGATCGTGCTTTTTCCACTTGTTGGCAAGTTTTTCGCAGCGCACCGCTTTTGAATCTCGTCAACTGCTAATTTTTGCAGTTCCTTTCTCGTTGGTGTAGACATGTCTGTCTAATTCTGGCTCTGTGATCACATAACTCTCAGATCTCACAATTGTTCACACAGCTTCGACTCTCACAAGAAATCTCTCCGTTCTCTGAACTCGCAAATTGTAAAGACTTTGTCTGTATGCAAAACGGCGTAGCTTTTGACTAACACTTTATCGACTCGCCATAACGTTATTTGCCACTTAACTTCGCTATCTCATCGAACTCGATACTTGCAGGGATCCCGGTTGAGCCCTTATGTGAAATATTAATCAGTTTTATTTATTTAATAAGAGAATTAACGCAAGTATAGATAGCAATAGCGGCAACACAAAACTACGTCCGATCGCTCTGGCGTCTTTTGTAATATTTGTGTTTATTGTCAAATCTTAAATTAGGTCAGCATTCATTTTTACAAATTAAAGTGAAACATTGTTTCAGCTACATCTATTCTACCGTTTTTTCCAGTTACGAAGCAGATGTACTTTATAAATATATTCAAAATTTACACTCTTTTTCTTTTGTCCAAGCCTCTAAGAGTAGGTTTGACAAGATCTTCGAACGATAGGCGTCTCCATCCGTTTGTTATACCTGTTAACCTGTAGGGCCGTCCAAGCCGGCGCGACACGAGTACAGGTACTGAATTTGTGGCAGAGGGTCTCTTCCGTTTGATTTCCACAGTGTGTGCAGAATTCATCTGGAGTACGGTGCATAACGAAAAATAGTTTGCGGTGTTCGGACTTCTCGTTTACGAGGAGATACAGCTCCGATCGTTGCGATGAGGAGAGCTGTTTCAGTGCTATGTTTCGCCACGGGCGTGGCCAGTCGTTTGTTGGATTGTGCCGTTCCACCCTTGGCAGATCGGTTTGCTTCACAAAATGTCGTTGTATTAGATCGGCGGACGGGTTTTATTGAAGTTGGTGGGGAATTTGGGATATATTTGAAAGGATTTGTTTGAGGTCAGGAAGATCTGCTGGAATTATTGGGCGGGGATTTTCGTGACAATTTGAGGATTTGTAGTAGGCTAGGGAGTCGATCTCACGAAGATGCCGGTTAACTGCTAGCGATTTGCACTTCAGCGCTGGTAGTTGCAGTTTCAGTCCACCTTCCTCTCTATTGCGGTCAACTGCATCATTGGGACGCGGGCTATCATTCCTGTCCATAGAAAGGTTCCCATCGTTGATGTAATTTTGGCCGTGTGTACTGCAAGGGGTGGTAGTATCGATGACATGTACCATATCCTTGAGGTTCCGAACGAATTCAGCAGGATAACTTTTTGAAGAAGTGTCAGCTGCCGCGGAGAATGCAGCCACATAAGTTGAGCGAATTTTCCTGTTATAGCATCCCAGTTTATTCTCGTCATCATCCGTATAGAATTAACGAACACAACACCCAGGATTTTCACGACATCCGTTGTTTGTATGCACGTAGTTCTGATTTCTTGTCCAAACAATCCACAATGATTGTATTCACGTAGTTCTTCCGCTGGTTGAGGTGGGCACCGGCAGCTGTCTCGAAATGCGCGAACAATGCTCTCATCGCTTCGATCTGCTCGTTTGATGTTATGATCACGCTGATATCGTCTGCGTAAGCCACCAGCAGATCGTTACCGCATACTCGTTCGAGCTCTTTTATGATGCAACTGCAAAACGAATGGATGCATGGAAATAGCATCTCCTTGACGTACTGAGCGCTGTATTTCAAATGACCGTGAAAGATGCCCATTGATAAGCAAACGCGATGTAGATCGGCTTGCGATTGCAGAAAGTAGATTTATGAGATCTTCATTAATGCCGAGTGAACGCATGGTTCGGAAGAGAAATGAGTGCCGTACTCGATCGAACGCGTGATCCAGATCGAAGCTGATGAGTTTACCGGCGCGACGACGGTGGCGCAAATCAGCTATTCGGTCTTTCAGAGCAATAGTGGCTTGGAAGATGTTTCGATCAGAAATCGAACATTTCTGGCCGTCACTCAGAATGCGGTGAGCCTTCATCACCTGATCTATACGGGCTTTCAGAATGCGAGAGAATAATTTGTAATCGCTGTTAAGGACCGAGATCGGGCGATACGATCGGATTGTGTTGTCTCCTCCTTTCTTTTTGACCAAAACGATGATGCCCTCTACGAAGGTAGCGGGTAGATTTCCAGTGAGCGCTTCGTTCAGCAACAGATTTAACTCTCGGTCTATGACGTCGAACATGCGTTGGTAGAACTCTGTCGGGATGCCATCGCTGCCGGGAGATTTTCTGCGTGCACTGGTACGTATTCCGAATAGAATTTCTGTTGTGGTAATCTCGTTCGTACATGCCTCGTTCAGTGGATCGTTCGGTGGAATGACTCTCTCTGAGATAAAGCAGACCCTGTCAGCTTGGAGCGATCTCAATCTTCAGTTCAGCAACGCCATCGCACGGCGTCTCATTCAACATGTCATGTCAATTGTATGGGTGCGCAGCCCTGCTATTTTGGCGCGTACGAATTTGACATTTCTCTCCCCTACTTCTATGTATGAGATTCGATGCGGACTCGCCTGTGGGCGACATGCTCGCAAAAAAGGATGTTGCCAATTATTTGTTCGGGAAATGTGAGAGCTGGATATCTTGTTAATATGATGTCTTTGGATAAAGTCATTTAAGCTCTCGTCATTTGTTTCTTCACCGATTCGATGGCACGTGGATCCTCGACGATTTCTCCCCCCTCTGTCTGTAGTTGCGTGATGATAGTTTTTTTCCTTCGCCTCTCTCCCAATTGGAAAACCGATATCGGTTCCCCCCCGACGTACGTTTCATTGATTCTCATGAACGTGTGTGAGAAATTTCTTTGAAGCTCCAACATTTCGCCTTTCAAACGGTTGATGGAGGGTAACATTCCAGGGTTTCGAAAGTATCCGTCGTACGCTAACCGTAGCTCAGCATATAATCGCTGATGTTGACTGTGAAAATCTTCTTAGATACTCTCGCTAGACGTGTTGCCAATCTTCACATATATTCTCGTTTGATGCATCCCATGTTCGATTTCGCAACCGTTATTTCAATTGCAATAAAATGAATTTAGAAATAAATGCTAGATGAGAGTTTTATGATAATAATAAGTTTGGATTGTAATCACATCGATATTGTTAATTTGACAGCATTCTATACGCAATAGCAATGCTCCATGCAAAATTAGTTTAAAAATATATTTCACACCACATAGTGATCACAGCGACAAAAGACTTTTACTTCCAGCTGGTTGGTGCTGATGATAATGTTTATTTTGATGCACTATTTTCATTAAACTCATTAAAACGCGTTTTGACATGAATTGAATTTATGGAAGTAACAGGAGCACAAGTTTTAAGTACACAGCAGGCGCGTTTGAATTGCCATAGCAAAACCTGCACTCCTCCAGGGTAGATGTGAATAGTGAACAAAAATCAAAATAATAACAAATTTTACCAACATATCTTGCCTTGATGTTCCTGTGCTGTCATAGTAATACGAAAGAATCTTCTTGATCGATAAGACAAAATCTATTTAGCATCAAGATTTGTTATTATATCTTATTTCGTTATTGATGAGGCATACCAATTTCATTAAGTACAATTGGTCCAGTGATTCCTTTTTCGAATGGAATACAATTGAATAAACTTCTTCAGAATCAGATAAGAGAAATTCCTATGATCTATTATACTCAATGCTAGAAAATCAAATTACTGAAAAATTCGTCTTCTTTAAATGTTTTGCTCTTGCTTTGATGTTACAATGGCAGAATTTTATATTTTGTTTAAGAAAATACATCCAGACTTTCCAATGATTTTTGATATTTTAACTCTTATTTCAAACTAAATAATGTTATTTTCTACCATTGAGATGTTTGGTTTCAATAATTGGTTTGCAAATCACTTTTACCCGGGCTGTTACTTCTGTGTATGATATTCAAGCTAAAGAGGGTAAATTTATCAGCTGCATGACATGCTTTATGATTGAACATGTTTTTCTTATCATTATAATTATTGATAATCACAACATATTTGTTAATATTATTTGCTGGATATTACTCCGCCAACATGGTGTTGCTGAATGAATTTTGAATACATCAAGAAGCATGAAATTTCAATGCGACCGACGAAACAAACTTTTCGAAATTCTTTTATTCTTTGTGTGGTTATTATCCACATCTGCTAACTACCTATCATTAGATTTCCGAAAGTTAAAAAATCCACAATTCCAAGCGATTGGTGCACCCAAACCCATATACATTGACTAAAATTGTCAGTGCATAACTTAAGTTAAACCGTGTGAAGGCATTTTTTTACTCATATAAGCAAAATTTATTTATTTCGCTAATTTACTCGCCCCTCCGTGCCCTTTTGCTGATCACAATAGAAATGATTTCCTGCATCATTCATTTCTCGAATTTATAAGAAGAAGCTTTTCAATCAACAAATCCACGTTTTCCTATAGAATGTAAACGTTTATCGTGGAAATTTTTTCCGGAAATAGGGCAAACCAGTAATATAATTAGGTACTTCAAAAATGCGCTCATTGAAAATATTGGACGTCACATTCCAACAACCCTCCCCCCTTCCCTCTGTCGCTTAAGGTCACGTTTTTTGAAATACCCTCCCCTTGAGGCGTGACGTCTTTTATGGACAGCCCCTAATACGAAAAGAGAAAAATATAAATGCTAGAGCAAAAAATCTGATTTTGTGAGGAACACCCTAAGTTGCTCTTTAACAATAGCTGTAACACTAAAACCGTTGATGTTCTCAGCAAAGCTGCTCGATATAAGTTTATCTACAATTTTGCCGAAGAATGCAATCCTCTATCTCAACACGTCCGGAAAATAAGTTTTGGATCACCTTAATAATAAGAGCCACCCTAATACCATGTACATCGACATATGGCTTATCTTCACTGATCATTTGTTTTGAAGACATCATAGCTCTGAAGTATAAGGGTAAGCCACAAATGTTTTTGGTTCCAGTAAATTGTGGATCCGGACCACTGTGCAATGCAAATTAACTCGGAAATTTTAAAATTTCTGATCTTTTAGCTATTTTTTAAGATTCTACGGCAAAAACCTAAAACAAAATAAGAATTTTAGTAGTTTTCAATTGCGTTTGGGTTGTGCATGAAAATTGTTTAGGTCTTTTGCCCAATACAAAAATATAACTATTTTTAGAGTTTTATTTTTATTTTTCAATTATAGAGGTTTAACCTTAAGGTCATTCGCCTCTTCGGACCAGAAAATTTTTCTGACCCTATGTGCGGGGTTGGGAATCGAATCCAGGTGGGCTGTGCAAGCTCCCGGCCGAGCGGTGGCGGGAGAAGAATAACGGAGAGGATGTTTCTTTCAGTTCTATACGGAGTAACACTCTTCAATTCGGTTTCTCTTTTATGTCATTGTATTGATTCATCCATGTACTTGAGTTTAATATCACGAAATTCACCTTTTCTAAGTTTCAATTTATTTTTGTGCTTTTCACTTGACAGCTACTTATTCTCAATAGTGAAGGATTAGGCTGTTTTAGGAGTTCTTTCCCACAATCTAACAAAAGTCACTAACGACTGTTAATAAGGCTAACACTTCACGCAGTCTCACTAAGCTCGGCATATCATTAGGTGTATGCACATATGAACGTATGTCCTACTACAGTAAGAAAAACAAACACGTTTACACCATTCCACACCGACTCTGCATTAGAACTGGAACCTCTTACCTTTCACCGTAAATTCTGTGCAATTATTCTTTAATTTGACTCATAGTTCTATTGCATACTCCACGTATTTGTAAATCTATTCACAACACTTCATGGTGATCTCGTCGAATATATGTCTCAACATTTACTTGTTTACATTAATAAAAGAAGTTATTCTTCAACACATACTTTTGTTGTCGTATATAATCAACACTACCCTGACACGAGCAATGGTTGTGTCTAACTATTTTTTTTCTCGCATATGAGTATCAAACACTGCACATGAAACTGTTAAATCTTCACTCATTACAGCAATCTTTCACTCAATTCTTTAAATGTCTTCAGAAATCTATTATATCCCATTATAATCAATATTTCTTACTTGACTTTGAGGTCACTTGATTCTTTAATGCCAATTGGGTGAAATTGAACCATAATACAAAATTATAATGAGAACCATTTGTGTAATTTCGACGAACTACCTCAAGCCTCACAATGCACACATATTCCTATGCATACTGTATCATACTCCTCTACTGAACTAGCCACTAACTCTTCCCAACTATGGGTTTTTAAGCTCCTAACATTTACTTTCGGGTGAAGCCCGAAGATTTTAGTACAAGCCGAGCTTGTGATTCTGAGTAGAAAGTTCATCCGACTTTCTTCCGAAGTTCTATCGAAAGCCGAGACCACTGTCACTATACCAATGACAGTGACCGGTGCCCGTGAAAAGACATTTTTGTTATTGCTCGTCGCGTTTACGCTGACGTGAAGGCTTGCCTGAAAGGTGACGAGTTTTTCCTTCGCGACTGGGTTGCTGTTCTTGCAATGTTGTTATTCCTTCACGACTCCCTATTTTTTCTATAGTACTAACAAGTTCAAAGGAAAATTTGCTAAGGGCGCTGCATGCCCTCTTACTTACTGAGCTTGATGTTACCTGAAGGGTAAACATCAAGTCGGATGCGTTGGTTTATAACATTAAAGTTTGTAGCTGGGTCGCAAATTTCCGTATTTACAATTGCCAATTGGTTTATTTTTCGTTGTTGGCTATACGCTAGTTAAATTTCCTGTCGTTCTCGTTCCTAATAGCTCGTTCTTCTGTGTTGGTGATACGTATTAGGGCTTCTTGTTGTTTAGGTACTCGCTTCGTTGGGCATAGTTGGAAATTGATCATTGACTCCTTTGCGATTTGTGCCTCATTGAGATTACTGCCAGTAGTAATAATAGTTCCGTAAAAACATATGTGATGAAGCTTTTTCGTCGATTAGTCAGGTATTGGTATTCTCTATTGTTGCTTCTCATCATGGCTTCTCGTTGGGTGCAATGTGTTGCGGCTCCTAGCTACTTTTATGCATTTCATTTGATTTCGTGGTTATTTTCTTCGTAGTGTATTTTTTTAAACAACCAATTGTTTAAATTTTCACGTATTAATAAACTTTGATTTTCCAATAATTGTTTATGGTATTCAGCTGAGCTTTGACGATGCTCACTGAATAAATTATAGGGTAGCAGTTTGTAACGTTTGTAATCCGCGCAAGTCATCTTTAACTGTGTTGACTGCATTTACTTCCTTCTTGTTTTGTTATCATTTGTACTTGTTGATGTAGCAATTTGTAGCGTTGCCATTATTTTGATTTGTTATTACGTCTTCCATGTTAAATTTTTCCGCAATTTTTCGGCCTCGATTTTTCAGCTCTGCTGTGCTTCCTTCTGACATCTTGGTGATTCCCCGGTTCCCTTTGTCTTCAACTTGCACCGCATCCGATCACACCCTCTCGTTCTCTTAGGTAGCTTGGCTAAGCTACTGACATCCTTCCTTCTGCTACGACTATTTTCGGGCACACACACAGTTTGGGACTTCAAAAAAAACTTTTATTCATTTTGTATGATTCGGTACCTTTAGTGTAATTAGTTTTTCTATTCTATGATTGTTATTATCATTAATATTTTTATATACATATTACGTGATCTATTGTCTATTCTATGATTGTTATTATTTGAATATATATTTTTTCATTGTCATATCTTTGTGCATCGTAATTTTTTTTTCGTAATTTTTATCATACATGTTCTTTCTATTAGTTGAATCTATATTTTTTTCTATGCATTTAAGTGTTTCTGCGATATATTTATTCGTCTATATGTTGTCTCGTGTACTTTTCCATTAATCGAGAGGTTTTTATGTTTACTTATATATTTTTTTGTTGAGGTACCTTTAACCCGTAGATACAGGTCGACAACCCGTCTGTCGACAATACGTCTGTCTGTGGATATAAAATTGTTACTAAAGTTGCGGCATGCGAATGCTTGTTGCAGGTTATAATGAATCTTTTCTAAACCTTTTTTTTTTACTTTTCCCGCAACTAGCGTCTATGCCGTGTGATGATTTTCTTCTTCATGAGTAATATTAGTCTCACAACGTTGAAGCATGCTATCTGAACGATCGTCGTTTTTATGTACAACACAAACAAGAACAACTATGGTTGTTCTGATACGATGCATTAATGTTATCATTTTCATTCACTTCATATTTATTATGCTTTGCTAAACTGCCTTCCAAGGCTTCAGCATTTACGATAATTACTTCATTTGTACCACTCTTTGCATTAGTTTCTATATGTTTTTCGGTTGTCCTATTTCTACTTGGAGATTTTTCTTTTTCATCTAATATTTTTCCCATATTTAGCTTGTCTAGTCGTATCTCTGTTTGTTTGTTAGTGCTCGTTGGCGTTTGTCTGTGTACCCTCTCCTGCCTGGGCTCTTTACCCTGTACTAAATATAATGATCCTCTTGTGCAAGGTTTAACCTTCGTGCTGAACTCTATAGGTTCTTCTTGCATGTATATTATCCCGTTTTTGTTATCCAAACTCGTGACGTATCTATTTATGAATTCCATCCCGAGGATTCCATCGAACCCCAATTCTTCGACTACGTCAAATTTCACTTTTAGGTTTACGTCTTGGATTATAAATTCTGCTTCGGTTGTACCTAGACTTACCCGCGGGATGTTTACCACCCCCGTATAACGTATTCGCTCTTGTCCGTTTATCTTACCAGAGCCTATTTCCTCTGCACATTTTCTACTGATTAGGTTGAAACTGGCCCCCGTATCGATTAGAAATTTCTTTCTTATATATGGGTTAGCTGTGGACCTCAATTCAACCTCATATGCATTGAACCAATTTCTAGTCATTACTTGACTTGTGGTTCCTGACTTCCTTTCTTCTCGGATGCGTTTTTGATTTACTGACCCGAGATTCGTATTGGTTGCCTCTTGCTGTCTCATTTCTAGCATCATATTCGTGATTAGCCCGACTTGATTTCTCAACTGTGAAATAGATCTTTGAAGTACACATATATTCTTTCGTAAGTCTTGCTTTTGAATAATATCATGGGGTGTTCGGTCCTCTATCCACTCGAATGACCCCTTGTTTAGTTTTTTCAATAGTTATTGTAGTTGTTACAGTTGCTATCTCGATTGTTTTGGCGTTCCTGCCGGTACGAGCGCTCCGCTGTTTCGTAATTGTTCCAATCGTTCCGGCCTCTGCTTTGTGTATGGGTATTTTGTGGTTGGTGCCCATAATTTCTTCTTGTTAGTTGGTTACACGCTTCTTGTCGGAATGCCTGGTGTGATTCGCCATAATGTCTCTGGTTGGAGCCACCGCTTCCCGCATTATATCGCCGCGGTGTGCTCGGTCCCTGGCTGTGTCTCGTGGTTTCCCTATGGGGGGCCGGACCTCCATCACGTGTGATTCTGAAATCGTCTCCCTGGTGGTATGTATAATTTTGCCTTGCGCCGCGATTCGTTCTTATTTGCGCGATGTTATAATTATATGTTATACCATTCCCGTGTAATTATGTAATTATATGTTATACCATTCCCGTGTCCGACATACGCCTCTTGGTTCCTCGGTCCACTCCTATTTTCCTGTTGGTATGTTCGGTTGCCATTTCCATTTAGTGAGATTCGACAGGCTTGGAGTCTCTGCTCTATTTCTTCTAGGTGATCGCAGTCTGCATGTTCCTCTTGAAGAAACTGAACAAGATCCCTGAACGTGATGTTTCTTTGACTTCTTGCCACTTGCTTCAAACTCTTGTTTCTCAATCCTCCAATGAAGTGGCTTCTCAAACATTTTTCTGCATACGAGATCTCAGTTTGATTATCCTCCTGCATCTCCTCGATACACTCATAAATGTGTAGTGCTCTGTGGGCGTATGCTGTAAAAGCCTCTGTTTGCCGCTGCTCAAGCGTTTCCACTTTCTGTTGGATATCCCCACTCGAACTTTTTCTGCTGAATTCACGTTTCAGGTTGTGAAATATAGCCTCCCATGTATTTGCCCGTATTTTATTGATAGATCCGGATGCTTTCCTCTTCAACTTCATTAATACGATATTGAGTAGTGGTCTTTCGCTTTCTCCTTCCGGTATATCATCTGCAAAATATTGTATCTGGACCAAAAACGGCTCTAGTTCGTCAGCGTTACCCTGGTACTCAGGAATACACTGAATCGCCTCCTGCATAGGAAATTTATATTCTCTGTTTACACCCTGCATTTTGTCTTCTTTGTCTTTGTTATTTCCGCTTTCGCTACTACTGTTTCCTTGCTCGCGTTGCAATTTCTCACTCCCACCACCTGATTGAGTTCTCCGTCGTTCTATTAGCGTCTCTTTTCTGATAATTTCCCCAGATATGCTTCCTCTGCGCGTTGCTGGGCGGTCTGGATTTGGGTCTATTACGATTGAACCGCCCAATATCTTTATCGAGGAGTTATACTTCTCCTTTATAATACTATATCGATCTGTTAAATTGTTCCAATCATCAATTGTTAAGCGAAATTCGCAACGCTCCACTAGATTGGTATATTCCTCGAAGGCTTCTTTCAGCGCTTGAGTTTTTCCTAACACGCCTTGTAATGATCTTGGTCGTGTTTTGTTTTTATATACATTATCGTGTTCTCTTTTTATGTACTCTTCGATTTCGCTCAGTCTGTCCATTTGCGGGGACACCTTAAAATTTCTCACGAGTACTTGCTATAGCCCCACATTTTTTTTAAATCAAAATTCCCAAATAGAAAAAAAAACACCCAAACACCTGGCGGAAAGTGTAGTGGTCCTGAAACAAATAGCTTTCTTGATTACTTCAATAATAATTAAATTCATTGACGGCATATGCTGCAACGGAACGTCATACCATACTCGTGGTTGACCGTTATTGTTTACCGTACGCGTCTCAAAGTCAATGTCGGCTTGTTATTATTATTGTCTCCTACCGCCTCTTTTCCCCGTGCTATGTTCTCGTCTCGGTTGCCCGGCTTTTAGCCGCAAATATGGCCGCGATTGTTTCGGTGTGTCGCCTAGCAACGAATTTCTCGGTAGACTCCGCCCATATGGGTTGGTTCACCACCGTTTAAGTATACATACACCGTGGCATGCACTCCTGGTGCCTCGCTCGTTAACTTGCTTTATTATGTCAGACGGCTACCTTTGCTTATTCGCAAAATGATGCGTCAGATTGCCGATTTCTTCGCTCATACGCGTTGGTTTCGGATGGTCACCTTGACCTTACAATCATTACACCAGTGCTAACTGTTCCGCTGGTCGTGATATTCGTGTCTCTTCAACGAAGGGGAAAAAAACTTCTTAGGCCTTTATGCTAGTGTGGCAACTTTTGTCAAAACGTAAACAAATCAACTGTGAGCGTAATCTATACGTCCGCAGTTTTCAAGGAAACTTGAACAAATTTATTGCTTGCCAAATGACTCAACAACGGAATGTATATAACTGTTCTAGAAACCCGCTGTAGGCATGAAAAAAGTTCTGATATCGTTTACCAGTTGATGGATTGTGAGTAATGTAGTTAGAAAAATAATATTGGTAAATAATATGAGTGCGAACAAATCAGAAAAATTTCCGCGCGAATGCCATCTTAATTTTTTTTTTATGATTTAGCGCTCACAATAAGTGGCAACATTACGTAATCAAAACAACGAGAAAAAAAAAACAATAAATAAATAAAATAATGGAGACTCACCATACTAATACTACTTCGCCCAACATCCTCGATTCCGAAATCCTCGCTCGTAGTCCTGGCGTGTCCTTGCTGAGCGTACCGCGCCTTCCTTCTTCCTGCGGCCAGCACCGCAGGGAGAAGAATAACGGAGAGGATGTTTCTTTCAGTTCTATACGGAGTAACACTCTTTAATTCGGTTTCTCTTTTATGTCATTGTATTGATTCATCCATGTACTTGAGTTTAATATCACGAAATTCACCTTTTCTAAGTTTCATTTTTTTGTGCTTTTCACTTGACAGCTACTTATTCTCAATAGTGAAGGATTAGGCTGTTTTAGGAGTTCATTCCCACAATCTAACAAAAGTCACTAACGACTGGGCGGCATACTCCCCAGTTAGTAAGGGGACATAGGGAGGGTGGGACCTACACAGTATTGAATTGAAATTTGAATACATCATTGGTTTGTGGCATACATCTTTTAGACACATTTTGCGTTCGATGAATCTTCATGTTTTTCAGCTTGTAGCAATGAAGAGATTATTCTGGATTGGGATGCTTCGTTGGTGTGTTCTGACGTTGATGTGACGTTTTTGGGTAGCTTCCAGCAACTCAGTCAGTTCAAGGCAGGTGCATGCTCCGAAGCATCGTTTACACAGGCCATACTTCCAGCAACGTAAAGAAGAGTGCGGTAGAGCTGTAGACGAGAAAGAGATAGGGAGAGCACTAAATTTGAGCATTGATAGTTTTCAAGAAGTTATAGATGAGAGTCATATAAGGAAGATTTCGAGTTGCCAAGACGTCGCGGACTGGTACGAAGGGTGGTATACCTCGGGCCCGAAGGGAACCTATGAGTTGGGACCTGGCATCACAATACTCGACACATGTCCAAACAACATGTTCGATGTCATGATAACCCTCACCGCAAACGCAGACACCACTCTCAGCGAGCCCCACACGACGGAGATGCGCGCTGAACATATAATGATTAGACATGAGCCTTGACATTACACGAATAAAGTCTCGGCTCACGTCTAACCCCCGGAACCAAGCTTTCGTCGATACCTGTGGGACTATTGAGTGTAACCATCGTCCCAGAGTTCCACTATTCCATGTATTCTGCCAGCTGGCTAGAGTTTTCTGACGACAGCAACTGAAAAATTCATTGAAGCAGATTGGTCTTTCATAGATATCACCTTCTAGTGCGCCCACCTTGGCTAACGAGTCCGCCCTCTCATTGCCCCGTATGGAACAATGTGAGGGGACCCAAACCAAGGTAATCTGGTATGATTTTGCAGATAAAGCACTCAATTGTTCCCGTATTTTCCCCAGGAAATACGGTGAGTGCTTTCCAGGCTTCACTGAACGGAGAGCCTCAATGGAACTGAGACTGTCCGATACAATGAAGTAGTGATCTGTGGGCAGAGTGTCAATGATCTCAAGGGTATACTGAATTGCAGCTAGTTCTGCGACGTAAACTGAAGCTGGATCACTGAGTTTATAGGAAGCGGTGAAATTTTCATTGAATATACCGAAGCCAGTGGACCCGTCTAGATATGATCCGTCAGTGTAAAACATTCTATTACAGTCGACTTCTTTAAATTTATTATTAAAAATTTTTGGGATCTCTTGAGGGCGTACAGGATCCGGGATTCCACGAATTTCCTCTTTCATGGATGTGTCGAAAAACACAGTAGAATTAGAAGTATCCACAAAATGAACACGATTGGGAACAAACGAAGAAGGATTTATATTCTGAGCCATGTAGTCAAAATACAAGGACATAAAACGGGTTTGTGAATTAAGCTCGACGAGCTTTTCAAAGTTTTCTATCACCATCGGATTCAAAATGTCGCATCGGATTAGCAGTCGATATGAGAGATCCCAGAACCTGTTTTTCAACGGTAAGACGCCCGCCAGCACTTCAAGACTCATCGTATGGGTTGATTGCATGCAACCCAAGGCAATACGTAAACAACGATACTGAATTCTTTCCAGTTTAATGAAATGAATATTCGTAGCGGAGCGGAAACAGAAACATCCATATTCCATTACTGACAATATCGTCGTTTTGTACAACCTGATCAGGTCTCCTGGGTGAGAGCCCCACCAAGTTCCGGTTATTGTACGAAGGAAATTGATTCTCTGTAGGCATTTTCGTTTCAAATACCTAATGTGACATCCCCAGGTACCTTTGGAATCGAACCAGACCCCGAGATATTTAAATGTGAAAACCTGAGCTATGGTTTCACCCCCTAGTTGAAGCTGTAATTGCGCAGGTTCTCGCTTCCTTGAAAATACAACCAGCTCAGTTTTCTCCGTAGAGAACTCGATACCCATTTGAAAAGCCCATGTCGACAAGTTGTCGAGGGTATCTTGCAATGGTCCTTGGAGATCGGCAGCTTTGGGTCCTATAATAGACACAACACTGTCGTCGGCAAGTTGTCTTAGCGTGCAAGATGTGTTGATACATTCATCAATGTTATTTACGTAAAAGTTGTATAAAAGGGGGCTTAAGCATGAGCCCTGAGGAAGACCCATGTAACTGAATCGCTTTGTCGTCAAATCACCATGCTCAAAATGCATGTGTTTCTCGGACAATAGATTATATAAAAAGTTGTTCAAAACTGGTGAAAGACCATGCTGATGCAACTTCTCAGATAGAACGTTAATGGAAACTGAATCGAATGCCCCCTTGATGTCGAGGAAAACTGATGCCAATTGTTCTTTACGAGCAAATGCCATTTGAATTTCGGTTGAGAGCAACGCTAGACAATCGTTCGTTCCTTTGCCCCTGCGGAACCCAAATTGTGTACCTGAAAGCAATCCATTTGTTTCGACCCAATTGTCTAGACGGAAGAGAATCATTTTCTCCAACAATTTCCGGATACAGGAAAGCATAGCAATCGGCCGATACGAATTGTGATCGGAGGCTGGTTTTCCAGGTTTTTGAATAGTAATAACTCTCACTTCTCTCCATTCGTGTGGGACAATATTACCCTCGAGGAACTTGTTGAATAAATTCAACAAGCGCCTTTTGGCAGAGTCGGGCAGATTTTTCAACAAGTTGAATTTAATTCTGTCTAACCCCGGGGCTCTATTGTTACACGACAAGAGCGCAAGTGAGAACTCTACCATCGAAAACGGTGTTTCGTTTGTATTCAATGTCGCGACGCGGGATATCTTCTGTTCCGGAACAGAATCAGGACATACTTTCTTAGCGAAATCAAATATCCAGCGGTTAGAATATTCCTCGCTTTCGTTCGCGTGATTTCGATTGCGCATGCGACGGGCCGTATTCCAAAGAGTGCTCATTGCTGTTTCTCTCGTTAATCCGTCAACAAACCTTCGCCAGTAACCGCGTTTCTTAGCTTTAATAAGACTTTTCATTTGAAATTCTAACGCCGCGTATTTCCGATAATTATCTGGAGTTCCGTTCTTTCTAAACGAGATGAAGGCTGAAGCTTTTTTCGTTTTCAGCTCTGAACACTCTTTGTCCCACCATGGGTTGGGAGAACGCATACTAGTTTGCGCGCTAGGTACTCGTTTCGTCTGAGCTTGAATTGCGGTGTCAAGAATCAAGCCAGCCAAAAATGTATACTCTTCCTCCGGAGGAAGCTCCTGTGATGTTTCTAGTTTCTCAGATATCGAGCTCGCGTAACGTTTCCAATCAATGTTTCGTGTGAAATCGTACGAAACATTGATTGTTTCCGATGGTCTTCCACGGTTGGTGATAGAAACTATGATCGGCAAGTGATCGCTACCGTGAGGATCACAGATTACCTTCCACTTGCAATCTAACTGTAGCGAAGTCGAGCAAAGGGATAAATCCAGCGCACTTGGTTGTGCTGGCGGTCTAGGGTTCCGTGTCATTTCTCCCGTGTTTAGAATTGTCAAATTGAAGTTGTCACACAGATCTTGGATTAACGAAGAACGATTATCATCATATAAGCAGCCCCATCCTGTACCATGCGAGTTAAAGTCCCCTAAAACCAGCCGCGGTGAAGGAAGAAGTTCTATGATGTCTGCAAGCCGACGATGCCCTATCGAGACTCTGGGAGGAATGTAGATAGAAGCTATACATAGATCTTTGCCTTTAATATTAATTTGGCAAGCAACAACTTCAATTCCCGGTGTCGAGGGGAGGTTAATACGATAAAATGAATAGCACTTTTTAATCCCTAAAAGTACCCCTCCATAAGAGTCTTCTCGGTCCAGGCGGATTATGTTAAAATTATGGAAGTCGAGGTTGATGTTAGAAGTAAGCCAAGTTTCACTCAAGGAGAATACATCGCAATTATGAGTATGTATTAAGTGTTTGAAAGAATCAAGTTTTGGGATGATACTTCTGCAATTCCACTGAAGCACAATGATCATATCTTCGATTCTCAGTGGTAAATTATCCATCAAAAGATACGATCGCTGCAAGGAGGGGCCATTGTTCAGTCAACTGTTTTAAAAATGTCCTTACTGTTGGCAGTAAAGCAGTTAGGAAGCTTTTCAGAGGATCAGTAATATTGAAGGCTGTTAATATCCAGTCCACGATATCAGAAAATTTCAATAATCCAGCGTTTGTTGGATTTTCTGGTTGTGCTTTGGGGTCATTCGGGTTTTTTGATGCCCCAGGAAGTGCTGGGTACTCCTTATCATCCCTAAGTTTTTTTAACCCAGGAGGTGTTTGCTTCGGTTTTGAGTCAGCACTTTTTGTTTCCGTTTGGTTCTTTTGTGACGAAGAGGACAGTCTGAGGCCTTTACGAGGAAGCTTGGGAGAAGCCAGATTTTGTCTTTTCCTGCTTCCTTCAACCTGTGTGTAGGAAGGTCCTTCGCCTGGGTCGTCAGAGGTATCCTCTTCAACTGGCAAGATTGCAAACGGGTTCTCAGGGGTCGATGGAGTGGTTCTTTTTAAGATTTCCGCATAAGAACGTTTGGAACGTTCTTTCACGGATCGCTTCAATTTCTCCGCACGCTGTATGTACGTAGGGCACACCGAAAGATCATGAGGATTCTCCCCGCAGTAGCAACACTTTTCCACTGCTCTTCTGCAGAGATCGTCCTCATGGGCCTCTCCGCATTTGCCGCATCGCAGTTTGTTGCAATAATAGGTTGCCGTATGACCTAACTGTTTGCAGCTTGTACAATGCATTACCCGCGGTACATACAGCCGAACAGGTAGACGAACTCCACTCACTACCAAATAATTTGGAAGTGCAGATCCGGCAAAAGTCACGCGAAATGAGTCCGATTGGTAAAATTTACCATCTATCGATTTGGAGTGCAATTGCTTGCACTCCAAAATTTTCACTGGATGAAGGTCGGGGTTTTTGAAACGGCCTACCCCGTCCTTCATCAGATCTTCGATTGTCAGACTTTCGTCACGGACCACACCGTCGATCTCCACCACATGAGACGTCCCGTACTCCTTCGTGAACAACTCGCTGGTAGCAATCGCGTTTGCTTGCTTCAGATCGGACACAACAACGCGTAACTTGTTTGGCGAAACCTTATCTATTGTTTTTATTGCCGATTAATGTTTTTCCAGGTCCCGAGCAATATTTAAAACTCTGAGAGACTTTAATTTGGGCCGGAAGTATACCACCCACGGACCCCCCGAGCCATCGTCTTGGTAAACTTTTTGGCGGGCAGGCAATATCTTAGAGGGAGATGGAGGCATCGGAGAGGGAGATGGCATCGGAGAGGGAGATGGTATCGGAGGGGGAGATAGTATAGGAGGGGTAGATGGCATCTCGGAAGCAAACTCAGCCTCTAAATGTTCTTCGTTCATTCGTTCAGCTTCGCCCTCCTCCGAGACACCCCCACTGTCATCAATATTCATATTTGAAGTGCGGGAGTAAAGAAGTCTCCCGCACTTGAAATGAGAAAGAAAGAAATAAAATGAAAAGAAAATATATGAATAGTAAAAGTTGAAAGAAAAAGTTTGAGAAAATACTTAACAGTATGTCACGGTAAGCTGTTAGGTGAGTTGCTCCTTCACTCCTTCGTTGTGCTTCAGCGTGACCTTGACTCAGGATTTGGCTGCTGCGATGCGGGTAGCAAACAATAGAAATAACTGCTGCCCGAGGATAGCACAATGGCGTCTACTGTTGATACCGATACAAAACCGGTGCACAGACAGAACTCACTTGCGGGGATGCTACTTTTTATCACTTTTATTTAATGCCTATACTACAGCCTCTGCTGTGATAGGCACCTTCGTTTTACCGATGTCGATTGTTAAAAAAACGCGTGTGCTCACTTCGAACATTCGGTTACGAATGACTAACGACTGTTAATAAGGCTAACACTTCACGCAGTCTCACTAAGCTCGGCATATCATTAGGTGTATGCACATATGAGCGTATGTCCTACTACAGTAAGAAAAACAAACACGTTTACACCATTCCACACCGACTCTGCATTAGAACTGGAACCTCTTACCTTTCACCGTAAATTCTGTGCAATTATTCTTTAATTTGACTCATAGTTCTATTGCATACTCCACGAGTTTGTAAATCTATTCACAACACTTCATGGTGATCTCGTCGAATATATGTCTCAACATTTACCTGTTTACATTAATAAAAGAAGTTATTCTTCAACACATACTTTTGTTGTCGTATATTATCAACACTACCCTGACACGAGCAATGGTTGTGTCTAACTATTTTTTTTCTCGCATATGAGTATCAAACACTGCACATGAAACTGTTAAATCTTCACTCATTACAGCAATCTTTCACTCAATTCTTTAAATGTCTTCAGAAATCTATTATATCCCATTATAAACAATATTTCTTACTTGACTTTGAGGTCACTTGATTCTTTAATGCCAATTGGGTGAAATTGAACCATAATACAAAATTATAATGAGAACCATTTGTGTAATTTCGACGAACTACCTCAAGCCTCACAATGCACACATATTCCTATGCATACTGTATCATACTCCTCTACTGAACTAGCCACTAACTCTTCCCAACTATGGGTTTTTAAGCTCCTAACATTTACTTTCGGGTGAAGCCCGAAGATTTTAGTACAAGCCGAGCTAGTGATTCTGAGTAGAAAGTTCATCCGACTTTCTTCCGAAGTTCTATCGAAAGCCGAGACCACTGTCACTATGCCAATGACAGTGACCGGTGCCCGTGAAAAGACATTTTTGTTATTGCTCGTCGCGTTTACGCTGACGTGAAGGCTTGCCTGAAAGGTGACGAGTTTTTCCTTCGCGACTGGGTTGCTGTTCTTGCAATGTTGTTATTCCTTCACGACTCCCTATTTTTTCTATAGTACTAACAAGTTCGAAGGAAAATTTGCTAAGGGCGCTGCAGCTGCGTGAAAGGCATCGACTTACCCATCACGCTATACCCGTCCCCCTTTTAGGGTTTTAGGCTATTTACTAAAATTTTTCAAATTTTCAGTGAAATCCACGTTTCAGTTTTCTTTGAAAAATTTGTTCATAATAATTTTCCAACTAAAAAAAAATTAGAGGGTTGTATCCAAGACACGACCGAGCACAATAACATTAAAAATGAAACGTTTCTAGGGTCTTCATAATAAATACAAAATAAAGATGATATTGATGATGATACACTAAACTTCACTACACTTCAAAGTTACTTGTAAGCTCAATTTTAGATACAAACAACCTAAAGATTTAAACCTGAACAAATGAGACTATTTTATTTTATGATGATAATTTTCGAGAAACGTACAAACTTATTAATTCGATTTGATTTATATCGTTTATTTACCCCCAGTTTTAACCTAATAATGGTCGTTCACTGGGTGGACTTATTAATTTTATAAACAGTTAATCGATCCAAGAGAATGTTGTACCAGTAATCTCAGTAATGGTGTAATTTTATTAATCCTTCAAAATCGTCGATAATCTTCGGAAAGTGTCGGTAAATAATATGGCAACAGTACGAGGAAGAAAACATGTGAAACAGTCCGCATAAAATATTTAGTTACTTACATTGATTTTCGCTTTGGCATATTAGGAATATACGGAATGGATACGCAACAAAATTCCGAAATTTTGTTTATATTGTAACTTGATGTTATTAACACATGAATGAACATTGTCATAGTTACAACGCGTGTAACCATCAGACGCTTATTTTGTTGAAGCAAATAATAATTAAACTGAAACTGGCGGTTAACCAAATTCTACTAGAGTTCCTATTCAAACGATACATGTAAAATCGCAGCTAAGCTTACCTTGAGTTTATCTTTGATACTATATTATATTGCATCTAATTGTATTGTATATGTGAGCCTGTGAAACTCATTTATACTACTAAACCAAGGAGGCCGCTTTTAGATAAGTTTCAGAATTTAATTTTGCATCTTTTGAAGCGTTTAAATCCTGGTGGGACAACAACTTGTTCAGTCACATTGTCACGTTTTGTTCATATGGGAATGGAGATTTAAGTATGCAAACCGATCCGTTGACAAATTAAAACATTTTTAATCTTACAATATTGAAACTTTGGAATCATTTAAATTAGGAAAATCCATTAACAAATGATCGAGGAACAAACGCTGGAAATTAGATCCGCAAAAAATCTATCGCCGATAATTCTAAATTGGCCTGATAGTTACCAGAGAAACAAAATGAAATACTCATTTCAAACCAATTTTTCAATGGTATGCAATTGAAATATTCAAATGCCGTTATCTCATAAGTTTAAGTTAAATGTTTCCGAATCGATTGGTTTTTGAATTATATAAATCCATCAACAAATGACTGAGTTAAAAGCGTTCAAAATTATGACAGAAAAATGTTACGTGATTAGTTATGCATGTTTTAAATTTACACCCAGCCTCGGTAAGCGAAGTGTAAGGCATTTTTAATGGCAAAATCGACCAAAAATTTGCTAAATACATGGGATATTTCAAAAGAATCGGTAAGCACGCTGATTCGGTTCTTAAATAGCTAGATGATATATAAGATACTCAAGCGAACACGGTGTTGCGCAGACAACAGGAAATTTCACCAACAAATAATGCAAAAGCGACTATCCAGCAAGTGAACGCATATACAATCCAGTCATCAGCTCACTGGACAAGCTACTTGTTTCATTCACAGTCAAACATCAACTAAGCAAAGAAATATTGTGAAGCCTATATTTATAGATTTCTCTTCATACTACGCATAACGATACGGTGTTTTTTATGCATGACGCAAAGCCTCCTATGCCGAACAAGAAGTTGACGTCATTTTGTACAACAGGGATTGGTGGATGAAAACATAGGTCTATTCCAACCATTTTTTCAATAGTATACTATTGAAATACTGTAACGACGTCGTCATACATGTTTAAGTTAAAAGTTTCCGAATCGATTGGTTGTTAAATTATAACAAATCAAAAACGTTCCAAATTATGACTCAAAAAGGTTACGCGACTATTTTTGAAACTTTTAATTGACACCCGGCCCCATATAGTAAAAAGTGAGGCATTCTAATGCCAAAAAGGCGGGTGGGTAATGTCAGAGACATAACTGGATGTCGTGAATACGAAAAAACGGACACACTCGGCACTCCCATACTTTTTTGAATATCAGTTAGTTGATTGATAGTATGAATTGTGCAAGCTTTCTCCTTTTTCACTAATAGAGTTTGAAGCGATGCACCTACATTAAAGTACAGATTTGTTACATTAAACAGCTACTATTCTACAACTATATATTCCAAACTTGAAACAATTCCTGGTAGTTTATTTTCGTTGAAGCTATGAAGCTCGAAGATATCATATTCTTCTCGAAATTTCAGTACGAGACAATTGCAATGGCCTGGTCTGAAATGTATCGACGATCTTCGGTATGCAAGAATAATTTTAATAATAATAATGATAATAATAATGATAAGAATGATAATAATAATAATAATAATAATAATAATAATAATAATAATAATAATAATAATAATAATAATAATAATAATAATAATAATAATAATAATAATAATAATAATAATAATAATAATAATAATAATAATAATTATAATAATAATAATAATAATAAATAATAATAATAATAAAAATACAGGTGTGTAATGTCAGAGACATAACTGGGTATCGTGAATACGAATAAAACTGGCACTCTTTCTTTATACTTCCGAATATCAATTAGTTGATCGATTGTGCTAATTGTGCAAGTTTTGCCCTTTCACACTACTAGAATTTGAAACGATACACCCAAACTACAGCACAGATTAGTTACACCAAACATTCTGACACACAAATATAACAAAATAACCAGTATAGTCTTTATAATAAAATATTGGTGGTTTTGGCAAGAACATCTTATGTGCTTGAAGGGCCAAATTGTATAATTTTCTAAGATATTAAACACTGATTGGATATAAACGATTTTGAACACTGTTGCGAATTTAGAACTGTGAAAATTGCAAAAAAACTGATCATATTATCTTAGATTTGCACTGAACTGCTAATTTTAATTTTTGATTTACAAAGAAGCAATCTTTATAGTTCTTTATGTAACATTTAAAGCCATTAGAAAGGCTGATTTTGCATAATGTTCCACATTGTTGTCCATTTCCCGTGGTATGCAAACGACCACCAACAGGATGATGTAATCGATCTTCTTCGAAGGGAAACTGGCTCTGCGACCTGAGCGTTTGAGGTTTTGTACAACGCAAAAGGTCTGCTTTCATTGACTACTGCTCCACTTGACGGCTGAAGTTCAAATGAGAGCACGACCTGAGCGTTTGAGGTTTTGTACAACGCAAAAGGTCTGCTTTCATTGACTACTGCTCCACTTGACGGCTGAAGTTCAAATGAGAGCACGACCTGAGCGTTTGATGTTTTTAACCACGCAGAAGGTGCACTCTCCGTAGCTGCTAGTCCCACGACGCCTGCTTCCGTCCAACGCACAAGAAGAAATGATCGATTTTTGACCACGGATCCCCTTTTATACGCAGTCAGTTGAAGATATGTGCCTGACTACCTCAAAATCGTCGTCCTTGCGTGAAAAAGCCAAGCAAAAGTAAAGAGTTTTCCGTGTTGTTTTCAAAGTTTGAGAAAACTTAATATTTGAGTTGTTTGTGGTTATCTCACACTGTTCAAAATATTATCCTCAATTCCTGATCATATTTTTGATGAAATGGTGAAAGAATTATGTTGCTACCGTTAATACAAGTCGAGATATTCACGATTAAGTTCTGCCCATTCTTCGATATGGCTAATTTTGAAAAGGCACCCCATAGTAAAGTAAGTCGTATTCACGACAATAATAATAATAATAATAATAATAATAATAATAATAATAATAATAATAATAATAATAATAATAATAATAATAATAATAATAATAATAATAATAATAATAATAATAATAATAATAATAATAATAATAATAATAATAATAATAAGAATAATAATAATAATAATACAGATTATTATGTATAAATAATGTATAAAAATGTGTTCAACATCATCACTTTCGCTTTCGCATTGCCGTTCGTAATTGAATGTGTTAGTGACGGTACAAATTATTTTAATTTCCATCTTGATGAATCTTTTGGTAGGAAATATTGAGATCTGAGATGGTTCTCGTGGGTGTCTTGTTTCGGTAACAGTTGCTCAGAAAATGGTAGGAAAGCGACAAAATTCAACTAGTTCTTTATAAGGATCTTTAGCACGTTCTGGGAAACAGTGAGACGACAGGTCCTTGATGTTGCTCTCGTGTGTCTTGTTTCGGGAACAGTTGCTCAGCAAATGGTAGGAAAAATGAACCACTCAACTTTTATATGGATGCTTTTGTATAGATGCAGACATCTCGCATTCTGATTGGCTGGTGTCGTCATAGGTTAAATCAAACAGATTTTTCAATAGTGTACTATTGAAAAACTTCAATGTTGTTGCAATACACGTTCAAGTTGAAAATTTTCGATTCTATTGGTAGTTAGATTATATAAATCCTTCCACAAATCACTGAGCTATGAACTTTCAAAATACGAGAAAGGCAAACGCGCCTTATGAATACTCGTTTTTACCAAACATCTCAGAAAAGTTTAATTTTGAACTATTTGAGATTATGTCACACAACTGAAAATTTTATCATAAAATTGTGATCATATTTCCGATGGCATGTAGCAAGAATTATGTTGATTCATTAGATACAACAGGAGATATTCACGATCAAAACTTACCACTCTCTCAGAGGGCGCCCCATAGTAAAATAAGTCGTATTCGCGACAATAATGAAAAAACATATGTCATAAAATTTCAAAGTTTGTTTTTTTTTGGCAAAATTTTTCCAATAATAGAAATTTTTTGTTTTTGTACCAAACTTTCTTGAGATTCTTTGAATGGATATATAATTTTGGTCATCAATACATTGTTTCTGGTAATGATACCAATATTCTGAAACAAAAAAATGTACATGTCATCGCTTTAATTTTTGAGTTATATACAAACATGTGAAAAAGTTTATTGAGTTATATACAATCATGAAGTGTAAAAATATAATAGGTCATCGCTTTGAATTTCGAGATACTTACGATCATTGTAAAAAGTCTCACCTTTTCTTAGCTCATCTATCTACAGTTTTCATTATAACTTTGGGTAGACAACCCTATTTTTCGTTATTTTCAGTGTTTTTTTTTATTCTGGAAGTAGTACCTTTCCAATGGTGAACAAATTTTGACGATCGGTTGACTAACAATAAAGTTATGACTCGGTAAAGTTGAAGTTCTCAATATCCGATTCGCGATGCAGGTGCCGTGATGAATGCAGATAGGGCACATTTTGAGATAGGAAAATTACTTGGAACGGGAAAAAACAAATTTTCATTAGTTTTTTCCTAAGCGATCGTCAATAATGATATACTTAAAATAATCTACAAACTTCACAAAATTCGAGGGTGAAAAATTTATCGAAATTGGTCAAGTAACAACTGAGCTATGATAGCTCAAAGTTACCGTTCCAACTTTTTTGAGCCTTGATGCTCCGCGTAACCGTTTTAGGCTTGGTATTAGGAGTGATAAGAAAATTATTACTGATAAATTACCCGTAACCAGAATTGATTATATTCTGGATCAAATAGGAAGAGCGAAATGTTTTTCAACTCTTGGCTTGACTTTAGGATTTCATCAGATCGAATTAGAAGATAGCTCTAAAAAATTTACTGCCTTTTCCACTCACCAAGGTCATTATGAATTTAATAGACTACCATTTGGTCTATCGATTTCACAAAACAGTTTTCAAAGGATGATGACTACCCGAGTAGAGTGTGAGATCAAAAAGAAAACTCAATTTGATGTTGTGCTGTTCGTACATATCGATTACTTAATTTGCTATCGTTTTAGTCGTTTTAACGGTTAAAAGATCAAAATCGAAAGCAAAAAAAATACTATGTGACATCAAACTGAAAACTAGTTTTGCTCTTAGTGAAACCACATTGAAAACTTAATATGATGTAGATTTTCTCAAAATGACACGTCACGAGCATAAGCTAAAAATAGAACAACCAAAAAAGGTCCGGGATAGTATACATTTAGGCGATATTACTCGCAAGCAAGACAAAAGATTTCATGCAATCTCCACACTACCGCGGAGAGAATCCGGTTTCGAACTTAGGTGATTTGGAATGCGAACTTTTTGCGATTGCTATGGACTGTAAGTGCTAGCTATAAGAAAACGGAATATGTTCGGTTATATGACAAGCAGTGTTGTTTCACAAAGTTGTGAGAAGGTAGTTACTGTACATGCACACTCGTTGCGTCGCCTTCATCCCGCGGCCAATGTGAATAGCAGTGTGGCTATTTGAGCACAGTATAAAAATGTCCTCTTTGTCCTTCTCATATCTAAAGCTGTAGCATTCAAACATTATAACATTAAATTAAGTTATCTACTTGATCTCGCCCAACTCGCACATGTAATCGCTTTGAAATACGAATTTAGAGGCTCTGAAGACCGAACGTTTTACAGTGAAGTCTTCTACAACACAGGGAACGTGAATTTTAAATCCGGCAATGAGGTATCCCAGATCATTTGTTTGCTCGACTAATTGGGACAATGAACGATTATCTCGCTTCTGACCACATATAGAACCATAATCTCTTCAGTAAATTTTTAGTTCTTGTGTGGACTTATAATTTACGATCATTTGATGCAGAATTAGTCCTGTGACTCAAAATTATGAAGATTTAGTTAGACGGTTTCTTTAGAAAAGTGCATTAAAGTTCCAAGATCTATTAGATGATTGATAAAATACTTCTTATAGTATCTAGCGTGAGTGAGTATATGAAGTTCTAAGCATTTATAACTAGGAATGAGAATTGTTTTGAAGAGTGTCTTCGTCACAGTTTGTGGACTACTTAGGCATATACAAATTAAACATATTTTTTCTTCTGAATCTGAGACATTCAATGTTCGATGTTCGAACTTCGTAAACAATGAATTTTTCCATACTGTTGGATATAAAGATATACGTATTTTCAGAACGGGTTTGGCGAGTAGATTATTTTCGCCATCCAGGTCCCCGATTTCTGGATGCACTGAAAATAATGGTCTAAAAACTTTGGAGTGAACTTCGCGTCGTTGTATGATTACAAATATCGAAACATTTTTTTTTAACTGAACGCGAAAATGGTTATAGGCTCGGATACTTAACGTATCTAGAAGCAAATCAATGACGTCAAATATATTTCTCATATCAATCTCTGACATAAGCTCCTTCTATGGCAGATGATCAGCGAGATGGGAATGCCAAAGCCACTATTCAGATTGACCTGCTTCAGACAAACGTGGTACTGATGATCGCCAATGTATCTAATGCCTCCCAGACGTGTGGTTTGACACCAATATTCCCGTGGTTCAAAAGAAGGAGCATTATTTGCGTAAAAGTTGAAAAAATGTTGAAAAAATCGTTTCTTCGCAGTTATGGTTGCGGTCAACATAGGATTCAAGGAATAATTCTTCCATTGAAACTTAACTTTGTATTTTTGTGTTACCATTTGAAATTTGCTCAATTTTAATGGATTCGCTAAGTTGTTGATTTTAATATTTCCATTTTTTGAGTTTCACAAAACTTTTGCCTTGAAACAGCAAAATGATAACATAATGTGATATTAAGCGAAAATTTGATGAGTCGATATCATATTTTCAATACTTTACTATGGGGTGCCATTTCAAAATTTACCCTCTGAGAGAGTGATAAGTTTTTGATCGTGAATATCTCTTGTTGTATCTAACGAATCAAGATAATTTTTGCTATATGCCATCGGAAATATGATCACAATTTTATGATAAAATTTCCAGTTGTGTGACATAATCTCAAATCATACAAAATTAAACTTTTCAGAAATGTTTGGTATAAACAAGTATCAAAGAGGATAATTCATAAGGCGCGTTTGCCTTTCTCGTATTTTTAAAGCTCAGTTATCTGTGGAAGGATTTATATAATCTAACTACCAATAGAATCGAAATTTTTCAACTTAAACTTAATCGAAATTAAAATTCTAAATGCTGCTATTTTAATAGCCTATTAGTACAAAAAGTACAGACGAAATCACGTAAAAAGAAATCTCTCAACAAAAATTGGATCAGTTTTGATTCTATCGCCACTGCGAGCAGATGTATTTTGTGTCGTTTACAAAGCTAATTTCGCTTCCGACAAGAGCGATTACGTCACAACTGCCAATCATTGGAGAGGATTACACAAAATCAGCCGTTTTAATGGCTCTAAAAGCTTTCTGAAGAACTATTAGGATTTGTTGTTCGAAAATCGAAGGTAAATATCCCCAGTTTAGTGCGAATCTAGAACAGTTTGATTAGATTTGTGCACTTTTCGCTGTGTGAAATTCACAGTAATCGAGATCAAGTGAAGCCTTCTTTGTTTTTGCGAAAAATGTGGAAAAGGGGAATGCTTGCATAATTCATACAATTGATCAACTAATTGACCCACCCGCCTTTTTGTTCAGATGTTACTTATTTAGGACATCATATCTCAGCCGACGGAATATAACCTGATAAAACGAAATTTGCTGTTATTGAAAAATTCGCAGAACCACAAAACGCAGATGAGGTAAAACGTTCTGTGGCATTTTGTAACTATTATAAAAGGTTTATATCCTACTTTTCTGATATAACTGCTCCGTTGAATGCGCTTTTAAAAAATAATCCAATTTTTAGCTGGAGTAATGAATGTAAAAGAGCTTTTGACATGCTAAATAATTGAATACGGAATAAATCACAATCCGTTATTCAACATTTTTCTAATCACATTCACGATCTGATAGAATCTGAATGTAAAAATAAAAGACAACGGACGGATTTCCCTTCCGTTGATTCTATGCCGTCTAACAATATTTACGAGATTCTTCCTGAATCCGATTGTAGCGACATAGACGAAAATTCTTCAAAAATTCCCAGAATGGACGCTTGTCGTTCTGGGAAGAAACGACAATCTATGCCACCAGTGACGGTGATGATTTCCGACTTCAAAGCATTCCGTACTGAGCTTTCTACTATTCTCCCGGAAGTAAAAGTCTCATTTCAAATCGGACGAAGAGGAGAATGTCGAGTCTTGGATGATGGATTGGAAGATTATGAACGTCTTATCCGATATTTGTCCGAAATTTTTTTCATATGATATAAAATCAGACAGACCCTTCAAGGCTGTCTTCAGTTCGTGCTCGCATCTCACACGACGCAGTCGAAAATCATTTACGGTCGCAAATCATATACGGTTGAAACAACAGAAACAAAGACAATACAGTACAGTGAACAATAGAGTGTACGGAATGGTCAAATACGATTTAACGATCGATCCGATACGATCCGTGTTTACTGAGAAAGTGGCCTCCAACATCGAAGCTGAAGTCGCCGCATCATTTGCTCCTGAAAACTTGGTGGATTTGCGTACATTTATAATCACTCCCGAAATGATCAGTGCTGCAGCAAAGAAACTGAAGAGTTCGTACTCGGCTGGACCTGATGGAATTCCTTCTGTCGTTTATACTCGTATGTACATGTCATCGCTTTAATTTTTGAGTCATCACTTTAATTTTTGAGTTATATACAAACATGTGAAAAAGTTTATTGAGTTATATACAATCATGAAGTGTAAAAATATAATAGGTCATCGCTTTGAATTTCGAGATACTTACGATCATTGTAAAAAGTCTCACCTTTTCTTAGCTCATCTATCTACAGTTTTCATTATAACTTTGGGTAGACAACCCTATTTTTCGTTTTTTTCAGTGTTTTTTTTTATTCTGGAAGTAGTACCTTTCCAATGGTGAACCAATTTTGACGATCGGTTGACTAACAATAAAGTTATGACTCGGTAAAGTTGAAGTTCTCAATATCCGATTCGCGATGCAGGTGCCGTGATGAATGCAGATAGGGCACATTTTGAGATAGAAAAATTACTTGGAACGGGAAAAAACAAACGATCGTCAATAATGATATACTTAAAATAATCTACAAACTTCACAAAATTCGAGGGTGAAAAATTTATCGAAATTGGTCAAGTAACAACTGAGCTATGATAGCTCAAAGTTACCGTTCCAACTTTTTTGAGCCTTGATGCTCCGCGTAACCGTTTTAGGCTTGGTATTAGGAGTGATAAGAAAATTATTACTGATAAATTACCCGTAACCAGAATTGATTATATTCTGGATCAAATAGGAAGAGCGAAATGTTTTTCAACTCTTGGCTTGACTTTAGGATTTCATCAGATCGAATTAGAAGATAGCTCTAAAAAATTTACTGCCTTTTCCACTCACCAAGGTCATTATGAATTTAATAGACTACCATTTGGTCTATCGATTTCACAAAACAGTTTTCAAAGGATGATGACTACCCGAGTAGAGTGTGAGATCAAAAAGAAAACTCAATTTGATGTTGTGCTGTTCGTACATATCGATTACTTAATTTGCTATCGTTTTAGTCGTTTTAACGGTTAAAAGATCAAAATCGAAAGCAAAAAAAATACTATGTGACATCAAACTGAAAACTAGTTTTGCTCTTAGTGAAACCACATTGAAAACTTAATATGATGTAGATTTTCTCAAAATGACACGTCACGAGCATAAGCTAAAAATAGAACAACCAAAAAAGGTCCGGGATAGTATACATTTAGGCGATATTACTCGCAAGCAAGACAAAAGATTTCATGCAATCTCCACACTACCGCGGAGAGAATCCGGTTTCGAACTTAGGTGATTTGGAATGCGAACTTTTTGCGATTGCTATGGACTGTAAGTGCTAGCTATAAGAAAACGGAATATGTTCGGCTATATGACAAGCAGTGTTGTTTCACAAAGTTGTGAGAAGGTAGTTACTGTACATGCACACTCGTTGCGTCGCCTTCATCCCGCGGCCAATGTGAATTTGAAATACGAATGAAATACGAATTTAGAGGCTCTGAAGACCGAACGTTTTACAGTGAAGTCTTCTACAACACAGGGAACGTGAATTTTAAATCCGGCAATGAGGTATCCCAGATCATTTGTTTGCTCGACTAATTGGGACAATGAACGATTATCTCGCTTCTGACCACATATAGAACCATAATCTCTTCAGTAAATTTTTAGTTCTTGTGTGGACTTATAATTTACGATCATTTGATGCAGAACTAGTCCTGTGACTCAAAATTATGAAGATTTAGTTAGACGGTTTCTTTAGAAAAGTGCATTAAAGTTCCAAGATCTATTAGATGATTGATAAAATACTTCTTATAGTATCTAGCGTGAGTGAGTATATGAAGTTCTAAGCATTTATAACTAGGAATGAGAATTGTTTTGAAGAGTGTCTTCGTCACAGTTTGTGGACTACTTAGGCATATACAAATTAAACATATTTTTTCTTCTGAATCTGAGACATTCAATGTTCGATGTTCGAACTTCGTAAACAATGAATTTTTCCATACTGTTGGATATAAAGATATACGTATTTTCAGAACGGGTTTGGCGAGTAGATTATTTTCGCCATCCAGGTCCCCGATTTCTGGATGCACTGAAAATAATGGTCTAAAAACTTTGGAGTGAACTTCGCGTCGTTGTATGATTACAAATATCGAAACATTTTTTTTTAACTGAACGCGAAAATGGTTATAGGCTCGGATACATAACGTATCTAGAAGCAAATCAATGACGTCAAATATATTTCTCATATCAATCTCTGACATAAGCTCCTTCTATGGCAGATGATCAGCGAGATGGGAATGCCAAAGCCACTATTCAGATTGACCTGCTTCAGACAAACGTGGTACTGATGATCGCCAATGTATCTAATGCCTCCCAGACGTGTGGTTTGACACCAATATTCCCGTGGTTCAAAAGAAGGAGCATTATTTGCGTAAAAGTTGAAAAAATGTTGAAAAAATCGTTTCTTCGCAGTTATGGTTGCGGTCAACATAGGATTCAAGGAATAATTCTTCCATTGAAACTTAACTTTGTATTTTTGTGTTACCATTTGAAATTTGCTCAATTTTAATGGATTCGCTAAGTTGTTGATTTTAATATTTCCATTTTTTGAGTTTCACAAAACTTTTGCCTTGAAACAGCAAAATGATAACATAATGTGATATTAGGCGAAAATTTGATGAGTCGATATCATATTTTCAATACTTTACTATGGGGTGCCATTTCAAAATTTACCCTCTGAGAGAGTGATAAGTTTTTGATCGTGAATATCTCTTGTTGTATCTAACGAATCAAGATAATTTTTGCTACATGCCATCGGAAATATGATCACAATTTTATGATAAAATTTCCAGTTGTGTGACATAATCTCAAATCATACAAAATTAAACTTTTCTGAAATGTTTGGTATTAACAAGTATCAAAGAGGATAATTCATAAGGCGCGTTTGCATTTCTCGTATTTTTAAAGCTCAGTGATCTGTGGAAGGATTTATATAATCTAACTACCAATAGAATCGAAATTTTTCAACTTAAACTTAATCGAAATTAAAATTCTAAATGCTGCTATTTTAATAGCCTATTAGTACAAAAAGTACAGACGAAATCACGTAAAAAGAAATCTCTCAACAAAAATTGGATCAGTTTTGATTCTATCGCCACTGCGAGCAGATGTATTTTGTGTCGTTTACAAAGCTAATTTCGCTTCCGACAAGAGCGATTACGTCACAACTGCCAATCATTTGCATTGGTGAAAAATCAACGGTGGAGAGCATTACACAAAATCAGCCGTTTTAATGGCTCTAAAAGCTTTCTGAAGAACTATTAGGATTTGTTGTTCGAAAATCGAAGGTAAATATCCTCAGTTTAGTGCGAATCTAGAACAGTTTGATTAGATTTGTGCACTTTTCGCTGTGTGAAATTCATAGTAATCGAGATCAAGTGAAGCCTTCTTTGTTTTTGCGAAAAATGTGGAAAAGGGGAATGCTTGTATAATTCATACAATTGATCAACTAATTGACCCACCCGCCTTTTTGTTCAGATGTTACTTATTTAGGACATCATATCTCAGCCGACGGAATATAACCTGATAAAACGAAATTTGCTGTTATTGAAAAATTCGCAGAACCACAAAACGCAGATGAGGTAAAACGTTCTGTGGCATTTTGTAACTATTATAGAAGGTTTATATCCTACTTTTCTGATATAACTGCTCCGTTGAATGCGCTTTTAAAAAATAATCCAATTTTTAGCTGGAGTAATGAATGTAAAAGAGCTTTTGACATGCTAAATAATTGAATACGGAATAAATCACAATCCGGTATTCAACATTTTTCTAATCACATTCACGATCTGATAGAATCTGAATGTAAAAATAAAAGACAACGGACGGATTTCCCTTCCGTTGATTCTATGCCGTCTAACAATATTTACGAGATTCTTCCTGAATCCGATTGTAGCGACATAGACGAAAATTCTTCAAAAATTCCCAGAATGGACGCTTGTCGTTCTGGGAAGAAACGACAATCTATGCCACCAGTGACGGTGATGATTTCCGACTTCAAAGCATTCCGTACTGAGCTTTCTACTATTCTCCCGGAAGTAAAAGTCTCATTTCAAATCGGACGAAGAGGAGAATGTCGAGTCTTGGATGATGGATTGGAAGATTATGAACGTCTTATCCGATATTTGTCCGAAATTTTTTTCATATGATATAAAATCAGACAGACCCTTCAAGGCTGTCTTCAGTTCGTGCTCGCATCTCACACGACGCAGTCGAAAATCATTTACGGTCGCAAATCATATACGGTCGAAACAACAGAAACAAAGACAATACAGTACAGTGAACAATAGAGTGTACGGAATGGTCAAATACGATTTAACGATCGATCCGATACGATCCGTGTTTACTGAGAAAGTGGCCTCCAACATCGAAGCTGAAGTCGCCGCATCATTTGTTCCTGAAAACTTGGTGGATTTGCGTACATTTATAATCACTCCCGAAATGATCAGTGCTGCAGCAAAGAAACTGAAGAGTTCGTACTCGGCTGGACCTGATGGAATTCCTTCTGTCGTTTATACTCGCTGTGCAACTGCTCTGCTCGAACTATTATGTTACGTGTTCAACAAATCGTTCGAGCATGGTATATTTCCAACGATATGGAAGCAGTCGTTCATGTTTCCAGTCTACAAAAACGGTGATCGAAAGGATGTGAGAAATTATCGTGGTATTACGAGCCTATCTGCTGCCTCCAAGCTATTCGAAATAGTTGTCAGCTCTGTTGTTCTTTCTCGAACAAAAAGTTATACATCAACCGATCAGCATGGATTTATGCCAGGACGATCCGTTAGTACAAATTTGCTCGATTTTACCTCGACCTGCTTTTCGCGTATGGAGGAAAGGGTACAAATTGATGCAGTATACACCGATCTAAAAGCGGCTTTTGATCGTATAGACCACCGAATTCTGTTATGTAAACTGATGCGACTTGGTGCATCACACAAGTTCGTTGAATGGTTGAGTTCCTATTTGTGTGGTAGAGTCCTACGCGTACAATTGGGAACCTCAGTTTCATCCCCGTTTACGAATAAATCAGGAGTTCCGCAGGGCAGTAATATGGGTCCCCTTTTGTTTGCACTGTTTTTCAACGATGCCGCTTTGCTGCTTGGTTATGGATGCAAGCTGATCTACGCTGACGATTTGAAGCTGTACTTAGTAATTCGTAATTATGAGGACTGCGTCCATCTTCAAGAACTGCTAGATGAATTTGTCGCATGGTGTCGACGAAACCATCTTGTGATCAGCATTTCCCAATGTCAAGTAATTACATTTCACCGAATACTTCGTCCATTAATCTTCGACTACAAAATTGATGGACAAACACTGACAAGAGTTGACCGTGTTAACGACCTTTGTGTTGTATTGGATGCAAAACTCACATTTAATCAGCATCGTTCTGCTTTAATATCTAAGGCAACGAAACAACTCGGATTCGTAGCTAAAATCAGCAGAGATTTTAAGGATCCACATTGTTTGAAGGCGTTATACTGTTCCTTAGTGCGACCATTGCTGGAAAATGCCAGTTTGGTATGGAGTCCATATCAACTCGTTTGGAACTTGCGGATTGAGCGTGTTCAGAAAAGATTTATTCGGCTTGCGCTAAGAGACCTTCCCTGGCGAAATCCCTTTGATCTGCCACCGTACCCTGATAGATGTCGCCTGTTAGGTCTTGACACTCTGGAACGACGAAGGAAGATTCAACAAGCTGCGTTTGTGGCGACGATTATCAACGGCGAAATCGACTCTCCAAAAATCCTGTCTCTCATCGACTTCCGGGTTTCACAACGAACTCTACGATCAACAGGTTTGCTACAACGAAGATTCCATCGGACATCGTTTGGAACCAACGAACCTATTGCAGCGTGTGTTCGAACTTTCTCCCTAGTTGAAAATTTATTCGATTTTGGTGAATCATCGCACAAGTTTGTTCAGAAAGTGTCGCAATCCTCGATTTTATAAACAAATAAACAAAGCCGGAATCTTGGCCTACAAGACCAAATTCAATTTGTGTAGATTTCAAGCGCTGCAAAGTTAGACCAGCAGCAAATGAAATTGAAATCTTACTTAAAGAACGAATGCATCTAGACGCTAATAATGTTACTGAGATTCAATTCAACAAGGCGTCTAACTGTGTGTACATTATGTTTAAACGTGAAAGCGATGCAATTGCATTCGCTTCGGTTAACAACGAGGTGCACAGTGTTGAGTGTAATAACATTAAATACAAAATCTCTGTGCACATGGTGGACAATGCCATAGAAGTACGCGTGCATGACCTCCCCCCGCAAGTCACCGATCAGTACGTTCGGGAGAATATGTCGCGGTACGGTGAAATCCTTTCCATCGAAAGGGAAGTATGGCGGAGTTTTATCCCCGGTATCCGGAATGGCGTGCGAGTGGTACGTATGCATCTACATCATTTGTGGTCAAGGTGGAACACATCCGTGTAAAACGCTGATTACCTATGAAAATCAGTTGCTTAAATGCCAGTTTTGTGAACAACCTGCACACTACGGTAAACCTTGCACCGAAACTGCGAAAAGGACATCTTCAACCAAAGACAAAGTCAACCGTTCAACAATGGAAACTAGTGAGCGCAGTACTCCTGTTCCACCATCAAACTCAGCAACTGCAACCAATGTACAACAAGGCACATCTACAGCAACTAGAAACGAGCTCAAGACTGCGAACATCAAGGAAAACGAAAAGAAGACGGAAATCAACAACAAAACCACCTATGCGGCAATGGATGACGAGACGAGTCACGAACAAAGTGCCCCTCAACCCTCGCAGGAGGGAAATGGAAGCTCCTCTCCTCCAAGAAAAAGAGTGACAACGAGATCCACTTAAAAAAATACATTATTTAAAAAATCGGCTAATTCGGCCACGTAAAGCTTGAACGCAAATAGGCCTGAATAAAAATACCTTTTAAATAAAAAAAGGCTGTCTTGAAGGGCTTATCAAATGATCAAAGTACTGATGAAATTAAAAATGAACTAAAAGAATTGCTTGATTTTGCCCCTTCCCAAGTAATACTTATGAAAAAAGAGCGAATGATACTTCTAAACCACGCTCTGGAATTTCCCATGAACTTTACCTAATACACTTCAATCAAATTGACGTAAACAAATTGAAAAGTTTAGAAAAGTACGTTTCATTTCCCACATTAAAATTCACTGGGAACATTATAAACAGCATAATCGTATTGCAAACTTAACGCAATGTCGTCGTTGCCAAGGCTTCGGCCAAGGAACCAAAAATTGTCATATGGATATACGGTGCTTGAATTGTAGTAAATCGCTTTCGAAAGACGTTTGTCCAATGAATGAAATCACTGATAAATTTTCATGATCAAATTGCAATGGAAATCATAAATCCAATTATTTGAAATGTCCTGTCAGGGAAAAAAATTTAAACGCTCGTACGCTTAGACAACAAGTCAAATCAACGACCTTAAATTTACAGAACACTCCTGAAAATCAAAAAACCGTCACAAATGCCACGCCTTATTTTTCTAAGGCACTAATTTCTTTGAATTTAAAACAAAAAACATGTACGCCTTCCAACATCTTCTTCTAATGACAGTTACGCTTTGGTAACAGGTAAACAAATACATCTTAATTTTTTTAATGTAAATATCAAAACATCCATTTCATCTTCTAACGAACACAATTTATTAATAGGTAGATAGGCCAAATCATCTTCTTCTAATGGCAGTTACACTAGTGTAACAGGTACAAATCAACCTACCAATATTCCTTCAATGCCATTCACTTCTTTGAACGAAGTCGATTTAGGCGATATAACTGAAAATAAAATGCCTACCTACAAGATCAACTTTTTCAAATTATCATCCAAATGAATTCAACTTCATCACTTTTTGAAGCATTTCAAATCGGATGGCAATTTCCAAATAATGTTATAATGAATATAAAATTCAACAGTGATGTTAAATAATCATTTGAATATATTAAATTGGAATGCTCGATCTTTGAAATCGAGTGAAGATGAATTTTATAATTTTCTCAAAGTTCACAAAATTCTTATTGCCATTGTGACAGAAACTTTTCTTAAATCAAATGTCAAATTGAAAAGCAATCCACATTATGTGGTTCATCGATTTGACAGGTTTACTGGAATGGGTGGTGGAGTTGCCATTTTTGTCCAAAGGCAAATTAAACATCGAATTTTACCTTCTTTCAATACTAAAGTTATTGAAAGCATGAGAATCGAAGTTGAAACCATGGAATTCATAGACTTTATTTCATCCCTGGAGCATATTTGCCATTCCAATGCACCTGCGAACAATTAAATTTCTTTAAAGACGATTTCCAAAAATTCATAAGATATCTACCGAAGTTTTTCGTAATAGGAGACTTAAATGCTAAGCATGTCCAGTGGAATTGTAAGCAAAATTACAGTAATGGTAAAATACTTTATAATCAACTCTCAGCTGGCTACTTCACAATTCTTCATCCCAGTAATCCGACTTGTTTCTCTTCCGTGATAAACCCGTTTACAATTGATCTGGTTCTAACAGATCAAAGTCACATTTGTAGTGAACCGATTACACATGCTGACTTTGACTCAGATTTTCTTCCTGTACCATTCAGACTTTCCAACGAAGCTATAATTAATCCAATTAGTTCTATATTCAACTATCATAGAGCTAATTGGTTGATTTACATTGACTCACATTGACAATCATGTGGATCATGAAACTATTTTAGAAAATTCAGCGGACATCGACACAGCAATTAATAATTTAAATCATTACATTATCGAAGCTAGAAATGTTTCAGTTCCCAAAGCTTAAAATAAATTAAATTCTCCTATCATCGATGACAATCTTCAACCGCTCATTCGATTGAAGAATTTTCGTCGACGACAATATCAACGTTCTCGTGATCCTGGTATGAAAAACATAGTTAAGGATTTACAAAAAGAAATTAAACATAGATTTACTCTTTTGCGAAATGAAAATTTCGCTGAAGAAGTTGAACAAATTAAACCATATTCTAATGCTTTCTAGAAACTTTCTAAGGCTCTTACGAAACCTTAGAAACAAATTCCTGCTCTCAAGGAAGGAAATCAAATACTTCTTACGAATGGCGAGAAAGTTCAAAAACTTGCTCAGCAGTTCGAGAGTGTCCACAATTTTAATTTGAACGTTGTGAGTCTTATTGAAAATGAAGTCTCACTGAAATATGATCATATTTCAACTCAAGTGTTATTAATTTATTGAGACGAATTTTGATGAAATGAAGTCAATTATTAGGATACTTGAAAACATGAAGGCTCCGGGTAATGATGGAATTTTTAATATTCTTATAAAAAATGTTCCCGATGTTGCCTTGAGACTTTTGGTTAAAATTTTCAACAAGTGTTTTTCATTAGCTTACTTTCCAAAAAGATGGAAAAACGCTAAATTAATTCCTATCCTCAAACCTGATAAAAACCCAGCAGAAATGTCATGTTGTCGACCAATTAGTTTACTTTCTTCTATCAGTAAACTTTTTGAAAAAATTATCTTGTTGAGAATGATGTCGTATATATGAGAATTAATTTTTTTTTTCAGAGCAGTTTGGATTTCGTCATGAACATTCAACTACTCATCAACTTGTCAGAGTGACGAATATGATAAAAGCAAATAAATCTTATGGGTTATCCACTGGAGTTGCTCTTCTAGACATAGAAAAAGCATTCGACAGTGTTTGGCACAAAGGTTTAATAGCAAAAATGTCTGATTTCCAGTTTCCTATTTATTTGATCAAAATGATTCAAAATTATATAACTGGTCGTACTCTTCAGGTTAGCTATCAGAATTGTAAATCTGAATTGCTACCCGTACGAGCAGGTGTTCCGCAGGGTTCGAGCGTAGCTCCAATCTTGTATAATATTTTCACTTCTGATCTTCCAAATCTACCCTTTGGTTGTCAGAAATCGCTATTCTGTGACGACACAAGTCTTTTAGCCACAGGTAGAAATCTAAGAGTGATCTGCAGTCGTCTACAAAGATGTTTAAATATTTTCAGTGATTATCTGTCAAAATGGAAAATTAAACCAAATGCAGCAAAAACGCAATTAATTATCTTTCCTCATAAGAGCTTCTTTTCTTAAACCTAACAATAATCACATTCTCAAATTGAATGACTTGGAATTGACATGGTCTGATCAAGCTAAATACTTAGGTTTAACGTATGACAAACAACTCACTTCCATCCAGGCAAAGTGTAATAAGTATATTAAATGTTTATATCCTCTTACAAACAGAAATTCTGAGCTCTGTCTAAAAAACAAATTGTTAATTTATAAACAAATTTTCAGACCAGCCATGCTTTTTGCAGTACCAATTTGGTCAAGTTGTTGTTCCACCCGGAAGAAAACGCTTCAAAGGATTCAGAATAAAATTCTGAAAATGATTTTGAAGCGTCCTCCCTGGTTTAGTACAAATGAGTTCAGGAATCAGGAATCAGAACAAATTGGCTCAAATGGCACGTTTCTCTTGATATTTGGAGATTTGTGCCTTGCCATCAATTTGTTTTTAGCATCATTTTCCCGATATATAAGAGGGAAGGATTGAAAGGAAATGGTAAGGGTTGGACTAGGAGGATGGGAAAAATTGACGACACAAAAACACATAAAAGCAGAAGTAAATTCTGCACCCCTAAGGGATGCCGAACAATCTGCTGAGGATCACATTTAGTGGAAGCAGAAGTAAATTCTGAACCTCTACGAGGTCCCGAACAGTCCGCTGTTAATAAAACCTCCAACTCCCGAGAGGATTTGAAGATCTTACAAAAGCAACACCATTCTGCACTCCCGGAAGAATGCAGAACGATTCGCAGTATGTACGAGCAGAAGTAAATTCGGCACCCCCTAAAAGATGCCAAACAATCTGCTAAACCCTATTTAAGGTAAATACAGAAGGGATTCATTCACTCCAGGAAGAACGATGAACCCTTCTGACTATAGCTCCTTACCACATTGGGTAAGAAACGAGAGAATATCCTTCAATTTTAGCTCCGCATACACAGACTCAACCATGTATGGAGAACCAAAAACCCGGATACGTAGCTGCGTCAATGCGGGACAGTTACATATCAGATGATATGAAGTACCATAATCGCATTCACACAAATCACACGAATAATACTCAGCACGTTGAATAGTAGCCATGTGATAATTGAGTTTGCAATGTCCAGTCAGAGCTCTGACCAGAATACTGCAATGATGCTTGGAGAAATGCAGTAGAAACTTTGACATTTTCAGATTTAAATCTGGTAGAAATGCTTTTGTCTGAGCGCAAGTTTGCAAGCTGCGCCAGTAGCTGGCATGTTTGGATACAGCCCAAGAACGAATCTTGTGCTTTATCCAACTAGTTGAAAGTGGTAAAGCTGGTTCAGGACCAACGAAATCATTCGTTGCACCAGCTCTAGCCAACTCATCAGCCCATTCATTTCCAGTAATACCAGAATGGCCGGGTACCCATAAGAAGTAAACAGCATTTGAAATGCTGAGGTCTTCAATTTGAGTTCGACATGCGATCACTAGATTCGACCGTTAGTCATTCGAACTGAGTGCTTTTAAGGCTGCCTGACTGTCGGAACAAAAATAAATTCGCTTACCACAGATCCTCTGCTGAAGTGCCGATTGTACTCCACACAGAATCGCGTAGATTTCTGCTTGAAACACAGTACATTATCTACCAAGTGAATGAGACTGCTCCAGCCTCATTTCACGACAGTAGACACCAGCACCAGCACGACCATTCAACAGAGAACCGTCCGTATAACAAACTATGTGTTCATCAAGTTGTCGTTCCAGACAACCAGACAACCATTCCTCACGAAAAGGATAGCTCACATTGAATGTTTTGAAAGGAAAACTGCATGTGAGAGTTAGGTCACTAGGAGCGAGTAAATATTCATCCCACGTAACCATTTGAGACCACAAGCGAGTGTGGCTGGTAGCATAATCTAATGGGTTACTGTTCCAAAGCCCTGTAACCTTAAAACGATATGCACAAGATAATGCTTCTTGTTTTAGGAACACATGTAATGGTTTAATGCACAGTAGCGCCTCTAGAGCAGCAGTAGGAGTTGTCGTGAATGCTCCTGTCATCGCCATTAGGACCATCCTTTGGAGATGATTTAGCTTTGACTGAACTGTCGCGACTTCTCCTGTCTGCCACCATACAAGACATCCATATGCTAAAATTGGTCTAACAATAGTTGTGTAGAATCCAATGAATATATCTGGGTTTGAGTCCCCATGATTTTCCAAAAGCTCGTCTACATTGGCCGAAAGCCATGCAAGCTCTTTTAATTCTGAAGTCAATGTGAGCAGACCAATTCAGTTTTGAGTCAAGAATAACCCCGACGTATTTAACTTGTTCGACCACAGTGACCCCTGAACCAAAGAACTGCAACGGACGAGCTCCTGTGATTATCCTACGATGAGTGAAAAGCACCATTGATGTTTTGCCCGGATTTACAGATAATCCAACCTGACAACACCATTGTGCAACAGATCGCAGGGCTTGCTGCATTAAATCAAAGAGAGTGTTAGTGCTTATACCGGTCATCAATATATGATAATCGTCGGCAAAACCATAAGTCGGAAATCCAAGGTTATTAAGTTTCCTTAACAAACCATCAGCGACAAGGTTCCATAAAAGTGGGGATAGTACACCACCTTGAGGACACCCACAGACACTTAGCTTTCTAATCTCTGCTTGCCGAAGCGATGAGCAAAGAAGTCGATTGCTAAGCATTGCGTGTATCCAATTTGTGATACTTGAAGGTATGCCATGACCACGGGCTGCTTCCAGAATTGAATTGAAAGACACGTTATCAAAGGCACCTTCAATATCTAGGAAAACTCCCAAGCAAGATTGCTTTCGTGAGAAAGCTTTTTCAATGTTGTACACAACATCATGTAACAGGGTTGTAGTGGACTTTCCACGCTGGTAAGCATGTTGCATTCCATGTAGCGGATGCAGGCCCAAACTAACATTTCTGATATAGTGATCGACTATGCGTTCCACTGTTTTAAGAAGAAATGAGCTTAGACTGATAGGCCTGAAACTCTTCGCTTCCTCATAAGTGTCGCGACCGCCTTTGGGAATAAATTTGACAATTATTTCCTGCCAGGCTCTTGGAATATATCCTGTCGCAAGACTAAAAGTAAGTATTTTCTTCAAAACATGTTTGAAATGTTCATACCCTTTCTGCAGTAACACTGGGAAAACTCCATCCTTTCCAGGAGACTTGTACGGAGCAAAACTCTCAACTGCCCATTTGACCGATTCAATCGTCACAACGCTTCGAGCAAGGCCCAAGAATCGTAACTACCTGAAAAAGTTTCGGGAAGAGCTGTCGGTGATGGATCCATACATCCTGGAAAGTGAGTGTTAAAAAGATAGTGAAGTACATCACCTTCATCAGACAAGTGTTCACCATCTGAAGTTCTTAAGAAACTGACAATCAAGTCCTTAGACTTCGAAAGTAACTTATTTAATCTGCTAGCCTCGTTGAGACTAGAGACATTTGTGCAGAGGCTTTTCCAACCACTTCGCTCAGACGATCGAAGAGCATTTTTGTAAGCCCTTCGAGCCAACACGAATGCCTCCGACCCATTTCTGCGACGGTGGTTCCAAGCTCTTCTGCATAGTTTCCTTAGTCTAGCAAGTTCAGCATTCCACCAAGGAGTTCCTCTAGTAGCTCGCACAATCCGAAGTGGACAAGCCTCTTCATATGCTGCAACTATGAGTGAGTTTGTCTCGTCGACAACATTTTCCAAATCAATTGGGGTTTCAATTGTTGGTTGGTACCCGTAAAATCTAGTCGCCAAGCCCTCTTCATAGAGGTCCCAGTTTGTAGATTTGGGATTACGATATGTGATAATATCAAATTTAACGTTTGAATGATCAAAGAATATGTACTTATGATCAGACAACGAAGGTTCGAGCTCATCGGAGACGAGCCAATTCACCAACTCATGCGCAATTCTATCAGAGCAGAGAGTTACGTCCAAAACCTCCTCTCTGCCAGATCTCGCAAAAGTTGGACGGTTTCCTGCATTGACTATGTGCAGGTTTATACTGCTCACAAATTCCATCATATCAGAGCCTCTCGAATTTATATGTGTGCTGCCCCAAATGATATGGTGAGCATTTATGTCACTGCCGATTACAAGCGGTAAATCACTTTTGCAGCAGTATGATACAACCTTTTTGAAGTCATCGCTTGGCGAAGGTTGGTTATGCGGCAAATATGCCGAACAATAGACATATTTCCTGTCTATGCCATCAGTAGTCATACCAACTGTGACAGCACAAATATCCCGAGTTGTGAGCTCCGATATGAGAGAGACATCGAGAGCACTATTTGCAAGTATGCATGCTCGAGTCATTCCGGTCTTGTTAAAGGCAACAAAGACTGGGTTTAACAATTTTCCAACGTAGAAGTTTCCCTTTTGGAAATATGGTTCTTGAACCAAAGCTAAAGAAGCTTTACCTTCTTGCAGAAGTCTGGATAGATTCATAGTTGCTGTACGTTTATGCTGGAGATTGATTTGTGCTACTCTAACCATTATCAATTAAAGTAACGAACACTCCACCTCCAGCACTTACCGTACAACAACAACAAGAAACCAAATATATTGGCTTATAATCGCCTATAGCGAACCATGTAAGGATTTTTTTAAATGTTTTAATCATTTAAATCCCACGAGTTGCGAAGAAAGAAGTCGTCCACTGTGCCAGAGCTTCGCTTAACACAGTAAGGGAAAATCCCAAGATATTCCGTTCACGACTGCATTGTTTAACCTCCTGCAGCCATTCAGCCATCGGCACGGAAATACACCTTGACTTAGGAGTTCCTATTTTTGTGGTCTTTTACGACATGGAACAGGAAACCAGTGGATCAATTCTTGGTAAAAAATAATTCCGCCGGATGCCACACGGCTTACCTGTTTGGTGGACTTATACCACCGGTACAGGTGGACCGTAGCGTTATTCTTAGCCAGTTGGGAAACCGCTACCGACACTACACGGCTATCTAGGCTGCTCAGAGAGGGAAATTGACATTGATGGTCAACTTCCATGGATGGCCGAGCAGCCATGCTTTTTGCAGTACCAATTTGGTCAAGTTGTTGTTCCACCCGGAAGAAAACGCTTCAAAGGATTCAGAATAAAATTCTGAAAATGATTTTGAAGCGTCCTCCCTGGTTTAGTACAAATGAGTTACACATACTCACAAATATAGAACCATTAGATGTAATGTCACATAATATTATAAGCAAATTTCGACAAAAATTGATGCAATCTTCAATTTAATCGATTCGCTCTCTGTATTAGTAAGTTCGTACATAAGTTCCTTTTCCCCATTACACAATACAAATAGGTGTAGAATTTTCCCTACACAAATATATAATTGTAACACCTTTAATTGATAAGCAAGCTGCAACAATAGCAAAAGCATTCGTAGAAAAAATTCTTCTTATTTATGGTTGTCCATCAACAATCAAAACAGATATGGGAACCGAATATAAGAATGAAATATTCGAAAATGTATGCAAACTATTAAACATTGACCAGAAATTGGCAAACGGCATATCATCCTCAAACAGTAGGAAGCTTAGAACGAAATCATAGTTTTCTTGATGAATACCTACGTCATTTTATTAATGAAGAACGAGATAATTAGGACTCATTTGTTTCTTATTATGCATTTTGTTATAATACTTCGCCTCATACTGATACAAAATATGTACCATTTGAACTTGTATTTGGTAAACCAATTAATTTTCTTTTCATATAAAACATGCAAACACATTAGAACCAGGCTACAACTACGAAAATTACTACTCAGAATTAAAATTTAGGATCCAGCAAATAAAACAAAAACAACGAGAACTGTTAAATAAAAATAAAATCAAAAGAATTGAAAAACAGAAGAAGCAAACCAATCCAATTCCAAATCATGAATATCAACGATAAAGTATGCTTGAAATAAGAAAATAGAAGAAAATTAGACCCAGTGTATACAGGACCATATATTGTAGTAAGCATAATTCACCCTAATGTTAAGATAAAGCACTGTGTAACGAAAAAGGAACAAACTGTTCATAAAAATAGAATCATTAAGCAATATATAAACAAATTACCCCTAAACATGTTTTGTGATACCTGTAACAAACTTGTGAAAAAATAATAAACAAAAAGCACGTAGTACAGCGTAATCTCCTATTAAATATTAAGAAATACTTCTATAATATTGAACTCTCGAAGGGAAGGAAATATAGCTATTAGCATTATGAATAAGGTATACGACAATTTATTACACATTCTAAACAAAAATAACAAAATAAAGGAAAAATTGGAATAAGGTATACAAAATGTTATCACTTTGAGGTTTAACACACATATATCAGAATTGTAAAGACAGTGGAGTGTATAACATGATTTCACATAGTTCAATCATTTTTTATAGGGGATAGGTGTGATATCTCATCAGAACGAAATTAATTATCCATACTAAGTAAATACCAACTGTAAACACATGAACTTATCATAATAGGCCAGCAGTAATCGAACCAATTGCACGATCGCTGCTTTTATCCGACGCTGCACATGGCTGGCAAGCGAAGCGAGCCACAAGTGTGCGACACTAAATTTTGTCACACGCAACACATTCATTTGATATAAAAGCATATTGGAAATCAATAAATCAGCAGATACCTAATTAGTCTGTACTCATCGCTGCTCCTAGCGAGACCGGGTAGACAAAAAATTCAAAACTACACAAATCGATAGTCATTAACAGTAGGCAACTAAACAAACCGCAACTAAACAAATCGATTCTGACTATCCTGGTTCCCAGTATCCGGTTCCGGAAGCACCGGAAATAGTGGTCATATATCCCAAAACTACACAAATCGATAGTCAGTAGTCAACTAAACATAACAGTAGGCAACTAAACAAATCGATTCTGGCTATCCTAGTGGTCATATATACCAAAACAGATCTCACTCACTTTTCTCAGCGATGGTTTGACCGATTTCCAGAAACTTAGATTCAAATGAAAGGTCGTCCGGCCCCTATAGAATTCCTGAATTTCATCCGGATCCGGCTTCCGGTTCCGGAATTATAGGGTAAAGTGTGTTCAATATTGCACACCGTCACTTAAACCGGCGAATCAAAAAACGTAAAAAAAATCTAAACTGGTTTCAAAACTACACAAATCGATAGTCATTAACAGTAGGAACTAAACAACCCGATTTCGGCTATCCTGGTTCCCGGTATCCGGTTCCGGAAGTACCGGAAATAGTGGTCATATATACCAAAATAGATCTCACTCATTTTTCTCAGTGATGGTTTGACCGATTTCCACAAACTTAGATTCAAATGAAAGGTCTTTCGGTCCCATATGGAATTAATGAATTTCATCCGGATCCGACTTCCTGTTCCAGAGTTATAGGGTAAAGTTCGTTCAATATTGTACACCGTCACTTAAACTGGTGAAACAAAAAACGTAGAAAATTTTCTAAACTCTTCTCAAAACTACACAAATCGATTGCCATTATCAGTAGGCAACTAAACAAACCGTTTCCGGCTCTTCTGGTTTCCGATATCCGGTTCCGGAAGTACCGGAAATAGTGGTCATATATACCAAAATGGATCTCACTCACTTTTCTCAGTGATGGTTTGACCGATTTCCACAAACTTAGATTCAAATGAAAGGTCTTCCGGTCCCATATGGAATTCCTGAATTTCATCCGGATCCGACTTCCGGTTTTGGAGTGTTAGGATAAAGTATTGAACACACTTTATTCTTGTACACCGTCACATAAAATATTTTCGGATGCAACAAACATTTAAATCGTAATTTAGAGTGCGTACTAGTAGAGTTTGTGTGTCATGTTAGATGGTGTACGGCCACCGACTTTGATTATACCGGTTCTCGGGTTCCGGTGCTGGAAGTGCATATAATAGTGAACCCACTTCGGTTTCTTAAGGATGACCTACGCAATCAAAGCACTGTTTTATTCTGTATGTTATGCACAAACAATCTCTTGGTTTCTATCAAAAATCGAAGAGAAAAATTTTGAATAGAATACCACATTATTATATGTACATGAGAAAAGCATCATTACACCACTAGGTGGATTAAAACAGGTTTTTTAATGCGCAATTATTACATGGCATGCACACTTTACGAGAAATAGAGGCTTATATAATACTTGAAACACAAAATAAACAAAAAAGCAAAAACAGGCCTAGAAGCTTACAAGGTGTTTTGGAGAAAAAGGAAACATTGAAAAAAGCTATTCAATCCATAAAATCAATTTTACAAAAAAACAGCCAACGCATTAGTTTACGAGATTGGGCTAAAGAAGTAGAAAATTATGAAGCTCTACAAGTTAGAATCAAACTTGCACTGAAAATTTAGACGAAACAGAATTGTTAGCTGAGAAAAAAATGAGCAAACCCAACATGGTGTCGGCCTCATCGTTAATTCCGGTTTACGATGGCAGTGATGATAATTTAGAAACAACGATAGCAACTATTAAAGCCCTTACGCCATTAATAAATGATGACAACCGCTACGCAGCGATTAATGTTATCATTTCAAGACTATCAAGCAAGTCACGAGTAGCTGTCGGTGAGAATCCCGAAAGTCTAGAAATAAAAACACAAAGATTAAACGTAAAATGTAAAAACCAACAACAGCCAGATGTTATTCAAGCAAAATTAAATGCTGTAAAACAAAATGATGATCTTCAAATTTTTACCGACAAGGTGGAGAAATTAACTCTTGACCTTCAAAAATGTTATTTGGCAGAAAACATCCCAGTAGATGCTGCTGTTAAATTAGCTACCAGCTGGAATTAAGGCCTTGACCAACGGAGTTCGTGACTCCGAAACGAGACTCTTGTTAAAGGCAGGGCAATTTGATAATTTAACCATAGCCATTGGTAAAATACACAAAAATCAGCACGAGACTGGAGCTAGTGTGATGTATTTTTCAAAAAATAAATAACAATAGCCAAAGACACAATAGATCCAGACATAATTTCCAAGTCACATCATTAAGAGGACAACAATATAACTTTACGAGAGGACAATATCGTCACACCTTCAATCATAATATTAACCACGGAGCTCACTATAAACAACGGTTCAGGGGACACCTAAGGAAACCGAGGAATAAATAACTCATGAGGTAGAAATACCCGTAATTACAATCGAATTTATTACAATGAATCGGAAAACTTGCAGGGCCCTCAACAGCAACAACAGAGCCAGAATCAACATGCTCAGCTTTTTGGAGGTGCAACCAACCACCAACATCCCACACAACAACAGTTTTCTTCTATTTTCTGATTTCAACCATACTTTATCGTTGATAGTTATTATCATTGGATTGGTTTGCTCTTTTTGTTTTTCAATTCTTTTGAGATTATTTTTATTCAACAGTTCTCTTACATTTTGTTTTACATGGCAGATCATGGCAAAAAGTAAATTCTAAACAGACTGGATGTGCAGGAGCACTTGCACGAAAACCAAAATTTCAAGCTTATTCTGATACTTGGTGTAGTGAGTGTACAGCTGTTTATTACAATGTACCAAATAATTAGGCGCCACAATCGCCAACGAACAATAAAAATTGCCAAATCGGTGGCTAGCATACAGAATGTGTAATCAAGAATATGAACCGTGAAATATAGTTCAAATAGTATAGTGATAAATGGAACCCAAAAGTGTTTCAACAAGAAGATGAAACAATTAATAGTGCAATCCAATCATAGCAAGAGTGCATTTAATAAACACAGCAATAAACAAAACCGTAAAAAACATAATAAAGATAATAGCGAAAAATGCAGAAATTCGATTTCTAGACGCAAGTGCAATAGTGACGTTGTTTAAAATATGTACAATAGAAGCGGTAACGAAGATAACAAATGTGGAGTACAAGGAACGGTTATGTGTCCTAGCCAGGCTTCCCAAATGTACCGCCGCGCGACATTATTATTGAGGCTGTCTTGCTACTCATTCCACGACAGCCTTGTGATAGGTTTCATCACGACAGCCCTAAGAAAAACGGTGCTGTACGGCCAACGTTGCCGTCATTCACTTCGTTCGACAGTTCATTCCACGACAGCCGAAGAAGCATGAAGTTCTCGCTGTTGCGACAGTAAACTTCGGGTATCAGTCACTGCGTTGTTTCTGTCGAGAGCAAAATATTACTCTCCCTTGACCAGGTCTGCGACAGTAGCCGATGCGGTTCAAATTTGTTGCTCTTGGTTTGCTATGAAGATTTGAGGCAAGCATGTAGGTTTTATGGTGATTGCTTTGCGCAGCGGTTGATCATTGCGCATAGCAATCACTGTTAGTAGGGTATTGATAACAATATAATTGATAATTAATAATATATGAAAAATAATATATGAAACGGATTGAAGAACGGACTTTTGTTTTAATGAATGGTTAATTGTATAAGAAAGCGATCGTTTCTTTTACAAGAGTGTATAAGTCAATTGAATCAGATTTTAGATGTAAACGGTGAATGAATGTTTGTAGCAAAAGATACTAGTTAGCGTGATTCTGAATAGCATTCAACTTTGCAGTCGACTTGTAAGTCTACGGGACTATTGCATGGTCAGTGCTGCAATACTACGGACACTAAGAATCTTTCTAAGTCAGAACTGAAACATACAAAATCTGGCTCGTTAAGTTCGTTATATGTACATTGAACAATCGAATAAAAACCTTGAGTGCAAAATTTGGAGTCGGAATTAGCAATGCAAAAATCATTTAGAAACTTATTTGAAGGACCGTACAACAAAGCTTTGAAGGCAAAAACTGAATGAAAAATTCCGGTTCTTCCAAAAAACATGTTTCCAAGCGTGGAATGCAGCATGGTTGCCCGTAACAGATTCTAATGTTTATTTCTTATTTTTTATTTATTCATTTATTTATTTGGGAGCAGGGAAAAGCCCGATGGAGCTGAAATTTACAATCTCTCTCTCCAGCAGGCATAAAACCTCCTCATCTTTTTATATCAACAGATTACAAAGATCCAACAGATATACTGCTTAATACTAAGGGCTTAAAGTAAAATTACTCCCGGCGAGGGTCAAGAGTGACTGGACGGTGACGTTGAAGGCCGCATCCTTCTGTCCGTGAGGGTCCGCGGGAAAACCCCCAAGTCACAAACACTCGGCGGGTGTCCGGCATGCATTCGAAAGAAGGTGAAAGCAGCAAAAGATTAAGTTAATTGTCTCAAAAGATGGTGAAAAGATGAAGAAGGGGGGATGCAAAAAGTATTAGTAACATCATAAAGATCTAGTTAGTTTCAAATAAGATGGTGGACAGCCGGGGGATTGAGAGAGTCGAGCGGATGTTAGAAACAAACCTATTGGTGAATATTATTCTTGGTTGCATAGTCGATAGAGAATGGAAGCAGACTTACTACGGGAGCACTAAACTAAACTTGTGGAGCTAAATCTAGAATTTAAGTATTGGAGTTGGAGGGACTGTTTGAGATTGTGTTTAAAAAAATTGTGTTATGGTATTGCGAGACAGGGTAAAATCAAATACATGAGAACATCGATTGAATAGACGACACATACTGGAGAAAGGTTCATTATAGCCATAATTAGTGCGAGCGGTTTGAATTCTCAGGAACTGATGAGATCGAAGATTTCGAGAATGAATATTTAAATTTAGTTTGCCTAACAATTCGGGGCAATCAATTTGAGATTGCAACAGATCTGCCACGAATAGTGCCCTGGAGTGATTTCGGCGAACAGATAACAGGTGTAGATCGATCAGTTTACAGCGTTCCTGATAGCTTGGGAGGTTGTTGGAATCTCTCCAAGGAAGACTACTATGAAACTTCTATATTCTATCGTGGAAGAGAGCCATTTACTTACACTTCTTATCTGTCCGGAGGTCCAAATTGAAAAGAGGACGAGTGCACTTCGTTGGCGTCCGGCTTGCTGAGGGATCAATTGAAAACCCGTGAGAGGAGAGAATATAGTGAGAGAGGATTGAGCGATTATGGCACCCTATAAGAAAAACCGGTAATTTCCCCCGGAGAACCAATAAAAGGATAGGGTTGCTCAAGTATATTAATTGTGTATCCCACATCTTCCTCTTTCTCACAAAAAGAATAAATACACTGAATTGTAGCTAAAGCATAATCTCCTAGCAGTTTATTATAGTATATATAATTATTGAATATCTATAGTAATATTAACATCCAAGATTATTTGTTTTTCTCTGTGATTATATTTGAATATTATAAACGAAGTTTTTTAGGTACTGGGGTACTCTTTTCTCCCTCTCTGATCGTCGTGTTTCTTCTGCAGGATTAGTTTCATCTCCTGTAAACATGTTATCTTCCCGCCATTGATTTACCTTTGTTGGTTTGGGTGATATGTCGTTTTAAAATATTTCCATCTTGGTTACTAAGTGTCAGGTTACCGTTATCTTCTTCCAATACGGTATACTTTTGGGGATCGAATCTGGACACTGCTTTCCCTCTTGAACTGCGTTCTGTTATGACAACGTCACCGGGTTTTACACGACACACTCGTGCTCCCCTTCGTGCGTCCTCCCGTTCTTTAGCTTTGATTTTTTTCAGATTTATCTCGTTGTTCTAGCAAGTTTTCGTCAAAATCTGATTGTTTGTGAATAAGCAGTGGAAGTCTTCGCTTGATCTTACGCCCCAACATAACCTCCTCCGGGGGGACTCCAGTGACTGTGTGAGCGGCCGCTTGTAGTTCAGCTTTAAAATCGGTGTTATTCATTGCAGCTGCAGTCATTGCTTTGTTTACTACTTTCATGTAGTTTTCAACTAAACCATTCTGTTGCGGAAACAATGGTGTTGAAAAAATTCGGTCAATACCTCTTTCAATGCAGTATCGTTTATACTCATCACCACTAAACGGTGGTCCATTATCAGATCGAATACTTCTAGGAAAACCTTCTCTTTCAAAGATCTCTTCGAAAACCCGTCTAGTGCAGTCGAAACTTGTGGAGTTTACGGTTCGTGCTATCAAAAATCTAGAACGATAGTCGACGATGAGTAGAATTGATATTCCACCGAACTTTATGTATGGGCCGTTAAAATCAACAGCTATCGACTCCCACACTGTTTTTGGGGCGAAAATTCTTTTCATTGGAGTAGGTTTCTCGGGGCGACCATTTGTGGCACACTTCCGACACGCATCAACCCACTTCGTAGCATCTGAACCCATTCCAGGCCACCACACACGTTCTCGAAGAATTGTTTTTAGTTTTGCCGCACTAGGATGACCGTCATGTGCCGCTTCTAGTGTTTTATTTCTTAATATAGTAGGAACTACTGCGCACCCTTTCTTTCTTAGAATTCCGTTAACGAAATCTAACTCTTCCGCGAGCGACCGGTAGCGTCGTATGTGATCCGACCATTGACCAGTCTCCAATGCAATAGCAGCTTCCTGCAATTCAATATCTTTCGCGGTTGCTTCACGGATATCCTGTTCCGTTACAAATCCTATCGCATTTACTTGCAACGTAGCAATTTCCCAAGGACTTTGTACGTCATCAAATGGCTCATCTGTACCAACGTATAAACGAGATGACGGGTCTGCAATATTTTCCCGTCCTCTAACATACTCCACCTCGTAATCATAAGGACTTAACCCCAACGCCCAACCATCTGCTCTGTTTAGCGCTCTCTTTGTAGTTTCACGCAGCCTATTCAGAATGAATACAATACCTCTTGCATCCGTGCGCAACGTAAAATGCCGCCCCAGGAGAAAATACCAAAAATGTTCAACCGCCCAAACGGCGCCAAGTGCTTCTCTCTGATTCTGCGGATATCTTTTCTCCGTAGCTGTTAGAGCTTTGGAAGCAAAACTAATAATGCGAAAAACATGGTTTTCACTCTCCTGGACAAGAACTGCACCCAATGCGTATGGAGAGGCATCTGTGTAAAGGATGGTCCTGTGATCTTCGGAAAAATAACCAAGAGTAACGGTACATTTAGCAATATATTCCTTCATATTTTTAAATGCATCTTCCTGATCAGGGCTCCAAGCCCATGTTGTTTTAGACGTCGTGGCCCATAATGGAGCAGCGATTTCGGCGAAATTACTCACATGCGGACTGATGACCGACGCGAGTCCTAAAAAACTCCGTAGTTCCGATATAGTTGCTGGTTGTCTGAAACTCCGAATATCTTTAATTTTCGTCTCGTCGATGTGGAAACCATCTTTGTCTAATTCATGACCGATGAATCGAATCCGAGTTTTTTCATATTCGCATTTATTATTGTTTAATGAAAGGCAATTGTTACGGAAAATCTGAAGAATTTCAGCCGTTATTTTGCAAAGCTGTTCTCTAGTTTCGGCGAATATAAGAACATCATCGATATAGATAATGATGTTTTCTACTTTTTCCAACAAACGACACATTTCCCGTTGAAAAATTTCAGGTGCACAATTAACACCAAACATTAGCCTCGTGAACCGATACATGCCATTTTCTGTTAAGAATGTGGTTAAATCACGGGATACTTTCGAAAGTTCAAGGTGATAATACGCGTTACAGAGGTCTAGTTTGGAGAAAAACTTAGCTGCATATAACTTCACCCTCATATGCTCTAGCAACGGAAGCCTGAAATACTCCCTTTTTATCGCTTTATTTGGTCCTCGCATGTTTACCACCAACCTGAAAGTTGAGAATAACTTATTATCGGTTAACCCTGTTAACTATGTTATATATGAGAGGTAGAAAATAAAATAGCTTTATTATCCTCCCTCTTCTTTTTTCTTTATAACACAAGCAACTGTAAATGAATTTGGAACTGGAAGGAGATTTAAAAGCATCTCTACCTGAAATCGTTTTTTTCTTTAGCTACAGCCGCCATTCCGCTGATCCACTCCGGTGCTCTTGTTACTTTTTCTATGATACCTGCCACTTCCATCTCATTTAAGCGACACCGAGCTGCCTCCCTGAATGCAGCAGGGACATTATAGTAGGCATTACGTTCTGGTGGAACGGACTTGTCAATACTAAATTTGACTTTTACGCCAGGGATTTTTGGAAATACGCTCACGATATTTGCATTTTCACAGTGATTGACCGACAGGCCCGCCTTCAATAGCATCAAATCGCTAGCTATTGACCTTCCCAGTAGGGAACGATTCCTTTTTTTGACAACGAGAAATTTAGCGTAAATGATAGGTTTGCATGATCCAACAACTTCCATCGAAGCATGAAAAGCACATGTAAATTCAAGTGGTATCGGTGCCCCATAAGCTCGTAACTCACATTCATTCAGGGTGCGGATTGGTTTCAGTTTTGCCACATTCGAATGGTATTCACTTTTAAGAATTCTCCAGTCATTTCCCCCCAATGATGTTTGCATCGGCTCCTGAGTCTATGAGAAATTGTATTTCGCTTGAATCACCCAAACGACAATTCACCAAAACATCACAAAGAGCAAGCATGCGAACATCCTGTAAGGAAATATCGATATTTGAGAAAAAAAAAACACTTATTTAAGTAAACATTTGACTGTGTGTATTTATTTCTCTATATAGTCTCGTTACCATTCATACCTGGCTTTGATTTTCATCTTCTGTCCAATCAGATGGGGTATTTTGCTTTTCCTCTGTAGCTTGAACATTACGTACTCTTTCGCGACGAAATGGCCAATTTTTCCACATGTAAAACATTTTTTGTTTTTAGCTGGGCAGACATCATGGGTATGTTTTGTACTATTACACCTCCAGCAACGAGCTCGACGTCCTTCATTGCGATTTCCAGTGTAACGTTGCACTCCTCTTTGACCGTAAAAACTCGCATCTCCTTTGTTCCTGTTAAACCGTTGAACGTTACGGAATGTTTTGCGAGATACAGCTTGAACCGTCGATCTGTTCTCAACAGTATTGGGAAAATCAATATCTGCCGTCAAAGCTTCCTTTCGTGCCGCAGCCTTCAAAGTAAGATCAATCCCATGACCATAGATTCGAGCATCTTCGGCTAGTCTCCTGTCACGCATACCCTTTAACAATTGGGTATAAATAAATCTATCTTCATCCTGGTCACATAGTCTAACCTTAGATTTTAAACGAGCAAGGAAACTGATAATCTTTTCATCCTTTCCTTGCGTCATCCTGTTGAATGTTTCGTGTTCCGTAACTGGATCTGTCAATTTTCGCAAATGACTATTCATGTTGTCAACCATGGCTTGATAACATCGCGGATCATTAAGACCAGGCTTCAATTTAGCGATGCTAACGATGTCTCGTAGTTCATCTCCCATGCACATAAAAAGATGCTTCGCAAGTTGAGCTGGGTCAATTATATTTGACAGCGATGCAGCAATCTCAAACTTTTCCAAAAAACGGTACCATTCCTCTCAAAGCCGGTTCGTAGGCACATTATTCGGGAAGTGTGGAGCGTTATCCAAACGCGCATTACCGGACGTATGCTTCGCTTCTTGTACAACTGTGGGAGGTTGAACATTATAACGCCAACCAACGTTAGATTCACGAGATCTCCCCGATGCCTGTTTGTCACCATTTGCCATGACTCCACTGTCACGAGATTCTATCTCTTCCGTTGCACCGACCGTATCCGAATCTATGTTGTCAACATATTCGTCACTCGGCCCTCCTGATGCATCGGAATGACACACTGACTCAAACGACGGAGCCCGAACGTATTTTCCAGCCAACATTTTGTAGAAAACAATTGCGAAAAAAAAACATATCAGCAAAGATCCACTTCACTATGAAACAAATTTGAATGTCTAATTAAAATGCAATCAATAACAAAGAAAAAAAAATCAATGTTAGGATTTGAGTAATTGCAACAGTGCACTAATTTAGCTAACACAACAATCTAATGCCGTTTTTGCTTTCAGCACTGCACCGGAGTAGTGCAGCAACGACTTTACTCGTTTAAGTTTGGTTTTTAATGAGGGCACCCTTTTTTGCTGTACACCGATGTAATGCTACCGTCGGAAACAAAAAACACTATAGATGTCGTAGTTTCTGTCAATGCGCACCGATACTGCAGATTGAACACGTTATTACTCGTGGATGCACCGCATGATTGTTGGCTACCACAGCACACTAATATGGTTGGGGTGGCTGTCTAAGCACACCAAAGTGATCAACTAACTCGCAATTTTCAGTGACTGTCACAGCACACAAACACGGTTGTCGTGATGGCTGTCCCAGCACACCAAAGTGACCAACTAACTCGAAAATTTTCAGTGGCTGTCACAGCACACAAACACGGTTGTCGTGATGGCTGTCCCAGCACACCAAAGTGACCAACTAACTCGCAATTTTCAGTGGCTGTCACAGCACACAAACACGGTTGTCGTGATGGCTGTCTCAGCACACCAAAGCGACTGACTCAATGCACTTTTTAGGACATATTGAAGTGGCCAATGAAACGCATATTTTCATTTTTTCGTCATATAACGCCAACTATCGCATCCTATTAATTCTGCCTCAACTTTGTACTGCACCACTTAATTTCATTTATAATGTAGATCCGTTTTTTCACTTCCGCTTTGGAAAAAAAAATAAAATGGCTGTTCGCTGAAGTACAATCTGTTCGATGATCAGACGAACGAAGAAACAAACCACTTAATTATACACGACTTTCACTTATCAAAATCGAAATTATGGACTACTATTTTTTTTAATGCAATATATGAATTAACAAAAGAAAATGCTAATTATATGACTGGCAGAATCGCCATTGTGAAACTTCTATATTCTATCGTGGAAGAGAGCCATTTACTTACACTTCTTATCTGTCCGGAGGTCCAAATTGAAAAGAGGACGAGTGCACTTCGTTGGCGTCCGGCTTGCTGAGGGATCGATTGAAAACCCGTGAGAGGAGAGAATATAGTGAGAGAGGATTGAGCGATTATGGCACCCTATAAGAAAAACCGGTAATTTCCCCGGGTGAACCAATAAAAGGATAGGGTTGCTCAAGTATATTAATTGTGTATCCCACAACTACGAAGAGCAAAGCGAAGAAATTTACGCTGAATAGCTTCGATGCGATTGATGTCCAGTTGATAATAGGGGGCCCAGACGACAGAAGCGTATTTTAGGTTAGAACGAACCAGTGCGCAATATAGTGCTTTTAAGCAATATATGCTTTTAAAGTTCTTTGTGACTCGAAAAATAAAACCAAGTGTCTTGGAAGCCTTAGAGATAATATACTCGACGTGATGTTTGAAACTAAGTTTAGAATCCAAAAGGACTCCCAAGTCCTTTACAGTCGATTCTCGCTTGAGAATAGTTCCGGAAATAGTATAGTTAAATACTACGGTTGTGCGTTTGCGAGTAAAAGAGATCACGGAACATTTAGATGGGTTTAATACCATTCTATTGAGGTTGCACCAGTTGGAGAAAAACTGTTTTTGTAGGAATCTGGCATCTTTGTAATCTTTAATAAGATGGAACAATTTAAAATCGTCGGCGAAAGATAATTTCAAGCATTGCATCGAATGGTTCAAATCGTTCAGATAAAGTAAGAATAAAAAGGGTCCAAGATGACTGCCTTGAGGTACACCCGAGTTAGCTCGAAAAGGTTCAGCTGTACAGTCTCCGATTTTAGTTATCATACTACGACCAATCAGGTACGAATGCAACCAATTCAAAAATGATCCATTGAATCCAAGTCTGTCAAGTTTAGCAATAGCTATTTGGTGATTTATTTTATCAAAAGCAGCGGAGAAGTCTGTATATATGGCGTCAACCTGCTGTCGCGCCTGTAGCGACTGAATTATGTAGGATGTATAACATACCAGGTTTGTAGATGTGGATCGTTTTGGCATGAATCCGTGTTGAGTTGAAGCAGTTGTGGGTAATGAAGTCCAAAACGATTATTTCAAAAAGCTTAGATACAGCACATAATGCAGCAATTCCGCGGTAATTTGATATATTGCTTTTATCACCTTTTTTAAATACAGGAAAGATGAACGATTTCTTCCATGAATTAGGAAAAATTCCTGAGCGCAAGGAAATATTGAATAATATCATCAAAGGAACCTGTAGACTTTCCGAGCAATTCTTAAGAATAATGGAGGGTATTCCATCAGGTCTAGCGCTTGATGATCTTTTCAGTTTAGTTAAGGAAGCTTTCACCATATCTATGTTAATAATGGGATGGGGACCAACGGAGGGGCGTAAAGGAACATTGTTGGCAGCTTCGAAGATGGTATTACTAGCCAGATTTTCTTCACAGAAAACGCTGCTGAAGTGTTTGCCAAAGAGATCACAGATATGACGCGGGGTCGATGCTTGCAGAGTGCCGAGCGACATATGATTAGGTAACCCTGATTCCTTTCTTTGTTCATTAACGTGATTCCAGAACCTTTTAGGGTGGGATTTAAGATTCTTCTGGATGCGACATTGAAAGGCATAGTGGAGCGATTTATTCAATCGTTTATAACGATTGTTGTGGGACAGATAATAAGATCTAGAATGAAGAGTAGGCTTTTTGGTGAATTTTTCAAAGCGCATCGTTTGGCTCGTTTAAAACGCTTCAAAGTTCGGTTTGACCACGGTGGACAGAGCGGTATTTTTCGTAGCTTTTTGGATATAAATTCATTAATAGCGTCGGTTATTTTATGTGTCCAAAGATCAACGGCAGAATTACAGTCACGATTTGATAGTAAATAGTTCCAATCCAGTTCCATCCGAAATCTATTCATTTCATTGAAATTACCATTTCTGTAGTAAAGAAAGTTGATTCGGAGACGTCATTGAAAACAACAGACGGAGAATCACGAATGGCAATGTGAAATGGGGGATGATGTTGGCAAGATTTAACAAGCGGGGAAGGGGCGAGGGTTATTAGGCATGTATTTATGAGTTCAAGACTAACAAAGCAAAGATCAAGCAGGCGATTGTTACTATTATTTTGTCGTGAATACGACTTACTTTACTATGGGGTGCCTTTTCAAAATTTACCCTCTGAGAGAGTGATAAGTTTTTGATCGAGAATATCTCTTGTTGAATCTAACGAATCAACATAATTTTTGCTACATGCCATCGGAAATATGATCACAATTTTATGATAAAATTTTCAGTTGTGTGACATAATCTCAAATAGTTCAAAATTAAACTTTTCTGAAATGTTTGGTATAAACGAGTATCAAAGAGGATAATTCATAAGGCGCGTTTGCCTTTCTCGTATTTTGAAAGCTCATAGCTCAGTGATCTGTGGAAGGATTTATATAATCTAACTACCGACAGAATCGAAATTTTTCAACTTAAACGTGTATAGTAAAATCAAATCAGCCCATCAGAACGCGTTCTGAGGAAGAAAAGAAAATAGCTGCTGCTGTACAACAAATCGTTCAAGAAAAATGTTCCGAAAAGTGGTGAATATCGTAGTGAGTTCCTCAATTTGGTCCTTCTGAATGCTAGAAACGAATCCCTACAGCATATTGATAGTTTTTTTCAATAAATTATGCAAATCCGAAATGAAATAATCGACATTAAAATTCTATATGCGGCTATTTTTATAGCCGTTAGGACCGCCCATTAGTAAAAAAGCTACAAAGGAAATCTCTTAACAAAAATTGAATCAGTTTGGATTCTATCGCCACTGCGAGCAGATGTGTTTTGTGTCATCTGCACAGCTAGTTTCGCTTTCGACAAGAGCGATTACGTCACAGCTGCCAGTCATTAGCATTGGGAAAAAAACAACGGTGGAGAGCATTGCACAATATCAGCCGTTCTAATGGCTCTAAAAGTTTTCTAAAGAACTATTAGGATTTGTTGTTCGCAAATCGAAAGGAAATATCCTCCGTTTAGTGCAAATCTAGAACAGTTTGGTTAGATTTGTGCACTTTTCGCTGAGTGAAATTCACAGTAATCGAGATCAAGTGAAGCCTTCTTTGTTTTTGCGAAAAATGTGAAAAAGGGAATGCTTGCATAATTCATACAATTGATCAACTAATTGATATTCGGAAGTGTTAAGGAACATGTCAGTTGTTTTTGTATTCACGACATCCAGTTATGTCTCTGACATTACCCACCCGCCTTTTTTTAACGTTAAACTGTACTAGTCTTGCAGTACTATAGCTATCAAGAAGTTTCAGGGAAATAGGTGTTTTAGAAGAGCTTGCAATATCGGGAAATATATAATTAGACGAAGAGCGAGACCGTTTAATGCCGGGGAAATTATAGTCGCCTATAATAATCACCTTATCGTTTCCATTTGGTTTTCAATTTATAAGAGCGAGTTCAAATGCTGATCAAACAGGTGCAGCGCCCTTAGCAAATTTTCCTTCGAATTTGCTAATATTGTAGAAAAAGTAAGAAATTGTGAAGGAAACTCTCATATCAGCGTAGCTGCAACCTTCAAGTATAAAATTTGTTATTGAAGCGTGCACATTTTCGAGCATTAGTCATCGCAACGATGTTTAAGAACAAAAGCTATTGTTATAAAACCATAGACAGCTCCGGGCATTAGTCAGCGCAGCAATGTTGTAAAAACAAAGTTATATTTTTTTACGGACACTGCCTCTGGCCTAGCGACAGTGGTTTCGGCTTTCGGTAGAACTTCGGGAGAAAGTCGGATGAACTTCCTACTTGAAATCACAAGCTCGGCTTGTACTAAAATCTTCGGGCTTCACCCGAAAGAAAATGCTAGGAGCTTAAAAACCCGTAGTTGGGAAGAGTTAGAGGGCAGTTCTATTTTAACGAGTGCGCGGTAAATAGCCGTTGGTCTCGGGCGTCGGCCCGTAGACAAATCAGAAGCAGTTCAGTTTTACAGAGTGCGGTAGCAAGGCGCGAGTCTCGGGAGTCGACCCGTAGACAGATTAAGTAGTTTTTGCTTCGAGTATTCGGGTTAGTTCAGTTCGGAGTGTAATACAGTAGCCGTAGGAATATGCGTGCATGGTGAGGCTTGAGTATCAAGTGACCTCAAAATCAAGTAAGAAATATTGTTTATAATGGGATATAATAGATTTCGGAAGGCACCTAAAGAATTGAGTGAAAGATTGCTGTAATGAGTGAAGATTTAACAGTTTCATGTGCAGTGTTTGATACTCATATGCGAGAAGAACAAAATAGTTAGACACAACCATTGCTCGTGTCAGGGTAGTGTTGATAATATACGACAACAAAAGTATGTGTTGAAGAATAACTTCTTTTATTAATGTAAGCAAGCAATTGTTGAGACATATATTCGACGAGATCACCATGAAGTGTTGTGAATAGATTTACAAACTCGTGGAGTATGCACTAGACTCTACTGTAGTAGGACATACGTTCATATGTGCATAAACCTAATGATATGCCGAGCTTAGTGAGACTGCGTGAAGTGTTAGCCTTATTAACAATCGTTAGTGACTTTTGTTAGATTGTGGGAAAGAACTCCTAAAACAGCCTAATCCTTCACTATTGAGAATAAGTAGCTGTCAAGTGAAAAGCACAAAAAAAATTGAAACTCAGAAAAGGTGAAATTCGTGATATTAAACTCAAGTACATGGGTGAATCAATACAATGACATAAAAGAGAAACCGAATTGAAGAGTATTACTCCGTATAGAACTGAAAGAAACATCCTCTTCGTTATTCTTCTCCCGCCTCCGCTCGGCCGGGAGCTTGCAAGTGGTGACAGCGATACGTGCTATAGTAGCAAGGACACGCCAGGACTACGGGCGAGGATTTCGGAATTGAGTATGTTGGGCGAAGTAGTGTTAGTATGGTGAGTCTCCATTATTTTATTAATTTTTTTTCTCGTTGTTTTGATTACGTAATGTTGCCACTTATTGTGAGCGCTAAATCATAAAAAAAATTAAGATGGCATTAGTGCGAAAATTTTTCTGATTTGTTTAACTCGCGCTCACAAGGACCAATATTATTTTTCTAACTACATTACTCACAATTCATCAACTGGTAAACGATATCAGAACTTTTCTCATGCCTACAGCGGGTTTCTAGAACAGTTATATACATTCCGTTGTCGAGCCATTTGGCAAGCAAAAAATTTGTTCAAGTTTCCTTGAAAACTGCGGACGTATAGATTACGCTCACAGTTGATTTGTTTACGTTTTGACCACGGTCAATACGAGCGCAGATGTTGAAGAAAAAAAAAACAACACCGCGATAATACTTACAAAAGTGGCCACACTAGCATAAAGGCCTAAGAAGTTTTTTTCTCCCCTTCGTTGAAGAGACACGCATATCACGACCAGCAGAACAGTTAGCACTGGTGTAATGATTGTAAGGTCAAGGTGACCATCCGAAACCAAAGCGTATGAGCGAAAGAATCGGCAATCTGACGCATCATTTTGCAAATAAGCAAAGGTAGCCGTCTGACATAACAAAACAAGTCAGCGAGCTAGGCACCAAGAGTGCATGCCACGAAGTAGATATTCAAATTTGGTGAAGAACCAACCCGTATGGGCGGAGCCTATAGCAAAATGCGTTGCTTGGTAACACACCAAAAACAATCGCGGCCATATTTGCGGGTAAAAGTCTGGCAACCGAAATAAAAACAGAGTACGGTAGCGGTATATGACAATAATAATAATAAACCGACATTGACTTTAAGTCGCGTACGGTAAACTATAATGCTAAACCACGAGTATGGTACGATGCGCTGTTGAAGTCTATGCCGTCGACCTTTATAACGGAATTAACAAAGACAGTTTGGTTTGCGCACACGGCGGGCATGACAAATTTGAGAGCACCGAGTTGGGCTGGCTCAATAATAAAGAAAAAAAATGCCAATGTGAACGAAATTTGACCACGCAGGGCTCGTAGCAGTTAAAGCTTTATATTATACAATGACCAGTAATTTAAAACTAGGTCAAGTTTGTTTACGATGAGTGTTCTTTTTGTTTGTCGACCATGACCACGGTCAAGATCGTAGTTTTTCACTGTTAAATAATGATAGGGAGTCGACGGAAATCGTACTGGTGGGGGGTAGTGAAAACAAAACTATTAGAAGCGCACAGCGTGTTTGAAAAATTCCTGCATATGTTAAAAATGATGCTCGTAAAAACATACAACTGAGGTTTTACAAAAATACAAGAGTATAAAAATGAAATGAAGAGCTACTAGTTGAAAAGATAAAGCGGCATAGCGAATTAAAGTCACATTGACAATGGCGAACGAAAATAATATTGAAGGCGGTGGTGCCTATCGATTTCCGATGCTAGAGGCAATACAATGTATCCCGGAATTCCACGGGCCAGTAGACGAATTAGAGCCATTTATTGTGCAAATAGAGTATTTTGCAGAAGACATCCCGGAAGGGGAAAACCAGAAACCACTACTAAATGTAGTACTAATGAAATTAAAAGGTAAAGCGGCAACCTTTATTAATAGAATAAGAGCCGACACAGTAAAGGATATATTCAGGAATTTAAGAGACGTATTCGGTTTGAAAATCACAGTAGAAGAGATTTTTATGAGGATCGAAACTCTCGAACAACAATATGGAGAACCTTTTGAACAGTACGCTGAAAGAGCGCTACGAATAATGGAATATATTGACACTCAGCAAGAGAATCAAGGCCAAGAGAAAGTACGGAAATCCTTCGCAGAAAGAGGATTAACGATTCATTTTATAGCAGGATTATCGAATGAAAGATTAAAACATTTAGCCAAAAATCATAGGCAGCTTAAGTTTCAAGAAATAAAAAAATTTCTAAAAGAGGAGGCGGAGTTCAGCTACTTATTATCAAATATTGAAAATCGGCTGCTATCCTACCATGCAATTGATAAACCAAAACTCTGGACAAACAATAAATATAAATTCTATCCAGGGGAGCAAATCGAAAATTCTCATAAACACAACCGAAGCTTACGCAACGAATATTATCGCAACAATGGGTGCTTAATCGAAGATAACAATTTTTATAATAATCATTTCGAAAACAATTCGAATAAACTATGGGTAAATTGCATGACATACAGTAATAGAAAAATATTTCGAAGATATGATCATAATATCAGGACCAGAAATATGCCTGATCAAATAAGATATGGAGCGTCAAGAAATCCGAATGCAAATTTAGTCAAGCAAACACGTCAAAAGCAAAATTGGGATCGATACGGGGAGAATAGAAATATAATGAAGAGTGATGTGAACAATCACGCCGAAGAAAAAGATAGCGAAAAACGCAAAGAAGGGATATGGGTCAAATTACATAAGACGAAAGACAACGAATTTATGATGTTGTTGAGATCGACAAACCAACCAAATAACGAGATGCAGTTGCTGGTAGACACTGGATCATTTGGCAACTTGATAAGTAGACGAAACGCAGAGTACATGGGAGCATATACAATTAATGATAACGAAATCATAGAATATTCCGGGATAACAGGTACTGTTAGAAAAACATTAGGTACCGTAGAACTAAACTTCATCATCGCAGGAAGAATTTTCCAAACGAAGTTCGACGTAGTGGAGAATTTGACTCCAGGGGGCATTTTGGGAATGACATTTATGAATAAGTATGTGACTAGCATACACAATGACCAAGGTTGGATATGCTTACGGAAAATACCTCTAACCTTTGAACCAAAAACAGATTCATATGGAGCTCATCAGAAACAGGAGAAGAGAGTCGCAAAATATGAGGCAGAGAACAATGTCAAAATACAGGAAAAATACCAAGCGTATGCTCAATCCAAGCTTAGTCCACAGGGTACGCAGTGTACAGAAATGACAAAAAAATATACGGGGCAATGGCAAGAAGGTATGCCGCCTCACGAAATGTTAAAAATAGATTGTGCTAAAAACAATCAGTTATTTGTAAAAGTTGCTGCAGCAAATAGGCCTAACGAAAAAATTAAATATTTGCTCGATACTGGAGCATTTTATAACGTAATGAGATGGGATACTGTCGCGAAAATAGGATCAGAGAAAATAAACTATAAAGATAATTTATACATTGCAGGCTTTGATGGAACTCAATCACAGACTATTGGGTCAGTAAAAGTCACGTTGGTAATTGGAAAAACTCATTACAGAGTTAGATTTTATATAGTAAAAGATTTGTGTGTTCCTGGAATCATTGGAGCAGAGTTTTTAAAGATATACACAATTTATGTCACTCAGAATTTCGAGTACATAAGCCTAAGTGTACCAAACGAGCACAAGAATGTGGCAAATACACCAGTAACAGGCAAAGAAAAGGTACACGCAACTGAGCATTATGGGATGCGTGCTGCAGATAAGAATGAGTGCAACATTGAAATAGCCACCCGCATGAATAATGACAGAAATAGCGAAGTAAATGATAATAATGGGAAGCCAAAGATGTCTTCAAACAGTGCAACTAAAGCAAACAACGATTTTGAAATAAAAAAATCTCCAAGTAGAAATAGGACAACCGAAAAACATACTGAAACTAATGCAAAGAGTGGCAAAAATGAAGTAATTATCGTAAATGCTGAAGTATTAGAGGGTAGTTTATCAAAGCATAATAAATATGAAGTGAATAAAAAGCACGTGAATAAAAATGATAACATTAATGCATCGTATCAGAGCAATTATGAGTTATACAAAAACGACGATCGTTCAGATAGTATGCTCCCCGGTTGTGTGACTAATATTACTCATGAAGAAGAAAAAGATTTTATAGGCGGAGAATGTGACGAGGAAGACAAATGTTTCCTTGATTTAGATTCAAATCAAGATGTAATTCTTACGGAAAATAAAAGATACGGTCAAATAACTGGTCGAGACCGAACGGAAAAAGTATTAGAATCACTAAATATGAATCATCTAAAAAGAGAAAATTTTAGAGATATAGAGAAGATTATGGCATCATATAGCGATGTATTCTATCTGAAGGGGGATAAATTAACTATCACTGATGCGGAAGTGCACGAAATTGAGACCACCTCAAACGTGCCTATCAACAAACGGCAATACAGATTTCCAGAAGCTACAAAGAAGCACATTAATGAAGAAATTGAAGAAATGCGTAGACAAGGTATCATAAGGCCTAGCAAAAGTCCGTGGAATGCACAAGTCCTATGTGTTCCCAAGAAGGACGATGAATTTGGTAACAAGAAATACAGAATCGTGGTTGACTTCAGGGCTTTAAATTTAGTTACGAAGCCATTTGTATACCCAATTCCACTAATTGACGAGATTCTAGATAATCTTGGAAACAGTAAATATTTTTCTATCTTGGATTTAAAATCAGGGTTTTACCAAGTACCAATTAACTCAAAAGATGCAGCCAAGACAGCGTTTTCAACTCCAAAAGGCCACTTTGAATTTACAAGAATGCCTATGGGTCTGCGTAACAGCCCGTCGACGTTCCAAAGATTAATCAATACGGTACTTTATGAGATAGAAGGGGTTAAAGCAATCGTCTACCTGGATGATATAATTGTATTCGGTGTTACCATCGAAGAACACAATGAAAACTTGCGCAAAGTTTTAGAGGCTCTCCGTCGACATAATCTAAAAGTCGAGCCAGGTAAATGCCAAATTTTGAAAAATGAAATAAAGTATTTAGGACATGTAATCGACAAAGAAGGAATTCGCCCTATGGAGGACAATATAAAAACAATTAAAGAGATGGCGGCACCAAAAACAGTCAAAGGTGTTCGGTCATTTTTAGGAACAGTAAATTTTTATGGAAAATTCATACCGCACATAGCAGAGAAACGTAAACCTTTGAACGATCTCTTGCGAAAGAATGTTAAGTTTACTTGGACAGAAGAGTGTCAAAAATCTTTTGAGGAATTGCGGAATTTTTTAACTTCTGACACACTGTTAGTTAGACCGAACTATAAAGATAAGTTCGTGATCACGACAGATGCAAGCGAGTACGCTATTGGAGCAGTACTCTCGAATGAGAAATCGATCGACAGGCCTATTTCATATGCAAGCAGAGGTCTAGTAGGTGCTGAAAGAAAGTACTAACGATCGAAAAAGAGTTGTTAGCCATCGTATGGGCAGTGAACCGTTTCAAACATTTTATTTATAATCAGAGATTTATTATATACACTGATCATAGACCGCTAATTTCAATATGGCATTTAAAAGAAACTTCGCCTACGCTAACGCGTTTACGTCTGAAACTTCAAGGGTTGAAAAGGGAAAGACAATGTTGTGGCAGACTTTTTATCCAGACTGCCCGAACAGGCCGAGCCCTTACACCCTATTTCAATAGTTACTAGACAGCAAAAGCGTCAACAGCAGCAAACAGAGAAAAATGAACTTGCAAAACGGAAAGACGCGGAAAATAAAACAACTTCCCCAAAACAACTGAAAGACGAATCAGGCAGGTTTACGTTATTTAAAAATAAACAAAAGACAGAATGGAATCCGCACATGGACGGATTAGAAAACATCGATTTTGGATGGGACGAAAAGGAAGATTTGGGAGCACTCTCATATTTCGAAGAATATGAAATATGCATAAATAACAATGACATCAAATTTGATCTGTTGAAATTTTCAAAACAAAAAACTAACGAAAGTGATTTTGATGGTACTTTCGTAATAGTAAACAGTAGATCAGCATATAAAGAACTAGCCGAGCTGATACACTTACCACACGGTTTAAAAGATTACCTGCAAAGTCTTGGCATTACATTCCTTTAGTGGAATTTGGCCTTTCTGTTTCAACAGACTTCGCAGCCGATTCTTAGTGTACAGAATCATTGCATGGCTAGTACTATGGATCCTACTGACACTAAGAATCCTCTCAGGTCGGGGTTCGAACATACGACAACTGGCTTGTAAGACCAGCGTCCTATGCGTTGAACCGCCAACCCGGGAAATTACCTGCATGGAAGAGTATTTTCAATTCCAGATCGTAAAATATGGGGATTGGTGCTAAATGGCTCGAATAGATCAATAACCGATACAAAAATTCTAATAGATGGGTTAGTAGATGCATTCACTAATTGCCCTGAAGACATGAGAAATGCAAAGAACATGCAAATTATCTCTTTTCGAAACATGCAGAAAACCCCTGGGGCAAATGTGTTGAGATTTATTGCCAAGAAATTTGATAAAATTTTCACACTATATGCACCGGAAAAAGACAGGATGTGGGTGCCAGAAAAAGATCGCGAAACTACATTGAAAGAATTCCACGATGCTCCGCTAGGTGGACATGTTGAAAGCAAACGAATGATGAAAAGAATGAGTCCACTATTCCATTGGACTAATATGCGGAAGGATATTGAAAATTATGTTAAACAATATAGCTCGTGCCAGAAAAACAAAATCGGGCGAGCGAACAAAATTCCAATGAGAATTACCACGACATCGTCCGAACCGTTCGAGAAATTGTATATGGACATAGTGGTTTTACCTGAGTCAGAATGGGGGAACAGATACGGACTTGTGATGCAGGACGATCTGACTAGATATCTAATTGTAGCACCGATGGAAAATCAAGAGAGTGTCACGGTCGCGCAAACTTTCGTGAATAATTATATATGTAAATATGGAACACCCGCCGAATTGGTAACCGATAATGGAACCAACTTTGTTAGTTCTCTTATGAAAAACGTATGTAAAATTTTAAAAATTAAGAAAATTACTACAAGTACTTATCATCCACAAGCAAACTTGGTGGAACGATCGAATAGGGAACTGAAAACCTATTTAAGACAATACGTAGGTAACGAACCGAAAACATGGGATCAATTACTCCCATTCTTCAGTTTCGAATATAATACCACTGTAAATTCCTCAACGGGTTATACACCGTTTGAATTATTATACGGAAGACGGGCGAATATCCCAAACTCCGTTTACAAATACGATAATGATGGTCTCTACTACGAGGACTACGTCAATGAAATGCGATCTACATTTAAACGACTTCACCATCAAGCCCGGGAGAATCTAATTGCGTCTAAACACAAGCGCAAAGAATTATATGGTAAAAACTCCAACGAATGGCAGCCAATGTGGGGAGACTTAGTGTTAGTAAAAGCCAATCCCACAGGCGCAGGACAAAAATTGCAATCACTTTGGAGAGGACCGTATGAAGTAGTTGCTCTTCCTAGTGAGCAAACAACAACTATAAAGAATGGGAATAGACTAGAAAAGGTTCACAATAACCGATTGAAAAAGTATACGGATTGAGAAACTGAATCTTACCATAGAATATTGAGATAATTAAGAAATTATCCAAGAAACATTAGAAAAGTAATAAAAAGATTCAAAATGGATACAAAGTGATACGCGGAAATAAACATAGTGTATTAAGAGTTTCATCGGAAAACTAAATGAAATGGAATAATATTAAAAACATAAGGGAAACTGAAACCCTGAAAGTAATTGAAATAAAGAAAAATAGGATACAGTTATAAAAGAAATTAACAGCAAACATCATACAATGATACGTTGACATAAGAATTCAACGAAAAACTTAAAACCACCGTGTAAGGAAAACAATTGATAAGATAAAAACATGAAAAATATACCAAGAAGGGAAAAATATCAGCGAAATATGTAAGATGAAAGTCGAAAGGAATCAATTCGAATACGAGGAAAAAACATGAATGCGAGCAGAAGGATATTAAAACTATTAAGAGGGTAATAAGAGGAGGTCAATAAGAAATAAAATTTTACTTATGCAATGAAACGAACACAATGAAAACAAATGGACACCAAACGAAGAATGAAAAATATGGTGAAACTGATGATTATAAACTGATGATGAAGATACATCAGAGGGACAATAAAGCAATAGGTTACATTGTCAAAGAAGATATATAATGGGGGGAAAACATAAAAAAAGGAAAAAGAGAGAGTATACTAAAAAAATTCAAACATATAGTTGAAGTAATCCAAAGTGGAAATAAACTATGGGAAAATATGGGATTCTAATGATCGTAGACGAGTCAACCAATCAACTAACCGTGCTGGTCATAAGAAAAAAAAATTATTTCCAGAGGAAGATTATAGATGTGAGAAAAATGTGTTTTTGGGAGGAAGCTATAATGCTACAAATTAAAATGAACTTGGGAAAAGTTACAATGCGTTTAGAAAAAAACAAGAGTATATTACACAAGGGAGGTAAACATAATGGCATAGAATACGGAAACAATGTTATAAATAAGGAGAATTTCTATGGTAAAATAAGATGGTTTATCATTAAATAACATAAAACTAACACTGAAAGGACACTAAAAGAATACTTCGAATAAAAAAAGGTAAATAAAATAAAGATGAGATAAGACGGATACGACAAGAAAAGGATAAGACACAAGCGAACAGACTATCAAAACGACGCTGGCCAGCAAATAATTTCTATATAATGTATGCATTTATGCAATGATACTAGTATGAGTGAGCAAGTGTGTGTGGACAAGGGGATCGCGACCCCGGAATGAAAAAAATGAAAGATGCATACAATATGAATGAATTGAGGATTTCTTAAGTGCAAATTACGCACTCAAATCAAAATGTCAATAAAATACAGATACAACAATATGAACATGTAAAAGTTACGAAAACACAATAAAAGTAGGATACAATAAATAATTAAAATATTATATACCAAAGAATTCATGGAGGATTACAAAAATACATATATATGAAAAACTCTGCCACTAACAAACTAATAATATTTTAATACTTTATGGGTTACCGTTATTATTGGAAAAATATTAAAACCCAGATTTGAGTATAGTTTTAGAAAGGAAAAACAGGAACACGTACCGAAAGAACCAGCTCAAGTAGTGGGGGAGAGAAGCTGCGTCATGAGCACTACACAACCGACCAGTATTAGAACGGAAGGACGACTTCTGAAGCTATGGAGGCAAGGATGGTAAGACACCATTAAAATGAACACGGTATAGAAGCTAGTTGCGAGAAAAATTTAAAATACTTTATGGGTTGCGAGAAAAATTAAAAAAAAGGTTTAGAAAAGATTCATTATAACCTGCAACAAGCATTCGCATGCCGCAACTTTAATAACAATTTATATCCACAGACAGACGTATTGTCGACAGACGGGTTGTCGACCTGTATCTACGGGTTAAAGGTACCTCAACAAAAAAAAAATATAAGTAAACATAAAAACCTCTCGATTAATGGAAAAGTACACGAGACAACATATAGACAAATAAATATATCGCAGAAACACTTAATGCATAGAAAAAAAACATAGATTCAACTGATAGAAAGAAGAAATATGATAACGAAAACAAAACAATTTAAGATGCACAAAGATATGATAATAAAAAAAATACGATGCACAAAGTTATGATAACGAAAAAAATATAAGAGAATATGATGCACAATGCGATTATTAAGAGAAAAAAATATACGTATATACAAATAATAACAATCACAGAATAGACAATAGATCACGTAAGACGTTTATAATGATAATAACAATCATAGAATAGAAAAATGATTACACTAAAGGCACAGAATCATACAAAATGAATAAAAGTTTTTTTTTGGAGTCCCAAAACTGTGTGTGTGTGCCCGAAAATAGTCATCGCAGAAGGAAGGATGTCAGTAGCTTAGCCAAGCTACCTAAAAGAACGAGAGGGTGTGATCGGATGCGGTGGCAAGTTGAAGACAAAGGAAACCGGGGAATCACCAAGACGTCAGAAGGAAGAACAGCAGAGTTGAAGATCGAGGCAATTACGAGTTGAAAAATCGAGTCAGAAAATTTACAAAAAAAAAATTAATACGGAAGACGGGATAACAAATCGAAATAATGGCAATGCTACAAATTGCTACATCAAGAAGTACAACTGATATCAAATTTCGAAGGAAGTAAATGCAGTCAACACAGTTAAAGATGACTTGCATGGGTATGCCACAACGTTACAAATTGCTACCCCATATTTTATTCAGTGAGCATCGTCAAAAGCTCAACTGAGTACCATAAACCAATATATGAAAATCAAAGTTTATTAATACGCGAAAATTTAAACAATTGGTTGTTTAAAAATACACTACGAAGAAAATAACCACGAAATCAAATGAAATGCATAAAAGACGCTAGGAGCCTCAACACATTGTACCCAACGAGAAGCCATGATGAGAAGCAACAATACAGAATACCAATACATGTCTAATCAACGAAGAAGCTTCATCACATTTTTACGAAACTAATATTACTACCGGCAGTAATCTCAATGAGGCCCAAAACGCAAAAGAATCAATGATCAATTTTCGACTATGCCCAACGAAACAAGTACCTAAACAACGAGAAGCCTCACACGTATCACCAACACAGAAGAAAAGCTATTAGGAACGAGAACGACACGGAACCCAGAGTCCGAGACTAGCAACCGTTCGATCACCCCACAGATAAAGTAACTATAGAAGCATACCATGGGACAGGATGGCATCAGAGGAGAGCACACACACACGGACCACCGTAAGGTTAGGAAATTTAATTTGCGTATAGCCAAAACATGTAAACAAGTCCGGCAATAGTAATTAGAAAAACAGAAATTTGTGATCCAGCTACAAACCTTAATGTTATAAACCAGCGCATTCGACTTGATGTCTACCCTTCATGTAACATCAAGCTCAGTAAGTAAGGGGGCATGCAGCGCCCTTAGCAAATTTTCCTTCGAATTTGCTAATATTGTAGAAAAAGTAGGAAATTGTGAAGGAAACTCTCATATCAACGTAGCAGCAACCTTCAAGTATAAAATTTGTTATTGAAGCGTGCACATTTTCGAGCATTAGTCATCGCAACGATGTTTAAGAACAAAAGCTATTGTTATAAAACCATAGACAGTTCCGGGCATTAGTCAGCGCAGCAATGTTGTAAAAACAAAATTATATTTTTTTACGGACACTGCCTCTGGCCTAGCGACAGTGGTTTCGGCTTTCGGTAGAACTTCGGGAGAAAGTCGGATGAACTTCCTACTTGAAATCACAAGCTCGGCTTGTACTAAAATCTTCGGGCTTCACCCGAAAGAAAATGCTAGGAGCTTAAAAACCCATAGTTGGGAAGAGTTAGAGGGCAGTTCTATTTTAACGAGTGCGCGGTAAATAGCCGTTGGTCTCGGGCGTCGGCCCGTAGACAAATTAGAAGCAGTTCAGTTTTACAGAGTGCGGTAGCTAGGCGCGAGTCTCGGGAGTCGACCCGTAGACAGATTAAGTAGTTTTTGCTTCGAGTATTCGGGTTAGTTCAGTTCGGAGTGTAATACATTAGCCGTAGGAATATGCGTGCATGGTGAGGCTTGAGTATCAAGTGACCTCAAAATCAAGTAAGAAATATTGTTTATAATGGGATATAATAGATTTCGGAAGGCATCTAAAGAATTGAGTGAAAGATTGCTGTAATGAGTGAAGATTTAACAGTTTCATGTGCAGTGTTTGATACTCATATGCGAGAAGAACAAAATAGTTAGAAACAACCATTGCTCGTGTCAGGGCAGTGTTGATAATATACGACAACAAAAGTATGTTTTGAAGAATAACTTCTTTTATTAATGTAAGCAAGCAAATGTTGAGACATATATTCGACGAGATCACCATGAAGTGTTGTGAATAGATTTACAAACTCGTGGAGTATGCACTAGACTGTACTGTAGTAGGACATACGTTCATATGTGCATAAACCTAATGATATGCCGAGCTTAGTGAGACTGCGTGAAGTTTTAGCCTTATTAACAATCGTTAGTGACTTTTGTTAGATTGTGGGAAAGAACTCCTAAAACAGCCTAATCCTTCACTATTGAGAATAAGTAGCTGTCAAGTGAAAAGCACAAAAAAATTTGAAACTCAGAAAAGGTGAAATTCGTGATATTAAACTCAAGTACATGGGTGAATCAATACAATGACATAAAAGAGAAACCGAATTGAAGAGTATTACTCCGTATAGAACTGAAAGAAACATCCTCTTCGTTATTCTTCTCCCGCCTCCGCTCGGCCGGGAGCTTGCACAGGGACATATCATTGATGCGATCAGGCGGGATATAAAGAACACAAATATAGAGCGTGTAATCTGAGAACATGAGAGCAACCCAAAGCTGCTCGACACCGGTGCAGTTCAAGAGAGACAAGTGTTGAGATTTGAATTTTGAGCGACAGGTGAGTAATACACCACCGCCGCTTTTTTATGGCTGTTCTGCTCGGTGCGATCCTGCCTGTAAACAGAGAACGTATCACCGAATATTTGCTTAGAGAGAGTGTTGCCGTTTAACCATGTCTCCGTAAATAAGTATATGTCGTAGGCACCATCAGAGCAAGCGAGACGATAATCTTCAAGAGAGTAGTTGATTCCTCCAACGTTCTGATTGTACACGCTCAGACTAATGTTGTCAGAAATTTTGATTTTTGCTGGAGGGGAATAGGTTTCGGTGAGCGACGCATGGGGGATCGTGGGTACACTGGACGAGCCGTTTTTGATGGAATTGACGGCATTCGTGGAGATTGCAAGCGAGTGCTGTTGTTGATATATTGAAGCCGTGTAAGTGGGGGAGGCGGTGAATTCGGTATATGATGAGCTGCCTGTTTCGAACTGAGTGATAAAAAAGGGAGATAGATATGCCATGTGGCCAGAATTCTGGTGAATTGATCACCTTTTCAAAGGTATTTGGAACGGCTATTTTGAAAGAGACAAAAGAAAGAGGTCTGTTAGTAGTCAAACGTACCAGTTTTTGACACCTAATTAAACTTCTGCTACACTCAATTCTAGAACTAACATAGTTAATCATATTTTCCTCAGTTTCAGTAGGCATGAATCGTGTTAAGTAGTACCAATTTTCGGTATCAGGTTGAACGGGGGGAGCTACTAATAGAGGTACACGTTTATTTCTATAATCTATTGCGCGGTTATTTTCAGTTTGTCGTTGTGGGAGGGGGGCTATGGTGTTTACTACAGTATAGGCAGGGGAGATTGTCGGCGGAAGAGGGCCAGTATAGGGAACAGCTGATATAACAGAAATGGTAACTTGCCTGTTATTGTTTGTAGACGGTTGTGGCTGCCGAGGCTGCACTGAACAGGGCGGTACTGTTGATGAAGAACTAGTAAGTTGGGAAGCTGCATACGACGATGGTTCTTGTACTTCCTGGATAAAGTTACTACTAATGTCGGTGATGGTAGCTGATGACGGATGATGTGAATCAGAGTTCACGGTGGTAGTGAGAGGCATCACTGGCTGAGTTGTAAACAGTGGTTGCGTTGAAGTGGAGCAGTTACTGGTTGCTATTGGAACTGTATTCTCTCCTATAGCGGTGGAATTTGGATGAGAAGCAATACTTTCCAAATTTATGGTACATGACGCAAGGATGTCATTGGTGGGACGATTGTTTACTGCTGCGTCAGTTTTGGCGATTTTTGTCGTGAATACGACTTACTTTACTATGGGGTGCCTTTTCAAAATTACCCATATGGAACAATGGGCGGAACTTAATTGTGAATATCTCGACTTGTATTAATGGTAGCAACATAATTCTTTCACCATTTCATAAGAAATATGATCAGGAATTTAGGATAATATTTTGAACAGTGTGCGATAACCACAAACAACTCAAAAATAATGTTTTCTTAAAATTTGAAAACAACGCGGAAAACTCTTTACTTTCGCTTGGGTTTTTCGCGCAAGGACGACGATTTTGTGGTAGTCAGGCACATATCTTCAACTGAATGCGTATAAAAGGGGGACCGTGGTCGAAAATAGATCATTTCTTTTCGTGCGTTCGGTGGAAGCAGACGTCGTGGGAGTGGAATCATCAACCAGCAGCGACGGAGAATGCACCTTCTGCGTGATTAAAACCTCAAACGCTCAGGTCGCATCTCTCATTCGTTTGCTGGCCATCGAGGCGAGAGGACTGGCATCGCGGGAGTTAAACTTTCAACCAGCAGCGTCGGAGAATGCACCTTTTGCGTGGTTAAAACCTCAAACGCTCAGGTCGCATCTCTTATTCGCTTGCTGGCCATCGAGGCGAGAGGACTGGCATCGCGGGACTTAAACTTTCAACCAGCAGCGCCGGAGAATGCACCTTCTGCGTGGTTAAAACCTCAAACGCTCAGGTCGCATCTCTCATTCGCTTGCTGGCCATTGAGGCGAGAGGACTGGCATCGCGGGAGTTAAACTTTCAACCAGCAGCGCCGGAGAATGCATCTTCTGCGTGGTTAAAACCTCAAACGCTCAGGTCGCATCTCTCATTCGCTTGCTGGCCATCGAGGCGAGAGGACTGGCATCGCGGGAGTTAAACTTTCAACCAGCAGCGCCGGAGAATGCGCCTTCTGCGTGGTTAAAACCTCAAACGCTCAGGTCGCATCTCTCATTCGCTTGCTGGCCATCGAGGCGAGAGGACTGGCATCGCGAGAGTTAAACTATCAACCAGCAGCGCCGGAGAATGCACCTTCTGCGTGGTTAAAACCTCAAACGCTCAGGACGCATCTCTCATTCGCTTGCTGGCCATCAATGCGTGCTGGTACTGGATTCTGGAACTGTATTTCGGAACTGATTTGAGTTTCGAAATTGCAGTTCTAAAATTGAAACTGGATTCTGAGTCTGTTATTGGATCTAAATTTAGGTCTTGAATTCAGGGTCCAGTTTTCTATACCAGACTTCTATTCGGTTCTTTTTAAAACCATAATAATACTCCTAAAGAATTGTGCGGAATTTAATTTACTGTAGCTCTATACAACCCATATTTTATTCATGGCGAAAAATCGTTCATGACGAAAAAAAATAACATCTTCAAATTTTGGCACTCAAAGGGTAGTGATTCGCCCAGAATGACGGAACTGAGAACAGAGTTAAACCGACTATCCAGTCATAAACTATCCACAATCAGTGACGCACTGTTGGATTTTATCGCTATGACAAATCAAGGTTTAAGCTTAATCAGTTTCAATGTTCAAAGCTTAAATGCTCATGCTTCAGATTTTTTCACTGACAATATACTAACCAAAGTTGATATTTTAGCATTTAGTGAAACTTGGTTGGACAATTGTTCTGCAGTGAGTATAACAGGCTATAATTGCATCGCCGAATATAAACGTTCTAATTGTAGAGCTGGTGGTGTTGCAATTTACCTAAAGGACACTGCGTCTTTGATTGCTACTGCCCACATTATCAGATCCGAATGAATTCCGAATGGATTCCGAATGGATTCCAAATCAATTCCGAATCGGCGAGAAATTTCCATTCGGAATTTCATGTGGAAATCATAATGAATTCCGAATCAATTCCAACTCCAGTGCAACAACCGATTCCGAATGAAATATCTCCAACAACCGGTTCGTTTGGAAATCATTCAGAATCGAGTAAGAAAAGCTAAATGAATTGACGTTTAAGATTCTTCTTCTTTATTTTCTTTTTGTTTTGTTTTGGTATATATATATATATATATATATATATATATATATATATATATATATATATATATATATATATATATATATATATATATATATATATATATATATATATATATATATATATATATATATATATATATATATATATATATATATATATATATATATATATATATATATATATATATATATATATATATATATATATATATATATATATATATATATATAATACAAATAGAGCAAATAGAGGTTGTATTTCAACGATATTTATTTATACATAAATTCATATTAACTGCAAAATAACATGTTGAGTTCATCTTCCCATTTATATTTTTATTTAACACGGCTCTACGAATAATCTGCATTCAGCTGCACGTCGTTGCAAAAAAAACCTGTTTATGTGAGAATATTAGTAACATGATTCAAAACCTTCAGCTGTTTTCTGTTGGTGTCATTAAAACTATAAGGAATTTTTTGAATTGTAGCAACAACATTTGTTTCCGATTCCTTTGGGAAGATTTCCAAGGTGAGATCTACAATCAAAGCATAGCATTAGTTTTCAACCTTTAGACGGAGTTTATTACAATCTAACTTATCAATCTTGACTAACTTTTTCGATGAAACTGTCATCGTGTGATTAGTGCTGTGAGTTTTAGATCATTTCGCGATTGATTTTCGCTTCTTGGTTTTGGGTATTGCGAGGTTAACATTGGCTATCGATGAGGATAAAGTCATTTGAACTATAAATGGAAATTATCCAGCGATAGATTCGAATTATTAATTCTTGCCATTCTTAGTAAGATAAAATCACCAAATAAAAGGTAAATAGAATAAGATCATCTTCCGCTGACAACGTTGATGTTGTGATCTCTAACTTTAAAATGTTGGTGGGAGCCTTCAACTGACTTGCATTCAATGACGAAATGATGGAGAATGGAGCGTAGGTTCATAAATCCCGAGTAGTAACAGTCGACTAATTTTGACTGTGACGGACTATATCTTGTGAACAATCTAGAGACATAGATGGAAAGGATTGTAGTGGACGCGATTGGATGATTGGTATAATGAAAAATTTTAAATTTATAAGAAAACTCCGTATTTGGGAGTTTTTGAATATTTGCAATTCATATCGTATATTTTATATCCAAGTTCATAAACTTGCTCATAAAATCAATGAATTTAATGTTATCTGTTTTGAGGCATCTATATTGAAATCCCTCACAACTATCAGCAGCGTATTTTTACGAGAATATAAAAAACTGGAATGTTCATCTTTGCGTTTTGATTGGTTGGTGCTGACATTGGTCAAATAAGACAGGTTTTCTAATAGTGTATTATTAAAACATTCCAATGTTGTTGCAATACACGTTTACTTTGAAAAATTTCGAATCTATTGGTAGTTAGATTATATAAATCCTTCTACAGATCAAAATACGAGAAAGCCAAACACGCGTCATGAGTTCTCTGCTTTGATACTTGTTTATACATTTTGGAAAAAAAAATAATTTTGAATTATTTGAAATTATGTCATACCACTAAACATAAATTGTGTTGATACGCTAGATACAACAAGAGACATTCACGATCATAAACATATCGCTCTCCCAGAGGGTAAATTTTGAAAATATTAATGTAAGTCGTATTCATGACAAAAAATTACCTTTCAAGTACTGTATTGTGCACAGATCAGCAGCGCAAAAAGATGTTGGTGGATTCGGTGTGTTTTTAACGCTATTAGCTATTTGTCCTGTCCAGGTAAATCTACCGCACCGCTTCAATAAATTTCGTAGGTTATCACGCAGAAAGCTGAACATATTATTTCTATCACCTTTTCGGTAAATCTGTCTTAGTTTTGTCTCCCAAGAAATTCCTCCTTTACGTAAATTAGATTCCAATTGTAACAACTGATCCATATTCTCTATCGGCCATATTATTGGTACGTCATGAGTATTTTCTTTCATCAATTGATTTTCAAGTTTTGAAATGCTGTTGCATACTATGTCCATTTTTTTAACTACAATATCCAATTTGCGGTATAACGCCCGTGTTATTTTCTCTAAAAAATGTAATATATTATAGGTAAATAGTAATATATACATACGCAGATATATATATATATATATATATATATATATATATATATATATATATATATATATATATATATATATATATATATATATATATATATATATATATATATATATATATATATATATAAAGTTATGTGATGTTATGACTTCATGAATATTAGTTTCAAATTCTAATCTGTATGAAAGGCATCTCTATTATATACATATTTTTTCAATTCATATTTTAGAAATACGAACTATTAGGAAATAAGAATTATGTTGTTATATTAATAGATTATTCAACTTACCGCAATTACAACCAGGTTGGTTTGAGCCCACTTCACATTGTGTAACTGAAAGTTTGTTTAAATAAATTTGAGAAAGTAAAATCTCATGGACTCATATATATATATATATATATATATATATATATATATATATATATATATATATATATATATATATATATATATATATATATATATATATATATATATATATATATATATATATATATATATATATATATATATAATATATATATATATATATGAATGTAATGCTTGTAACGGCAGAACTCCGGAACTTAAAAACGGATGGCCAAACCTGGCACAGGCACTTTTTGCTGTTCAGAGATAATCATGAAAGTATTTTATATGGAAGGAAACGTAGAAAGATGTAGTGATGCCTTTCAAAAGGGTTGGTTTAGTAAGTGTTTGCTAACTGGGGGAATTTGAGGTACAAACAAAAATCGACAGTTTTCGACAAGCACAGATATTTATTACAACTAAAAGATGGTAGTGAGGACATTTATACACGTGAAAGGGTAGTAAATGTATCTAATGAAGAAGCTCTCAGTCGAATTGTTGGTATATATCGGCATAGTTCCATAACAACTCAGTAAATTTTTAATTGTTCCGGATCAGCTTAGATGTTCAGGGGGTGTTTATTGTAAAATTTATTTTATTTGTCGACAGACTGTAAGACAGGGGGGATTGAAAATAAATTTTTATTTTTCAATTTCAAGATCATGTTAGATAGTATTGCTTTTGTTAATTTAAATGAAATGCAAAATTTTCAAAACAATTTCACAAAATATGATCCCATTTTGCCGGGAAATTAAAAAAAGCCTAAGGGAAATTAATCTTCAACTGAACACGAGTGTATGTAAGTTTCAGCATAACTACGAAAAAACTAAACGAATCGCCTCCAAGTTTGGCAAAAGTACCAACAGCCTGCATCAATACTACAGAAATGGTCATGAGGGTAATCATGTGTACTATAGTAAGTTCACTAAGTAAAGAGGTGTTCAATGTGAAATTTATTTAATAAGCAACAAAACTTCTTGACTAATACAGATACTACTTTCACATCAAAGGTGATTATATAGTTTTGATTAAGGGAGAGGGAATGATAATAGCTATCGATCGTTGTAGTTTTGAGAACCTTTAAGTATTTTTTTTACGATTTTTATTTCGCTGCTTTAAGTGACGGTATAAAATTTGTAACACACTTGACCCCATAAATTCGGAACCGGAAGTCGGATGAAATTCAGGAATTCCTTATGGGACCATGAGAGCTTTCATTTAAATTTACGGTTGACGAAATCGTTCAGCCATCTCCGAGAAAACCTAGTGAGATTATTTATTATTTATTATACATACAAACATTGCTCAGCTCGACGAGCTGAGTCGAATGGTGTATTACACTTGGCCAATTTCTACTAGTCGAATTTTCAATTGATTTCATAATCTTTCTATATGAGAAAGGCAAAACCGTACGATATATTTACCTTGGTCCAATTTTTTTTTGTTAACTATTGCTTGATCCTTGACCTTTTCATATTGCTGAGGATTTGCATCAAATTTAGTCTTTTTCAATGGCGCTGTAAGAAAGAATGGAAAAAAACCTTCTTAATCCACCGAGTGGTATGATAATGCCTTTCTTTTTCTTCGGAACAGTATCATGAAAATATGTTTTACCTTTTTATTAAATCTAAATTTGTAAATATTGGTTCTGCCATCTACGAGAAAAATTAGGGCATATTATTTGAATTTTTTAAACATTTAACCCCATAACGCCGGAGCTGAAAGTCTAATCCCGTTGAAATTCAGGAATTTTGTATAGGATGAAAACACTTTTCATTTGAATAAAAGTTTGTGAAAATCAGTCAAGCCATCTATGAGAAAAGTTAGTGCAAAAAAACGTTACATACACACATACGCACATACACACCGACATTTTGCGTACTCGACGAACTGAGTCAAATGGTATATGACACTCGGCCCTCCGGGCCTCGGTTCAAAAGTCGGTTTTCACAGTGATTGCATAACCTTTCTATATGAGAAAGGCAAAAAGCAAAACATACAAAATATAAACATCCCCATTCAACGAATCAATCCGTAAATAGGTTGAGGGCACCCTTAATCACTCATCTAGCCTCCATTCATGTTATATATTGAAACTATGTGTTAGAGCGAGATCTGTTATCTCTGTGCAATGGCTCAAAGGCTAAGATGAAACTTGATGCATTCATTCTGATTTTATTTTCAAAATCAGAACAAATTGGGTAAAGCAGCACGTTCCTTATTTGACAATGAGTGCCTTTGTTTGAATGACTCTTGATACAATTACCTTATATGCGTGTGGTAAAAAGCATGAAAACCATTTCGAACAGACGAAAAAAAAATCAATAAATAGAATCATCAATTTAAGGAATTTCTTAGAAATTGATGCGTAAAATGGATTTACGCATTTACGTCTTATCATTTGAACCTACGCATTATTATTTTAACAAATATGTCCTGAGATAATTGAGGATCCGGCCTTAAATTATGAACTATCATATTAGATGAAAATGGAAAAAAATACCAGAAGTTGATGAATTTCCTTCGCGCTCCATCCGGTGCTTGTGTGCTGTAAATAAAAAAATCAATACATATGTTTGAATAGCTGCTATTCAGAATTAATCATACCTTCGCGAATTTCATCAAAATCGATAACAAAATCATCTTTAGCAGTACGTGACTTATTTTTACGTTTATCGACGTTTCCTGGGACCATTAGTTCTCGTATGTTGTCGTCATCTAAGTATTCGTACTCAAAATATTCTTCGGAAACGAATTCCGAGTTCGTCGATGTTGAAAACTCAGCAGTCATTATTCGCTGTGAAGTAACGATGTTAATACAGATATTCCATTGAATCTCAGCAGCATTGCTTTGGTAGCCACATGAGCGTTTATCTCTGTACTTGTTTCAGTAAACAGTACCTCCTTAGTGCAAAATATACCTAGGTGGTCAGATCCAAGATAAAATGGAACAAGATACAAAATCTTCTTGCAGAACAGAACATACGATCGACTTGTTCTTTCAATTTTGTCAATTTTGAACATATGATTTTGATAAAATACAAAACTATCTTTGCCTTCTATACCATAGTTTATATTAGAGTCCGAGACTATTCTTTCATAAAAGCATGTTCCTTGAATTTGTATGATTTTGGCATCACGTTTATAGTAACTGGAAAACTTTTGTGGGTTAAAACGAATTTGTTCTTGAAGACGGTTTCTTATCTGTTCCAACGGTTTTGGTGCTTTCTTAGTCATTTTCACGATTTTTTGTAAGAAGTTCTCGTATGAGAATGCAGAAAATTCATCAAGTGGTCCATTAAAATGAATACATTCATTTGATAAATGAATTAACAAATGTACATTGTAGATCATATATTGTTCTCCATAAAGATATTTATATTCATTTACGAATCTATATAATTGTGCATTCGCTTCTTTATTCATTGTTCTCCAACGTGTTGGGTGACATAGAATTCTTATCGCCTTATGAAGAAGTAAGAAGTGTTCATAATACTGATGATTAATAACTTTATAAAATATTAATGGACCAGTGTACAATAACAAAACTCTGAACTCTGTTGCTTTAAAAAACGGTAAATCATTCAAGCTCCTTGTACTCCTAATGAAGTCACTGGAAATTTGATTTTTTAGAACAGAAATTCGATGATTGATTTCTTCCTTTTGTGCATTCGTAAGGCTGAACGGGTTATTGTTTGTGTGCACCCAATAATTAAGGATAGTTTTAAAAACGCCCTGTAAAACGTTATGCATGTAGTCGATGGAAGTATCAGTTATACAATTAAATCCGATTTTGGCAAGCGATGGTAGCTCAACTTTCCTATGGATACGATCATTCGTATCTAGAAATGATGCATCTGTGCGCAGAGGGGCGTGCAAATTGGGGAATACTACTCTAGGGCCAACTTTTTTTCCACAGCTGAAACATTTAGGGCAGGCATTGAACCCTGTTGGAGAAACGATATCCAAAATAAAACATTTCGCTTGTGCATCGCAGACTAAGGCATATACTGTGAACAACACCCGAACTTCATTGATTAAAATACCATTAGTTAGTAAGTCTTCAAGTTCTAACGTAAACTCCAATAAGAAATCATTTTCATTATGCGGTTTTCCTGGACCGTGATAAATGCCAATGGGCAAGACTGTATTGTAGTGGTGAATTGTTATCAAAATAGGCCAGAAATTGCTCTTCGAACTTTTCGATATTGGAACTCCATCGATTCCAATTCCAAGCTGAAAGCTTTGTGTAACTTGAAGATTTATGTTTGTGATTTCATAAAAAACTTTTATCATTGCCTTTAACCCAAAATAAAAAAAATGTCCACTTCCCATTCGGCGAATTGGTGCCTCGAAAATGTGAGATTTATTTCTTAACACGTTGATCGAGTTAGGTAAAGAAGGGAAAAGACCTTGGCGAAACCACTTCAATAGATCATTTACTGCTATTGTTGATATATTGTAATGTGAAGACCACGATATGAGTTTGTTGGCTACATCATACACTTCTACAGTAGCAGATTCATCATCCGAATCACTGTCCATTACGTATTCATTCTCTTCATCCCGATCCAATAATTGATCCATAACATTATTATCATCTTCTAACGGTCCAGGCTCGTACAATTCCACTGTTTCGTTCCGAAAATCCATAGAATCACCGAAATTTTCATCGTAGACAACAATGTCGTCCATTAGCACAGATCTTTCGTCATTACGTTGTGTTATTAGTGGAACCCCACTTTCCTGTAAACGTACGGCTCTATCGATTTCACGTTGCACTCTTCTATATCGGGTGCTTCTCGACATTTTTATAACTAATATAGAGTTTTATAATCATTATAATAATAATAATCAAAATTTACCTTCGAAGCTTTTTTCTACTACGAACACAAACTTTTTTTTACTTTTTTCACATGTAGTTAATGACGTTTAATACAGTGGTGTCAGACGAAAATTCTAGCACTGAACCGATCGAGCACTGAAAAATCATGCAGTCGAGTAAGAATTCATTGCTCATTCCGTCATTTCGATAATGTGGGTGTTCATAAACTCGAACAACTTAGTGAGCAATAAGACGAAAATTTGTTGTTGGTTGACAATTTCGGCGACATATGTTATTATGTTAAATGGTATAAAAACACTGTTAGTTGTTCTATATATTTCGCCAGATACAACTTACAAAGAGAAGCAATTTTTCATCACACGTAATTTATTTTTATATTCTCGTAAAGTTACACCGATGATCGTTGTGGGGGATTTCAATATACAGGGTCCGGCACTCGAAGTGTAACCAATTAAAAAGGCCATAAATTCAGTTTGGAAAATTACTTTTACTTAATTCAAAGTACAAAATGTATAAAAATAATACAAAATTCAGAATCAGTTCACTTTTGCTCGATATGACCACCTTTTGCCTTGACTTGATGACTTGAGAGAGCGAAGGAGTTGCTTCGTTTGGCCGAAAGCGGTCAATTTCCGAATATTGTATTTTCTGACGAGAAAATTTTTCCAATTGAGCAATTCGTAAACTCTCAAAACGATAGGGTTTACTTAACCGACCGTTCATACGAGAATTTGAGTCATCGATTGGCCACCAGGAGGCAGCACCCGCAACAGATAATGGTTTGGGCCGCTGTAACTGCAGATGGGCGCTCTCCAATCGTTTTCATCGAGCCTGGCGTCAAGGTAAATGCGACATATTATCGGGAAAGTATTCTGGAGGTTGCTTTGAAGCCGTGGGCAGACAAACATTTCGGTGGCAGACCATGGACGTTTCAGCAGGACTCGGCACCGTCTCACAAAGCTCGAGTGAACCAAGAATGGCTGAAAAACAACGTTCCGAACTTCATCACGTCCACACAATGGCTCTCGAATTCACCAGATGCGAATCCAATGGATTATTCTCTTTGGGCCATTTTGGAGAGCAAAGTCCGAACTAAAAGATACACCAGTCTCGAGGCGCTGAAAAAAGTTATTGTCCGCGAGTGGGCCAAAATACCTGCAAGTCACATTCGGCCAAACGAAGCAACTCCTTCGCTCTCTCAAGTCATCAAGTCAAGGCAAAATGTGGTCATATCTAGCAAACGTGAATTGATTCTGAATTTTGTATTATTTTTACACATTTTGTACTTTGAATTAAGTAAAAGTAATTTTCCAAACTGAATTTATGGCCTTTTTAATTGGTTACACTTCGAGTGCCGGACCCTGTAGATGCCTCAAAACAAGATAATATTAAATTCATTGATTTCATGAGCAAGTATATGAAGCTGGATATGGAATCTGATCCTTCACAAGCTACTACGCTTGGAGGCACATGTATCGATCTTGTTTTTGCTAGGAACACCAATGTAGAAAGCCGTAGATATATTTCATACTTTTCATATCACAGGCCTATTGTATCATTGATCAATCCAACAACTTGAAGTTTCTTTTACTGGAAGATTGTAATCGGTTGTGAACGCTATACCTACACAAACCATATCAGTATCGCACCCACGGACAATAGCCTGGTCAGCCTGGAAACAAATGAAGGAAGTCAGCGGTATCCATCGAAAGTTAACGGTATCCATCGGAATTCGAACTCAACTCGTCACTCTCCATCACGAACGCTTTCATAAAAGGTTCTTTTCAGAGCCACCATTATTTTATTATAAAGAACTATACTGCTTATTTCATAATATTTAATTGCGTTTCAGAATGTTTAATGTAACTAATCTGTAATTTAGTCTAGGCGCATCGTTTAAAATTCTAGTAATGAAAGAGGGGGAAGATGCACAATTCAAACAATCGATCAACTACCAATTCGAATTCGGAAGTATAAATAAAGCGTGTCATATTCGTATTCACGACATCCAGTTATGTCTCTGACATTACACACCCGTACTTTTTTCTTGTTGTACAATAGAAGGGCGGCTGGTA